>NC_090446.1:71719326-72022357 GCF_031143425.1 Pleurodeles waltl
TGCCTACCGGTGAGCTCCACTCCACTGGCAGGGCTAGCAGAGTTTTTGGTGAACTCCACGCTCCAAGCAGAGCGCAGAGTGCCAAAACATTGTTTTCACACCCTGCCTACAACACTAATAAGTCACTGACACACCCACCACACCCACAGACACCACCCCAAGAGACCCTCAAACATCTACTGCAGGCACCACACCCACAGGCACCACAACTACAGACACACAGAGATCCACCACATCCAGTCAACCTGCAATCACCACCACAACAGCCACACATACATCCACCGCTCCACCTGCCAGCACCTCTTCGTACAAGTCCACAAATACATGTAAACACACTCACTCACCACCCAACAGACACACACCACACACAAGCATACCTCCTGGAAGCACTGACCCACAAAATCCACACCAACCCAGCATACAACCACTCCCTCAACCACCAAATCCCGACACCCTTCTGATGACCATCCCCCGTCTCTTAGAAACGTTTTTTTTTTACCTGAGCCTTTCCCCTGTTTCCTCCACCCGTCTCAAACCGAAGAGGCCCCCACGCAGCTCCCAGTCCCCCTTCCACCTACCAGGCCCCCCAGGCCCCCCATGTCCCCCTGGTAGCACCCATACCTCTACCCTCCGCCAAGAAGAAGCCCATCCCGCCCAAAAAGGAGACCACCCCTCCCAAGCCACACCCCCTCCCAAATCTACCTCCCCCTCCCAAATCCACCTCCCATCTCCCGATAATCCCTGAGGTATATATTTGTCCTGCGATTCTTTTTCTACCTTCATGTTGTTCCTGAGTGACTTGTGTTGTGTGTCTACAGTTGTGTGTGTTTGAGCTTGCTTTCTGCTCTATTTGCTTTTGTTTCAAGTATCTGACTCTGTGGGGAGTGCTGGTGTCCCTTAAGAGACGGGTATATGTTGAGTGTACGGATATGTGGGTGTAAATGCAATTGTGGTGTCATGGCAAGTATTTCATCTTGTGTTGTCCAATGTGAACATGTATGGTCTTTGACTTGACCCCTGATAGGACCTATGGATTCATCTGATGTGTGTCAGCTTGAGTTTTGTTTGCGCAGACATGGAGTGTATTCAGATGTGCTAGCTTTGTTTGCATTTGACTGTGCATGTGTCCATTTAGCTGTGTGTACCTGCAGCTAGTTCCTGTAGAGGGATGTCCCATGCAGTTGGAGTTGTATGTGCTTTGTTGACTTGCACTTCTACACTGTGTAGATGGCCATGACATTTGGGTCTAGTTCTGTTTGCCCCTGAGAAACATGTAGGGCCATTTCCTGTACACATGTTGTTTTAGGGGCCTGTGCAAAGTGATATGTGTCCAGGTGCAATCTCCTTCCATGAATGCTCCTGATGCCCCCATCTGTATTGTGCAGATATTGTTGGCATATAACTCTTTGTCTATTTGTCTCTCTGTCTATTGTGTATGCCATTGTCCTTCCATTGTGCTGAGATGTGTGTGATGTGTGTGTCCATTGCAGGGCTGTTTACTGTGAGTGTTTTTTTGTGTTCCATGCCACATTGATACATATGTGTTTTGTATGTGATGACAGTCCCTGGCCTGTGTGGAATGTGAGTGTGTGAGTTGTATTGGTAGGTGTGATGTATGTGTGTTGTTGATGATGTGTGAGATAATGTTGTATAGCCTCCACTATCCCTCTGCCTGAGATGTGTGGACACATGTTTTGTATGGTGTTGCTGTGCAGTTTGAGTGAGCTGCTCAAAGTTGGCATTTTGTGACTGTGAATGTGTCCATCTTCATGTATGATTTGGACTGTCTACATGATGAGACGTGTAGTTGGTGCCCGAGGCATAACTTCCATGTTAATGACACAGATAGGTCTGTACTGAGGGTCGATTGCACCCACAGTGGCATTGATTTTGTGCTCCTTTGATGATCAAGAACAGTGAGTGGCAGGACATGTGCAATGGGTTCCATGGTGGCACTGGACGTATGATGCTGTCTGCAGGTAAGCTTCTCTCTTCATACTATCCATTTCCACCTTCTGAGACGTGGTGGTTGTACCTCCATGGTCACATTGGTGGTATGCAACCTAATAATGTGTCCAGCGGCAGCACAGGCTCCACCGGCCTGTTTGTGCCTCCTCGTGACCATGACGGCCTGTGTTGCCTGGCTGTGCCGGTGGAACCACGGTGGTCTTTGCTCCATAAGCCTGCTTGACTTGTAATACGGCAGCCCAACGGCCATCCGATGTGTTCAATGGGCCGTCAAACCCGTAATGAGGCCCTAAATGGAGCCACCAAAAAGTGTAGATGAACTATGGTTATTTATATTTTGGCAGAGCGAGTTAATCTACCATGAATTTGTGAATCTCCCGTTCTATGAGACCAGCATTTCCCCTTCTGATTACTGCCTTATTCTGATTATCAGGTGCAGTACCAGTTTATCTGTGATTTAGAGCCTTATTTTGAGTCTGGCAGTCGAAGAACTACATAATTTTACGCAGATGTAGCAGGAGGTGCATTTAAGAACCCTTTGGTCAGGAATTATACCTAGCTATACAATTTGACTATGGGCTTAATTACAAGTGTGGCGGTCCTCCGACCACTACACTCGTGGCAGCTGCTGGACTGCCACATTATGACGTTTGCAGGCAGCCCTCCAAATCTACTGTGGACTCCACTGGGATCTGAGATCCCAATGGGCTGAATGCAGGTGCAGTTTGCAATAAGCCAGGGTGGCTCTTACAACTTGGTTCAGAACAGGTGCAGGGGACTACAGGAGGTCCCGGTCAACTTTCTATGTTTGGACTTAGTCACTTTTTGGGACATTTTCTTCACTGGGATGAACCTGCAAGTCAGGCCGCGTTTAGGCAAGCCGGTTAGAGTTGCTGCGGTGGGTCGGTCCCTTTATGGAGCTTTTTTCAAAAAGTTCCCCAAACTTCTCCAAACTGCAGGATCTTCTCCCGGATGTTCTTTTAAGGTTCTTTTGAGGTCCACAGCTCACCCAAATGTTCCAGAAGCTCTGAGATGCTCCTTGAGGGTGCGGACTACAACTCCAAGAATGCACCAGGTGCAAACTCCAAATTGGTCACTGAACAGTGGTCAGCTGGTCAGTTTTTTCTGGGGTTGGTGCAGGGGACTCTGTAGCTAACAGGGAGTAGGGACTCCAGTTGAAGCCAGGCAAAGGCCCTCTTGTGGTGAAGTCCAAGTGTGCAGCTGGTGCAGTCCGCCATAGTGGAGTGTCCAGGTGCAGGTCAGGTGTCCAGCAGGGCAGTCCTTCTTCTCCTGTAGTTCTTCCTTGTAGGGATCTGGTAGGGACCTGAGGTGGGGTACAGGTCTGTCAATTTTATCCTTGCTCCTGGGTGAAAAACAGGGGGTCCTTGTTCTCCAATTGGGTGCAGTGTCCTTCCCCCTGTGATGACCACTTCCTGAGAAGTGTGGCAAAAATCAATCCCAGGGAGCAACATTCCTCAAAAAGCCATCATGGCTGAAAGTGATTTTTGGAGGTTACATCTGGATGAGCCCACACACTGGTGTGGCTAAAAATCTTAAACACAGGCTTCTCCTGCCCTCTCCTAATCTCATCAAGAGAGCACCTAATTGTCTGGGTTTTCAGGATGTGAGCGAGGTGCTAGGTTGCTCCAAATGTCCTTCCCTGCCTTTGAAGACCAGTTTGGCAGCCCTCCTTGCTTTTTCCGCTTCTCCATCTTCCGAGGGAAGATCTCCTCCCCAGACACATCTCTTTGTGTTCAGTCCAGGCTACTTCACACCTCATCAAGGCAGCCTGGCCAGACTGCCAGAGTCTGGCCAATCAGAGCAGAGCACTACAGGGCTGAAGTTGTCAACATTTAGGTAGAGTTTAAAACTCTTTAACAATTGTAAACTGTGGGATTTTGTATAACAATTAATCTGATACCAAACTTGAGGTATCTGACACTTAAGGGGACTCTATCAATTAAAATAAAGTCTCCCCATTCTAGCCTATGGAGGCCATTCAGTACAATGAGGGAAAAATGAATTTGGTTATTTTACCTCACCAGGGCTTATAAAACTAGTTTTATAAGGTCCCTACCTATAGTTAAATGGCACCCAGCCCTAGGAACACATAGGGCATGTCGTAGGGGTGACTTATATGTAAAAATAAGGTAGTTTAAGACTTTGGAAGTAATTTTAATTCCAAAGTTGAATTTGCATGTAACTTTAATTTAAAAGCAGCCAGCAAGGCAGACCTGCCTTTAAAATGATACTGGTCACCTCAGCAGTGCAGCTATGGGTGTGCTACCTATGCTGGGGTCCCTAAACCTACATGCCCTACCATATACTAGGGACTTATTGGTAGGTTAATATTGGCAATTATAATTAGCCTAGTTTGCATATCCACTTTATGAAGAGCAGTGGCTCTGGGATTGGTAAGCAGTACCCAGGGCACAGCCAAAAGTCAGTAACCACCAGTATCTGTCCAAAACATTTGTGGGTGACCTACACTTATGTTTAAAAATATATGTAATTTTCAATTTGACCATTTAAAATGTATTTTTTAATTTGTTTTTTTTTCTGGTATATTATTTTAAAGTCTTGAAATGTTATTATAGAGGGTTGCGTGTTTTTATGGATTTGGGTGGAGAGTTCTCAATATTATATGAGTTTTAAACAATTTAGAACATGCATTTATTCTCAAATTAGAATTGTTTAGATATTTTTTAATTTATTTATGAATTGATGTATAAATTTATTGTTATTGTCTAGTTCATTTTGTTTTAAAATGTATTAATGATATTTAAATGTATATTTCTGGACAGTCTGTTTTTTGTTTTGTTATTTTTTCAGTAGGCATTATTTGTTGCAATAATAAAGTTATTTCAATTAGATTTGAATTTGGTAAATTTATTAATTTAATTCAATTAAATAAAATTAAATTTGTCAACATTTATCACTTCTACATGTAAAATATTTTGAATTTGAATTAGTATTTTTGCTTATCTTTAAAAACAGTTAGAAAATTGTTTATTTATTATAGGTTTTGAACATTACCAATGTTTTAATTTATATTTATTTAATTTATTAATGTACTGAAGTAATTAAGAGGTTAATTTTGGGTTTTTATTCAGTACAATTCATTAGTTTTTTTAAACATTCTCTGTTGTACAGTTTAATAGTTTGGTTATATATTTTACTTTATCTTTAAAAAAGTTTTATATATGTTTTTATGCTTTATAAGATGTACTTTAGCTATATTTTATGAGGGTGTGATATTTTAATGATATGACATGGATTACAGTTGAATGGTGAATCTAACACCATCAAAATCCAACCCTTTCCCCAGTGTGACTCAGGCTGCAGTGGGAATATTAACTCTACCCACCACAAAGTCCAGCCTTTTACCCAGTGTGGCTTAGATTGAAGTGGGAATAGTAAATTTACCCTCCTCAAACACCAATGCTTTCCCAAGTGTGGCTTAGATTGGTGGAGCAGCAACAGCAAATCTACCCCAATCAAAATCCAATGCATTCCCCAGTGTGGCTTGGATTGGAGTGGGAATGATAAAACTACCCCTCCTCAAAGTCCAACACTTCCCCAATGTGCTTCAGGTTGGACCTCAAAGAGTAAATCTACTCTCCTCACAGTCGAACATTTTCCCTAATGCAGTTTAGAGTGGAGTGATAATTGTAAATCTACACAACTCAAAATCCAAAGATTTTTCCCAGGTGGCTCAGATTGGAGTGCGAATAGTAAATCTATCCCCCCTAAAAGTCCAACACTATCCCCAATGTGGCTTAGTTGGAATGGGAATAATACATGTACACCTTTTTATACTAAGCCTTTTTACAATTGTTTTCGAATTGCCATTTGATAATTTTAATTATGGCCTTATAAAATGAACTCATGTTCATTATGTTCAATTTATTTAGGGGAGAAATACTGCTTTTATACATTGTTAATTGTTTTTGGTCTTTGTAGTTTTTTTATGTGAAGTTAGTCTTTATATGTAAACCCAAAATTGTTGATAACATGATTTGCTCTATATGATAGGCTATCAAGTGAAAATTCAAGTATGGCACACTGATTTTGTCAGGTAAGATTTATTTATTACATGCACTCATTTTAGTAACATATACAATTGTATGCTACTTGCACTTTTATTAATGTTATATTTAATTGTTTTCAAAAAAATTGTTACACATTTTCTCAACAACTTTTAGGTACACACATTTATATGAACATAAACATGTTAAACATATTTCATTTGTACTTTTAAATACAATTTTTAACATATAATGAACATTTTACATTTTTGTATTTTTTTACATGGCTATATGCTTTAATATACTTTTTCCACATATATAAAACTTTTTTGCATACATACAATTTAGTGTGTTCATAGTATATTCAAGCAGTTGCTTCTTTTTTTTTTTTTCTGTATGTTGGAAGCTTGCAGAACTCATCCATGTGCTGCTGTGCCTCTTATGGAAACCAATTTTTACTTTTGATGCAGAAAGCATTCTGTGTGAAGGAATACGTGTATGGTTATTTACATAGCACAGACCTAGCTAGGAAGCAATGGAGTACTGTACATTACACTAAGGAGTTAGAAGGATTCACAAGATTGTCTACATCAAGTGGGGATTGCACAAACACATTTTACACACATTAAGTTTCACAATTTTAGGGGACACAGGGTGATTGTGATTTCCCCAGAATCACACAATGATAATTCAAACGCCAAAGCAGATATTCAAGCTTGGGCCCTCAGCATCCAAGGCCAGCAGCTCTAGTCACTAGATTAGACCTTCTCTGACATCTTCCAAAACATCCTGCAACACATCTTGCACACCTGCCAGTGCTTTACGTGTTTTGTGTGTGATTAGAGTTTGTGTTGAACTAGTTGCATGTGGAAGTGAATGTTGTTTTTAGTGTATATCTTTACATACTCACTGGAAGAGATTTCTGCACAGGGACTGTCTTTGCTATTGGTTCACATTAAAATTAAACACATGATTGCCGCCATCTCAAATTTGATCTCAGCAGCACTCAAGCAAAAGGTTAGTGGGTAAACTGTAAACGAGACTGAACAAACAAGACCTAACATTCAGGAGCTGAAGAGAAGATTAGGACTTAAAATGGTTAAAGAGAAAAAAACACATGATAAAAAGGAGAGAGGTGAACAAAGAGAGGGTAGGGGAGGAGCAGATAAACAGAGGAGGGCTCAACGAAAAAAGGGGAGAAAAATGGAGGGGAATGAATGTGAAAAGTAAGTGTGAGACAGTATAAAAGGAAAGTGAGAAAACTAAGCCCATTCCTTATCGAAATATGAAACTTTGCTGTCTTTCACTACCTGCAGAGGGAGTTATGGACGAGTGGTCTTGGGCCACCTTTTCAAAACTCACAACGTGCAGCCTGAAAAACTGTGGGAGGATAGGTTAAATATTCAATTATTTAATTATCTGAAGAAGATTGCAACAAATTAATCAAATATCAAAATAAAGAGTTAAGGAAATTACTACCTAAATTTGGGTGTCGTAAGATTTTACACTATGGTGTTGATAGTCATAGAATGGGGAGCAGCAAAGCTAAGCCCTGCATAAGTGTTGTATATGTGCTGAACATAGGTGCAACATTGTTCACATTCTGTCGGACTGAACAAAAGTAAAATTATTTTGGTCAGCTGATGGGTGAAATAACAGCTGTTCGTGGGTCAACTTTTCCCCTTTTTGCAAATATGGCACTCCATCCCCTCATCTCAGGTGCTGGTGTTCTACGTTTCTAGCAGTAGCTAAGATTGGCATCCTATGGCTCTGGAAAATGGCCACAGTCCTGTTGTATGACACATGCGTGACAGACACGTTCACCATGACCTCAAGTGAGAGAATCATGAACAAGTTAAATAACCAACCAACTAAATATGAAGAGACATGGAGCTCTTCCATGCAGAGACCAATACATCATAATATCACTATAATGTCATCAAGTAACCATAGTCTTCTACCCATAAGAAGGATTAGAATATTGGAATGTTGGTAAATCAATTGGAGACAATGGAGTGCTCTGAGCTTCTAATGGCCGGTTGAACTCCGGAGCTCCAACATTTACCAATGTTGGTGTTCACGGCTGTTGCAGTAAACAAAGGCCTAACAGAGCCCAAAGGGAGTTTAACCCCCTCAGGCTCTGTGAGACCTTGTTTTAGTAATTAGAACATTCTGCCATCTAGGAGCCGAACGTTCTAATAGCCTTAGAGCCCGCCACCGCAAGCTATCCCGGTACCTCGCCTTTCGCTCTGGCTCTTAACACTAGAGCAGGCCTTTAATGGCCGGAATCGCATGCTATGGCGATTCCAAGGCTGGAGTAAATATTGGCCTTTGTTTTTGCACCCTGGCCACGCTTGGGCAGTGATCATTTTTATAATGGTTGTGGATCACTCTCCTCCATCCCCGTCCTTTCTATGTTAACTCCAACATGTTCATCTGTGTGTTCTTGTAGAGGTTGGGTTGGCAGTAACGTGAAGGAAAGGTACAGTATGGAAAGTAAGTGTTACAATTACAGCCATGCCAGTGTGAAGTTATATCAAATTATTACTGTCATTGTTCAGTACTACTGCCTGCCACCCCCCCGACCCCACTTCGAGCAGGAACACACTTTTATTTTTATAAACTGACTTCAGTTATATCTATAGCGATTTGTCGATGTATAGCTATATATAGCTATATATAGATATATGGGTGTATGTTGACATTATAATGCATTTGCTGCTGCTTTTCAATAAAGAATAATTTAAAAACAAATATTGTTGAAACTCTCTCTGTTAGAATGGATCATGGGGTATATAAAAGACCCAGGACAGGCATCAGGGGCAAACCTTTGTGGGGACCCACGCAGCATACTTTGCGGAATAGGCCCCCTAAAGTTTTCTTGCACCACTGGATGGAGAGAACAGACTTCAGGCTTGGGAGGCAGTCAATGCCACATCACATAGGTGGGTCCAAAGATGCCACCCCTGTCCCGAAACCCTAACTCCACACTGTGCCATGATCAACCATGAATACAAGAACATGGCCTGTACACCGAAGTGACAAAAGAAAGACATCAGAAGAGAAAGGGAAGCACATGAGGAAAACAACCCCACAAGAAAAAGAGTGAGTGCTGATTGGGGGAAAATAGGTGGAAGAAAACAGAACAATGCAAAGGGAAATTGAAAAACAAGTGAGGCATCAATAGTACTTAGCTGCTTCAGACACAAAACCCAAGCCACAAGCATAACTAATCGGTTGCGGCAGCTGAAATGTGAAGAAAGCGAAGAACAAAATAAAAAGGCCAAAAGAGTATATTAACTCAGCAAGCTTGAGGCATACTTTGCCTTTGAGAAAGACACACTTGGATATACAAGAATGTCTCAAACAAACACAAAGATGTTAGAAATTGTTGCTTACTAAGAAGCCAAAGGAAATAATAATGAGCAGCTACCTTGAGCCATATGACAATGAAACCCTCAATAATCTCATTCTAGGCTGACTTTCATTAAAGTGAATTAAGACTGTCATTACAAGTCACATATATACTAATCAATACCTGTGTCCCTAGAAACGGCAACCTACATTTTTGGAAGCAAATACAATAATTCATTAGGAGCATACCTCTCATTGCCAACCTGATCATAGGCAGAGACACTAATACCTTATTCCCCCCATAACAGACAGAAAATACCAACCAAAGTTCATCTCAAACAAATACCAAAATAATGCTCAGAAGACTAAAAGAAGAAAAAGATTAATTGGAAAATTGCCAAATTGCAAACCATGACCAAAGAGAATATTATTTTTTGTCCAACCTGACAACGCATACTTGAGGACTGACTTTTTGTCAACAAAAGACTATTGAGATCTACATCCAACATAGAAATTACTCCTTTTCTGTTATTGGAACATTCCCCTGTCAAGATCACCATTCAATCCAACACATACTGGAACAAACCTCTATGATGGAGGCTCATTACAATACATTGTGGGACCCAGGAATTTATATACAAAATCAAATCCTTCAAAAAGGATGTTTTTTAATGAACAACTCTTCCAAAATATCTGCTGAACAGCCTGTTATGCAGTACAAGACTTCCCTACATGGCAAAGTCATATGTCTATTTAGAATTTTTTTTTAAATGAAAAATGAATCCAGACAAATAATGAGAGAGATATCAATGATGGAAATCACCTACACGCAGAGTAGGTACTAAGGGCCTCATTACGAGACTGCCGATCTTCAGACTGCCAGCCTTGCGGTGGTGGTCAGGACCGCCGCTTCTGTGGTAGTCCAACTGACACATTAAGGCCCTGGGGGTCATACTGCCAGGGTTCCACCATTACCGCCGGGATCGGTGATGCCATGCGTTGACGGCAGGTGGAGGTCACAACCAGCCAGGGCAATGCTGCATACAGCTCTGCACTGCGGACTACGACCTCGTTCTCTGCCAGCCTTCTCATGGCAGTTTTACCACCATGAAAAGGCTGGATGAGAACAGGTGCAGGGGTTCCCTGCCCAGCACCCTAACAATGTTCACTGTCTGCTAGTGCACCCTGCAGGTGGCAGCACTGCCGCCAGCTCAATTTGGCTCTGAGACAATGCTGCCACCTGTTTCCCGCCAAGCTGACGGGCGGCAACCTCGGTTTCCGTCTGTCAGCCTAGTGGGAAACACCTCATAGATCCGACGGAGTGATCTGTACTACAGCGGCAGCTACCCTGTTGGGAGTTTGGCAGATCCCGTCCACCAAACTCAAAATGAGGCCCTTAATCTCTTTTCAGGTGCTTATGAAGCTGGAAGCTGGAAGTAGTCCAAAATACAAAATGTACGTATGAAGGTGAGCAGACCATACTAACAATGAAAGTGAAGTATCACACAATAGTAACCTGAAGGCTAATTCCTGAGTTCTTTATTGCTTTATACAGGAGTATGCATCAAGACTCTAACCTGTATCCAAACACTTCATTAATTATCTCCCACCGCAGGGATTGTTACTGAAGCCACAATAATTCTTATTCCCAAGGATGGAAAACTCACCTAAATGCACAGACTAATCTCCTTAAACAAGAGTGACTGTAATTGTTTTTCAAACAGAGACTTTCTCCCAAGAATTGCAGAAGCTGAACATCAGGTGTATGAAAGGAAACATATCATCCACCAACACCGGACTTCTCACTGTCAGGTTTGCCACAGCTGAACATGTAGAATCAAAACATATGGTAGAGAATAGCACTAGGTTTTATTGCCATCATTCTTCAAAGGACTGAGCAAAATGTTAACAAATTGCCGCTGGAATTGAAAACACTACAGAATATCCCTACAAAAATTACAAAAAGGCAAACAAGGAGTGATTAAATTTCTTAAGTTCTATTTCTATCACAACAAAATCAAGATAACACAACCCTAGGGTGGAAAAAAGATCCAGCAACAATGACACAACACTATATTCTAAACTAGAAGCCTCCCTAACAGAGCCAATATCCCTCCCAATCTTCACTCCCACCTAAAATTGGAAACAGGTTATCCATTATCAGGTGACCATGGTCTAAACAAATAGGCCAAAATAGGAGGAACCACATTGGAAAAATGGCTTAACAAGGGTATCTGACAAAAGAAGGAATTAAGTACAACATCCCAATGTCCCTTCTGAAATATTTTGTTACAAAGAGGTCATGATTTTTAATCAAACATAATTGTTACCCCAACCGTTGGGAGGAACAAAACAGCTTTATCTCCCCCTATCTAAATAAAAAAAAAAAATATTTGAAATACTAACTCCTACTGCCGAAAAGGTAATTACAAAACAATCATATTTCACCTATAATTATTTATAAATCCTTTCCCAGTGATTCAATAACCTTGAAAACATATGTTTGGATGCGATTCACTTTTTCATTTTATTGATGTATCAATCCACTTTGATGCTCTAGGTTTTTGCATATGGAGTGCCATAACATATTCTGAGCAGCACAAGTTCAAACCACTTGTAATTTTATGAACCTCCTGTAGAAGTAAAGATACATGTGATAAAGATTTTTGAGAAAATTTGATAACATTAACACATATATGATGTAATCTTTAAAATGATTAAACTTTCCAAGATTACATTCCCCCTTTCTGTGCCATCTTGACAGACCTTAGTGCCATTTTTATTCATCTTGGAACTGTTATAAAAATACTTTCAACATTCCCACCGTTAACCTAAATTGTTTAATGTCATGTAGTAAATGATAACTGTAAATAGACAGAAAAACCAACTACTCTAAGTGCCTGGGCAGTGCTTCCGCGGCCTGAAATTTCTGCTTGGATCTTGTTAAATCAACATCTCTGAGCACAGCGTTTTGTCTCATTCATGTTTGGCTGTGAGTACCTGAGGTCGGAGGCCCCTGACTCATTTTCCAGCAATTTCTTGTGCCTCTAAAGCATTCCAGTGAGCACAGTACTTGGAAAGAAAGCATAAGTTCACTTACCAGGTTTCTGAAATCTAAAAACGGCCACACACCACTGAACAATTACTGACAGCTCAAAGGAGGTGGTCACTGGTTCACAAAGGGTAAGGGGTCCCCTTCTCCTTTGAGATCCATGGTGACAGACCTTGGGGGAGTAGGCAGTGGCAGCCTCAAGGGGAGAGGCAGTGCTCCTGGGGTCACTGCCTGGTCCTTGAATGTTTTAATGAACTGGAAATTCCTTTTAGAGCTGCACCGGTTTGCTCAATGACACAGGCTGCGTCATGAAAAAAGGTTTCCCATTTGGGAATGGAAACACAGATATGGTGGTCTGCTGCCTCAAGCAATCTATCAAGTATTTGCGGCCAAACACAGCAACCTGCCTAATTGATATCCATTAGACAGGTGTTTCAGTCTTCCCTTGCGACTGAATATTTTGTAGTGTGACCTGCTGGTACATAAGTTACTTTGCTAAAACGGAGACAGGTCGCAAAAAGTTGGTGCACAATTTGCAACCACTTTTGCGACCTCTCATCGTACATCAGACCCGAAGTTGCTCTACAAAGCCTCACCTTGGCTTTTTGAAAGCACACTAATCTTGCTTCTTATAAGAAACCCTAGAAAGTTGTGTGGGATAAGCACCGTCAGCCTACTCTATGTTTCTAATGTACTGTGGCATTAGCTGTCAATGTTGAATGCTGAAACCTTTTATGATTGCTGTCTTCAACTTGGGATTCCCAAGGATGAGGATCAGGGAGTTAATGGAAGGGTAAGAATTGTATGCACACAGAGTAATATAAAACTTAGCATGTATTGTGTCTCCAGCATCTTGTGTTAGACCCACTATCGAGACAACCGCATAGAAGATGAATAGGACCAGAAGCGACAAGATAGTCTTTGCTGCCTTGATGTGAGCTGCCATGTTGGGTCCCCCATTGAGGCCTTCCATGTTCTGCTGCATCAGCTGGGTGTGTCTGTAGAGAGAGGTAAGGACCAGCACAGATGAGGCTACTATCACTACAAGAGGAGCAAGGCATCCCATGGCAATCATCAACATTATTTGAAAATTATTGTATTGATAATCTTCGACAACAAAGGTGGTGTTTGCTGTGGTGCTTAATGTAGATAGATTACTAATGTAAACGGTGTCTGGTACATTTATCACAATAGATGCCAGAACAGAACCCAGGAGCAGCCAGGGAACCATGCCAGAGAATCTTAGTTTGATGCGAGCGAGGAGCGCATGGGAGAAGTTGACAATCTTGATGCAATAGAAGGTGCAGAGCCAGCTGTTGAACCAGATGTTTGAGAAGAAAAAAATTGGGAAGAGGATATAGAAGTTCTTCCATACACAATCTTTAAAGAACACATCCTTCCAGAGAAAGCGGAGCAGGACACATCCTGCCGAACAGCACTGCAGCAGAATATTGGCCAAGGCCACCGCTATCAGCAGAAGACGGTTTGATGTTGACAGGAGTCTGATCACAGCACTTTGAGTGGAGATCACAGCTGCCATGCAGGTGTTGGTGGTGATGCCGATCAGCAGGGCAGTGCTATTGAAAGCCAGGAAAATGATCTGAAATGGATCCATGTTGCCTGAAGACTGTGTCCCTCTCTGACCTTTCCAGCTACCTTCTAGTTCACTGCCCAGACAATCCTGTGTTTATTAATACCAGGGTATTTTTCAGTTTTGAGGGGATATCTTGTCTCTGCAAAAGTTGTGACGTCAGTTCACAAGTCCTCTTAGAAGCAAGACTTTGACAGTGGACACAAACCACTGAGCTGTCCAAAGGCACTGGTTCTTGTGTGCAAGGAATAATGGGAGATGGCGCAATGTTTTTTTCTGACACAATGCAAGCAATAGGCGAATGACTGCAGGAGCTTGTTGCACAGACCTGTGGTCCCTCTTCAGAGATGGCTGTCTACCTCCATTTCTAGGAGTTCTGGTGGAGGTTCAGAATAACAGAGCAGATGCCAGTAGAGATGAGAGGCTGTCCTCCGGAGTAAGGCAACCCTGCAGCCTTAGCAGAAGTGCAGGACCGCTTTCTCTCCACAGGGCTTCAATAAATAGACAACACAGTGTTTTTTCTATCTTCTTCCTCCTCCCCTCCTTTGCCTTTTCTGCCTTGCTGCCCTCCCCTCTCCTGCCTGCTCATCTCTCCAGGGGCGTAGCTTCAGAGGGTCTGTGTGGGGTGCTACCCCCCATAATAAAGGAATTTTCTGATAAATAGTTAGGTAAAGATGCTTTTAGTCAGGTATGGTGAGATGTCTGCCGGATTTCACCAGGTTTTTTTTTTTACATACATTCAGACAAAAATGCACACACTCTCTCCCTCTCAGTTTTTAAAGTCGTCGAAAATATTGGTAACTTTACAAACAATGGGCATATTTACAAGCCCCTAGCACCTTTGTGCTTCACATTGGCATCATTTTTTGTATGCTAATGTGGCATTAGGAAGACTTTTTTGCCGGGCCATATTTACGAAGTGGCGCAACTTTTCATCCCCTTGAGCCACATTATGCCTGCACCAGGCATAATGTATGGAAGGGGGCATTCCAGCACTAGGAGGCCCGCAAAAATGGTGCAATGAAATCTACAAATTTCACTGCACCATATTTGGCATCATTTTTAACGCTTGCTCAAAGCAGGTATTAAAATGATGCCCCCATAGACATCTATGGGCCTCCTAGCACTTTGCTGCACTAGTGTCAACATTTTTCACGCTAGTGGAACAAAGCGCCATAATAGGATCAACAATTTTGACGCTATTGTCCTAACAACCACCATGGTGCATTATATTGTAAACGTGGCACACCAATGGTGTCGTTAGGTGGGGCAGGGGCCATGCAAGAAAGTGACGCATCAGCACTGATGCTCCTGTTCTTTGTAAATATGCCCAATGTGTTTCCCGTCTCTTAATGCCCCTACCAATCCACATTCCTCTCACTTTCCACTGCCTCTTAGCCCCCCCATGCACCCCGCTTGTCGCATAATGGATTTAAACATTATATACCAGACTTATTGTCAGAAAATTGGAAGATCACCCCCTCTCCCCAATCTTACTGACCAAGCCGCGCCGCTGCAGCTATCACCAACTCTCTCCCTTGTATTGGATTTACTCCTTCCCACATTCCACATCCCTCTTCCTCACCGCTTCCTCTTCTTTCCTTACCTCCCCAGTTTGAATGTGATTCAAAGATCTTGTACAGGAATGAGCAATTACTGAAGACAGTTTGCACGTGCACAGACACTGGAGGGACGGTACAGGGGTGTGTGATTTTACTGTGGGCCTGCTGCATAAGTAAACAATCATGCACTAGCAAATCTTTCTCACTAAATTTGATAACAGTTTCACATTTAGAATAAGTAATGCACAACATCAATACGTTGTTTGGACCCAATCCCTCCCCTCCATGCTAGGTTAGTGTTTAACATTTCCAAATGTGATTATTTTGCTGGTCTCTTTAAGCTGCCTTTTTCAGTGGGATCACTCGGGGCGTTCCATTTAGATGTGAACTGGGAAATGAAAGTTCTACTTTATCAGAATGTAGTGTGGTGGTGTCTCTTGCCAGACTTATTTACTTTATAAGGTGCTGTTAGCATAGCACAGAGACTTGAGCCCTGGGTATTATCGTGTGATATTTTCCCTTAATCCCAGTACAATGACTGCAATCAAAGGAACAGGTTTGGAAAACATTGGTGGAAGGCATTTATGTCCACTGTGAAGGTCTCTAAAGCTGTGGATCAGAACATGCACTGAGAATCTCACCAGCATAAGGCAACTGCTTGAAAGGTACAGCCCCAGTGAGCATCTTACTTGCTGAGTGGTTGCACTTATGCTTGGTCTAATTTACACAGGAGGTTTTATCCACATTACCTTACATAGAAGATCTGTGTATCCAATACTGATTTGACGATGATGGAATTTGAACCTCAGATCTGGTAATTGCACACAGATCTAAGGGATAGTTGTTAGACTGATTGAGCTGTGTTAACACAAGTATGTGTAGTTTCTTCACTAATATCTGATAAAAAGACACAAGAATAACAAACTTTTTAAAGCTAATACGCCTTGCCTTTAGAAGGTGTGTGCTGACCTATCGGCTTGGTCAATACCTGTTTGCATGGGCCCGCAGTGTGCTTCTTTCATTTATCATCCCCACACAGCTTTTTTTTCCACGTAGGGAGAGTAAAGTTAAATAAAAGACAAAACGGCAGCAATGCGCGGGGATACATTTTAGGGAGCATGCATCATGAAGCATATTTAAAGCTTCTTGACGCATGCGCACAGGTGCATGCACATGGCAGTTATCATGATTACCATTCTAAGATGGCCACAGTGCGCACACTTAAGGATCATGACACCTCAATGCATACTTTGCAATATGCGGCTCTCATTTTGTATTTTTTACTTTACTGTTCTAATATAGCCATACACCAACTACAAAAACATTCAATGGGTGAAGCACTTAACTTTGAAATGTGTGACCCTGTATCACTTGGCAGCTGCTGGACCCATTGGAATTCAAATGAATAAATAAATAAGATGGACTAGATGGAGAAGACCTGGGGACCACTAATATGAGTAGGCGGGGCCGGGCTGGTGGTGCCCTGTGCAGCAATCTTTTTTGGCGCCCCCCACCTTATTACCATCTCCTCAGATTCCCTTACTACCAACCAAGATGTCCCACTCATCTCGCTATAGCCCCCCTTTCACATACATTTATTTGTTTTGAAGCACCTGTAAAGGCTGGCTTTACTAATCCACTCAGCTATCCACATAAAATACAGGTCTGTTCTTGTCAACAGGCACATTTTTAACCCTTTGTGGTACTTTATGGCAAGTCAGAGCTGCTGCTAGACAAAACTCCCATCTGTCTCCCTAGCAGGAACATTAATCACAAGAGGTATCTTGACATTTTAATTGCTTCTTGAAGGCTGGATGCACAAGAAAGTTTTCTGGAGGTGCTTTTAAATCGCAAGTTTCTAAGTTGTTGCTAAACAACACCGCGTCCCTCCCCCTGAGCGTGGCGCCCCCAATCCAGGGCAGCACCCGGTGCGGTTGCACCGCTCGCACCGCCCTAAAGCCGGCCCTGTGAGTAGGCCGGGGTGATCGGAAGGGAGACTGAAACAGAGTGTGAAGACAGGAGCCTCCAATCGAAAAACACAACCGTTGGCAAAGCCAACAGACCTGGGTGTAAGGTTGTGCACCCTACGCTCATCCGGGCATATTCCTCACCCTACACTTACACAAGCACAAACATCACCAGATACTCGCCGAGGTGCACTATTCACCTTGCAACCACACAGGCACACCCTCACCCAGCACCATGTTTCATTTTTAATATTAATAAGAATATGGAAACCAAAGTCAAGTGTTTTGAAAGGACATAAATGTGTCATCTTGGGGATTTTTGGGGACCTGGGCTAAACATATTTGGAATACACGCCAGCAGACCCGATTCAGGCGGGAGACTCCTGGCTGTCTCCCGTCTGAAAGTGCATCAACAGAAGTCAGTCAGAAAAATATATTCTCCTGATGATTTTTTTAAAATCACCCACTTCCAACTACTTAAGAGTTGGCATGTATGTATTTTGGCGACCCCTATTTGTAAATGCACTGCCCCTTTTCTGCTAAATGAAGCCCGCATGAGGCCAAACAAACGTTTAGAAACGGGGTTTCCAAAAAAACAGTTCAAATATGTCTTTCCAGGGGCCCCAGATGTTTTTTAGATGCCTCTTGGAGAGACTCAGAGGGAGAGGAGGGCAGAGAAAAGAAAGAGGATGCTATGTGGAAGCAGATGGAGCTGAGCCCGATTAAAAGAAAGTTTACTTTCGCAGAGTGGCCCTGGGAAGGTGGGGACCCCGCCAAGTCCCCACTTTGCCCATGCCTTAAAACGTCTCTGGATGCAGCACCTATATCTTCGTGAAAGCAAAAAACAAACAACAAGCCATGCTGATGCAAACCAACAAATAACAACTGTGGTGTTTCGCAACAATTTGACTAGGTGCAACACCGAGGCTGGGATTGCACGAGGCGTGAAACAGGAGTATTCAAAACCCCTTCAAGCAGGTTGGCAGGTGCGTGCCTTATTTCTAGAGCCGGCTGTGCTGCTACAGATGGCACTGGCCTGAAAGATGTACTGCTGTGTAAGTGACACTCTTCAATTTGTGGAAATGTACAAAATCAACAGCTCGAAATATAGCAGCTTCTAAGTGACACCACTCTATTAACAATTGTGGTTTTGTTTTTATACTTACTTAAATTTTACTAGGAGCATTGAGCTAAATTGTACTTAAAATTCACCAGAATATTTGCATCATTGCAAACTTTAAATGCACTGCTATTTTGTTATCACGTTGTACGCTTTAGCTCAATGCTCCTAGTAAACATAGCCCAGTTCTGAATTTGGCACAACACAGTCAACATTGTAGAAAGGAACGAAGTCAGTCTTTCTGCTCGAAACATTATTACGGCCAGATTTAAGAAAAGTGGCGCTACATTACATATAGCAACACTTTTCTTGCTGCTCCCTGCGCCCCGTGCGGGCACCATGTGTGCGCTGTATTTGAAATACGCCCCCCCATGGCGAATGGTAGGGGGCAATAGCATCAGAATTTCTAATGCTATTGACGCACTGTTCAGGGTTAGCACCAACATTTTTGCGCTAACCCTGAACAGTACATAGGGGCCCATTGAAAACAATGGCATGCCCCCTTTTAACCCAGATCTGTGACTGGGGGTGAGTGTTTGCATTGATCAGCACTCCGTCCATCATCTTTTTGTGTTGCTAAAGATGTCCCCTTTTAACGCCTGCTCTGAGGAGGCATTAAAATGCAGGAACAAATGATGCAAAGAAATCTCTCAGATTTCTTTGAGTCGGTTTTGAGCCCACCTAACGGGGGAATGCCCCCCTTGCATACATTATGCCTAGCGCAGGCATAAGGTGGCGCAAGGGGATACATAGTGACGCAATGCATGCATTGCCACTTTCTAAATACGGTGCAGCATTTTTGGCCATTTAACGCCACATTAGCATCAAAAGAATGAGGCTAATATGTCACTAAATGGCGGTAGGCCCTCACAAATCTGGGCCTTAGTACCGTCCATGGTCTTCTCACATTCTTCCAAAGAGAAGAGCTTGGTACCTGCCTATTAGTGCCTATCTGCAGATTTGGGGTTACACTTGTTCTGGCTTCCATTCACTTGCCTTGAGAGAAAGTGTGTAAAAGTAGCGCCAAGATGTATATGTTTTAGAACCACTGCCCCACCTGACCAGGAGGAGAAGCTCTGGGCTCTTGATTTTGGGTTTTGCCTTTGTGTAACTGGATGCTTTCTGGCTATTTTTGCATTGAACATGAGTCTGACTTTTATGTGCTATGCTGAGTGACGCTTTCTTTTACATGTGCACACCAGTTAGGGAAAATAGGGCGTGTGAGAGAGGAGGGAGCAACAGAAGCAAAAGTCTTTCTCTGAAGGAAAAGACGATTTGTGAGAGAATAATTTTAGTAAGAGGGGAAGGTGTGAGGGCACATTTAAGAAAGTGAGTGTCAGAGAGACAAGGGGTGGGAAAGTGAAAAAAGGAAGGGATGTGAGGGTTGTGAGATGAGAATAGGGTGTGTCAGTTGAGCATGACAAACGTAAGGGAGGATAGGAGGGAGGAAGAGAGGACAGGGTGTCCAAGGATGGAGAGACTTATGGCATTCACAAGAAAAGCCATGTGAAATAAGCGTGAAAGGGTTGAGCACAAGAGACAGAGGAGGGATCTAGAAACAGGAGTGAGACTGATAGCAGAATATTTATAGGAAAAGATGGGTAGATTAATGAAAGAGGTGACAGAAATGGTTTAGGAGAGGATGTGTAAGTACGGTCAGTGTCTGAGCCACAGAAGGAGGCAGGTAAACATTTTGGAAAAGAGAATATTGGGTGAATGCTCTGGTGCCTCAGAACAGAATGTCATATGTTCTATATAAGCGTCAAATGTACCACCATTGGTAGAGATGGCTGTGAAAAGCAATGTGCCAAATGTATGAATGTTTGGTCGCAAAATACTGATCACAAATTGTGAGCTGTAATCCTGCGAGCAGTTATTTTTTCAGAACCTCTCTGTGTACTGATAGGTCGATCCTTACAAATCTGAATCATTCTTGGTCATAGTTGGTCACAATCCGACTTAAATCATGAATAATAATGAGGTAGCCCGCAAATTGTGATTCACTTCAAAGGGAGCCGTCACAGAGAGGGTGGCTTGCTGGGGCAGAAGACCACTGTACCTGTGATTTAAAAAAAAGCAAACTATTTTTGCAGACCTTTGTTTCTTAAAGGAAGTAGGACTGTATTTTTTTCAAAAAGTTGTGCCCTGCTTACTCTTCAACAAACCTTTTTTCCATTCAAAATGCCAAGAGGTAAAGAGGTGACCCTTTACCTCTTTCAAATGCATTACCACCCATTTGAGATCTCAGTAAATTTTCAATGTTTTGCAATCAGATCTCCGTTACAAAACACTCATACATAAGAGACTGATTCAGTGTTTGGAATGGATACCCACAATACACCCTTTGCAGATTCTGAATTGGTATCCATTTTGTGTCCCATTTTAGGAGTCAGAAAAACATTTCTGACTCCTTAAATGGCTCCAAACTTTTTGACTTTGTTTTTTTTGGCCTTTAGACTCTGCGCAGTTTACAACTGCTAACCAGTGCTAAAGTGCTTGTGCTCAGTCCCCTAAATATTGTAAAAATATGGTAATTGACACATTTAATGTACTTGTAAGTCCCCAGTAAAGTGATACTACGTATACCCGGGGACAATAAATTAAGTGCCACTCACTTAAGTAGCATTTGTAAACATGGCCCAGGACTGCCATCACAGACTTATTACATTTTAAACTGCCAGTTCGACCTGGAAAAATAAACTCCTTGCAAACCCTAAAAATCAAATTTTAACACATATAAGTCATCTCTATGGTAGGACCTTAAAGCCCCTAGGCAGGGGGCATTGTATTTCATTTTCCACTACTGTGAGACTTATCTCTCCCCTAGGATAATATGGTAGGTAGAAATGTCATGTTTAGTATCTAGGGAATGGTAATTTCAAATCATCTTTAATGGTAAAATCAAATTTGAAGTCACAGTTCTAGAAATTCCACTTTTAGAAAGTTGGCATTTTCTTGCCTTAACTATTCGGTCCATGCAGCCTGTTTCCTGGGTCACATGACTAGGCAGTATGGACCATCCAAGCAGGATGGGTGGGGCGAAGCTGCACCCAGCCCCACTTGCACTTCAAAGACACTAACTCCGAATCCACGGATCTGCTGTGAAGCACACAATTGTTTTCTTAAATGCTTTTTTCTCTTAGGGGGGTGTCCCTGTGGGACCCCAGCACCAGAGCTAAGGGGTCAGGGTAAGTCTACCCTGGTCTCAATTGTTTTTTTTTAAAAACTTTTTTCTGGGACGCAGCTGAAGCCGAGTCCCAACATGGCTGCCAACACTTCCTTGTTGAAGTGTTGGCAGCCAATCAGACCTCAGCACGAGATCAGCACGAGATCAGAAGGGGTCGCAAATACCTTGCATCCCTACATATACAAATTTGGATTTTCTTTAATTCCTATGAAACTACTGTACAGATTTACACCAAATCACAAAATGGCCTCTTTCTGGACCAGGAGCTACATTTCCACCATATTTGGTGTCATTCCGTCAAGTGGTTCGGGGGCTATCTCTGTTCAAAATCCCTATGGAAAATTAATGGGGAACATGTTTTGGGGCCCCCCTTTTTCTTGGCCCCTTCTTGATGGATCACTTCTAAACTTTCCAGACAGCAGCTGAAGTTCATGTGACATTTGTTTGGAAAATTTCGTGAAGATTTGTCAAGTGGAGCCAAAGATATTAGCAAAAGAAAAAACACTTTGTCTATAGCAGTTAGGTCCTAACTATAGCAAATGCAAAATCTCCTTGTATTTTCAATAGACTTTTTTAGGCAGCTCTATCGCCAGAACTGTTGAACAGAATTACACCAAATTTGGTTGGAAGCTAGATCCTGGTCTAGAAAGCATGCATTTTGCGATTTGAGGTATCTGTTAAATTGTTTTGGAGATAGTAAGCTCCAAAAATATTTGTATGTCTGGACAGTTGGGTTCGATAGTCTCTCGAGAGAGTCCCTAGGACCAAATTCTAAAAAATAGAGCCTCCTGATGGGCAGAGGGAGCTTTCTTATTGGCCATCTTGCTTCCACGGGAGCAAGAATCCCATGGGAGAAATACTAAGGCCAATATTTATACTTTTTTTGAGCCGCATTGCGCTGCTTTTTGACGCAAAAGCGGCGCAAACTTACAAAATACAATTGTATATTTGTAAGTTTGTGCCGTTTTTGCGTAAAAAAATGATGCAAATGCGGCTCAAAAAAAGTATAAATATGGGCCTATGATTGGCTGCATGAAACTGTGCAGGCGTTTAATTAAATGAAAAATATTGTAATTAATGCGTAGAGTAAACGTGAATTCCTTAAAAAGACAATAAGCATTTGAACACAGATTTGTACATTAATCTTCCATAGTCACATGTATTTAGCTGAAGACTAATGCTTTCACATCTGAACTAAAAGCTCTTTATGGGTTCTATTTGATTCTTTACTTGCATTCTACTTAGCTTACAATAGGGATTTACTTATATGGAACACACTTTATGCTTTGTTGTGTATTATATTGATATTTTCATTGACTGTGAGAAAACAGGGCTGATTGCAGACGCCCCCTAATTTTTTGTCCCAATTTTTCACTTTGTGCTGGTGTTTTCCTTACTCTGATGGTGTCCTGGGTACTGCTAACCAGTCCCAGGACCTGTGCTCTGTGTAAAATGAGTATGCAAATTAGGCTAATTAAAATTAGCTATGTCAACCTACCTATAAGTCCCTAGCATTTGGTCAGGCATGTAGGTTTAGGGACCTATAGGTGCACTGCTGAGGTGCCCAGGGTCATTTTAAAGGCATGTGTGCCTTGCCGGCTGCTTTTAAACTAAAGTTATATGCAAATTCGACTTGGTAATTAAAAGTACTTCCAAAGTCTTTATATACCTTATTTTTACATATAAGTCACTCCTAAGGTGTGCCCTATCTGCCCCTAGGGTTGGGTGCAACTTATAGGGACCTTATAAAAATTATTTTATAAGCCCTGGTGAGGTAAAATAGACAAATTTGTTTTCCCTCACTGTAGTGAATGGCCTCCATAGGCTAAAATGGGGAGAATGTCTTTTAATTAAGAAGTCTGCATAAGTGACAGATACCTTGAGTTTGGTATCAAATTAATTGTTATAATAAATCCCACAACTTGCCATTGTTGGATTTAATGTAACTAGTTTAGGTAAAGAGTTTAAAAACGGTACCTGAAAGTTGCCAACTTCAGCTCTGTAGTGCCCTTCACTGATTGGCCAGCCTCTGGCAGCCTGATCTGGCTGCCTTGATGAAGTATAAAGTGGCCTGAGCTGAACACAAAGGATGTGCCTGGGTAGTAGATCTGCCTCAGCAGATGGGGAAGAGGTAAGGAGGGAAGCAGCCAAACTGTTCTTCCAAGGCAGGGAAGAACATTTTGAGCAGCCTAGGACCTCTCTCAGTTCCTGGAACCCCAGACAATTAGGTGCCCTCTTGATTAGATTAGGAGAGGGCAGGAGAAGGGTGTGTTTAGGATTTTTAGCCAGATCAGTGGGTGGCTCAGCCAGATCTAATCTCCAAAAATCACTTTCAGCCATGATGGATTCTTGAAGAATGTTGCTCCCTGGGGTTGATTTTTGCCACACTTCCCAGGAAGCGGTCATCAAAGGGGAAAGGAGTCTGCCTGTTATTGGACAACCAGGACCCCCCAGCTTTCCACCCCAGGAGCAAGGATAAATATGGCAGACCTGCACCCATACAGGTAGATCCCTACAAGGAACAAGACAAGGAAGAAGAAGGGCTGCCTGCCTGACCCCTGACCTGCACCTGGCCACTGCACTCTGAAGGACTGCACCAGCTGCACACTTGAACTTCACAACTAAAAGGACTTTGCCTGTCTTCTACTGCTTCAGGAAGGGACTCCCTGTTTGCTACAGGTACAGAGGAGCTACTCAGAGTCCCCTGCATCAAGTCATGCAGAGCCCAGCTAACCAGCGTCCAATGGCTATTTGAGGATTCTGACCAGGTGCATTCTGGGAATTGTAGTCCCAACTCCCAAGGAGCAACTCAGAGCTTCTGGAACCTTGGATCAAGTTGTGGACACTCCAATGACCCAAAAAGGACCTCTGGAAGAAGATCTAGAAGTTTGGACCAGGTATGCTGATGATCTTTTTGTAATATGGGATGTGCAAAGTGCCAATTGCAAGGATTCCTAGAGTACATCTCACACAGTGAACTGAGTTTGGCATTTACACACCAGATACACAGCACGGAAATAGATTTTTTGGATGTGCATGTGGAGATAAAGGGTGATAAAGTATGCACTTCCCTTTTCTGTAAACAAACAGCAGGTAATAGTTTATTACATGCAGACAGTCATCATCCCACTAATCTTAAATGGAGTAACCCCTAAGGGGTACTCCTTTGGAAACATATGAGAAGGAAGAGAAAATTCAGAGCGAGACGTTATCCCTGGCATGTATTAAAGGCTGCCAAGGAGAGAGCTAGAACTCAAAACAGACAGGATCTCTTTAACCAGAGAGCCAAAGCTTCAGGTGGGGAACAGGAAGCAAGCCTGATTCCCACTTACAATTCTGAATCAGCCAATATCAAGACAATGATCACAAAACATTGCCATCTGATCAAATCTGATCCTGTCATTGGAAAGAAAATTTCACCATATCCCCTGATCACTTATCGTAAATCTAAGTCTCTCAATCAATCAATCAGGGATTTGTAAAGCGCGGCTACTCACCCGTGAGGGTCTCAAGGCGCTGGGGAGTGTGGGGGGCTGCTGAGGATCAGTCTAAGAGCCAGGTCTTTAGGCCCTACCTGAACTGTGACAGGGAGGGTGTTCCAGGTCTTGGCAGAGATGTCGGAGAAGGATTTTCCTCCGGCTGTGGTTTTCCGGATGTGGGGTACATTAAATCAAATCAAATCATTAGCATTTATAAAGTGCGCTACTCACCCGTGCGGGTCTCAAGGCGCTAGGGACAAAGGGGGTGGTTATCGCTGCTCGAACAGCCAGGTCTTTAGGAGTCTCCGGAAAGCGGAGTGGTCCTGGGTGGTCCTGAGGCTGGTAGGGAGGGAGTTCCAGGTATTGGCCGCCAGGAAGGAGAAAGATCTCCCACCCGCCGTGGAGCGTCGGATGCGAGGGACGGCGGCGAGTGCGAGGCCAGAGGAGCGGAGGGGGCGGGTGGGGACGTAGAAGTTGAGGCGTCTGTTGAGGTATTCCGGTCCCTTGTCGTGGAGGGCTTTGTGTGCGTGGGTGAGAAGTCGGAAGGTGATCCTTTTGCTGACTGGGAGCCAATGCAGGTGTCTCAGGTGTGCGGAGATGTGGCTGTTGCGGGGTACGTCGAGGATGAGGCGGGCTGAGGCGTTTCGAATGCGTTGCAGGCGATTTTGGAGTTTGGCGGTGGTCCCAGCGTAGAGGGTGTTGCCGTAGTCCAGGCGGCTCGTGACGAGGGCGTGGGTCACGGTTTTTCTGGTGTCGGCGGGGATCCAGCGGAAGATCTTGCGGAGCATGCGGAGGGTGAGGAAGCAGGCGGAGGACACGGCGTTGACTTGCTTGGTCATGGTGAGAAGGGGGTCCAAGATGAAGCCGAGGTTGCGGGCGTGGTCTGCGGGGGTCGGTGCGGTGCCGAGGGCCGTGGGCCACCAGGAGTCGTCCCAGGCGGACGGGGTGTTGCCGAGGATGAGGACTTCCGTTTTTTCAGAGTTCAGCTTTAGGCGGCTGAGCCTCATCCAATCTGCGACATCCTTCATACCCTCTTGTAGGTTGGTCTTGGCGCTGGCGGGGTCCTTGGTGAGGGAGAGTATAAGTTGGGTGTCGTCGGCGTAGGAGGTGATGATGATGTCGTGCTTGCGTACGATGTTAGCGAGGGGGCTCATGTAGACATTGAAGAGTGTCGGGCTGAGTGATGAGCCTTGAGGTACGCCGCAGATGATCTCAGTGGGTTCTGAGCGAAACGGAGGGAGGTAGACTCTTTGGGAGCGGTTTACGAGGAAAGAGGCGATCCAGTCCAGGGCCTGGTCTTGGATCCCGGTGGAGCGGAGGCGGGTGATTAGGGTGCGGTGACAGACGGTGTCAAAGGCAGCCGAGAGGTCGAGAAGAATGAGGGCGACTGTTTCACCGTTGTCCATCAGGGTTCTGATGTCGTCTGTGACTGAGATGAGGGCGGTTTCAGTGCTGTGGTTGGTTCGGAATCCGGTCTGTGAGGGGTCGAGCAGGTTGTTGTCTTCCAGGAAGGTGGTCAGCTGTTTGTTGACGGTCTTCTCTATTAATTTGGCTTGGGAAAGGCAGAAGGGAGATGGGGCGCCGTAGGTTTCTTTAGTAGGGCGTTGACTTCGGCGTGTTTCCAGCATTCGGGGAAGGTAGCAGAAGAAAAAGAAGAGTTGATGACGGTCTGGAGGTGCGGGGCGATGATGTTGTCGGCTTTGTTAAAGATGAAGTGCGGGCAGGTGTCCGAAGGGGCGCCGGAGTGGATAGAGTTCATGATGGATTCGGTTTCTTCCGTGCTGATGTGGGTCCAGTTGTTGAGGGTGATGGTCGGGGATGTGGGTTCGGTTGTGTTAGGTTGGGTCTGGTGTCCGAAGCTGTCGTGGAGGTCGCTGATCTTGCGATGGAAGAAAGTGGCGAGGGATTTCGCATAGATCCTGTGAGGGCGGGACGGCGTTGGCGTTGGCGCTGGGGTTGGAGAACTCCTTGACGATGCTGAAGAGTTCTCTGCTGTTGTGGCTGTTTTTGTCCAGTCTGTCAGTGAAAAAATTCCTTTTGGCAGTGCGGATCAGGTGGTGGTGTTTGCGGGTAGCGTTCTTGAGGGCGGTCATGTTGTCAGCGGTGCGGTCCTTGCGCCAGGCTTTCTCAAGTGCGTGACAAGTTTTCTTTGATTCTTTGAGGGTTTTCAGAGAACCAGAGGGGTTTCTTGGTGTTGTTCTGTCGCTGCGAGCGTTTGAGGGGAGCAAGGTTGTCTGCGCAGTTGGAGATCCAGTTTGTGAGGTTGAGGGCTGCGACGTTGGGGTCGGTGGTGAGGGTGGGTTGGTTGGCGGCGAGTGCGGCGAAGAGTTGCTCTTCAGGGATCTTGTTCCACTGTCGGCGAGGGATGGGTTGAGTGCGGAGGTGGCGGGTCTCGCGTCGGAATGTGAAGTGGACGCAGCTGTGGTCGGTCCAATGAAGGGCGGAGGCGTGGCTGAAGAAGACGTGTTTGCTGGCGGAGAAGATAGGGTCGAGTGTGTGTCCGGCGATGTGGGTGGCAGTGTTCACCAGTTGTTTGAGGCCGAGGTTGGCGAGGTTTATCGAGCAAGGTGGTGGTGTTGGGGTCGTTGTTTTGTTCCAGATGGAAGTTGAGGTCGCCTAGGAGGATGTAGTCCGGTGAGGCGAGGGCGTGCGGGGAGATGAAGTCGGCGATGGTGTTGCTGAAAGGGGCGCGAGGTCCGGGAGGACGGTAGACGAGGGATCCTCTGAGGGTGGTCCTCGGGTCGGTGCGAATCTGAAAATGCAGGTGTTCAGCGGCAAGAGGGGAGTCTTCATTGGAGGTGGTGACGCTGATGGAGTCTTTGAAGACGATGGCGATACCTCCTCCTACTTGGTTGGTGCGGTCTTTCCTGGAGATCTTGTAGCCTTCGGGGATGGCGGTGGCGATGTCTGGAGCAGAGGAGGCGTTCATCCAGGTCTCCGTGATGAAGGCGACGTCCGGTGCTGTGGAGTCTAGGAGGTCCCAGAGTTCAACAGCGTGTTTGTGAACGGAGCGAGCGTTGACTAGGATGCACTTGAGGTGGTTGATGGCGCGTGGGCTTGTGGTCGTAGTTGTTGCGTGGTGGAAGATGCGTTTGCAGGAGTTGCAGGCGAAGGGTCCATGGGTGCGTTTGGCGTGAGCTTGGAAGCAGGTGTTGGAGCGTCCTGGGTTGAGGGCATGGAGGGTGGTGGGGTCATAGCGGATCATCGGGGCTTGGGAGCGCTGGGGACCAGGGGTCATGGCGCTGGGCGCGGGCCAGGCGCGGACGGGCGCAGACGGGCTTGCCTCTGGTGCGCCTCCGGCGCGCCAGCGGCGCGGTCGCGCAGCGGCCGCCATATGAGGTAGGAGGGGGGGGAGGGGTCAGCTGGGGGTGAATGGGAGCTGGGGGGCGGGGGCGTGCAGGAGGTCGCGGCGGGAAAGCGCGAGGGAGGGGGGGACAGGTAGAGTGAGAAGAGCTGGGGGAGGGGGGTTTAAGGGTGGAGGGGGGAGAGTGTTAGGAGGTTTAGGAGATTAGGGAGAAAGATAGGTGTAGGGTTGTGAAGATAGGGGAGGGGGGGTTGTAGAGGTGGGTGAGGGTGAGAGGTAGAGTGAGGGGATAGGAAGATAGGTAATAGAGGGGGTGGCGGGAGGGGGGAGAGATAGAGAAGTAGGTAGAGAGAAAAGGTAGATAGAGAAATCGATAGATAGGGAAAAAGATAGAGAGATAGGAAGATAGGAGGAGGTGGAGAGTGAGGGAGTTGGATAGTGGGATAGAGAGATGGAGAGATAGGTAGATAGGAGGAGTGAGGGAGGTAGAAAGTGAACGGGTTAGATAGGAGAGGTAGAGAGGGGTATGCGAGTGGGGGAGGGGGATGAGGCAGGAGCAGGAGGGCAGGCGCGGGGAGAAGAGGACGGAGGAGGCAGAAGAGCCGAAGGCAGAAGACAAGAAGACAAGAAGAAAAGAAGAACAGAAGAAAAGAACAACAGAAGAGTAGAAGACCGGAAGGACTGAAGACCGGAAGAGCAGAAGACCGGAAGAGCAGAAGACACACAGAAGAACACAGAAGAACACAGAAGAACAGAGAGGAGTACAGAAGAACAGAGAAGAATACAGAAGAACACAGAGGAAGACAGAAGAAGACAGAGGAAGACAGAAGAACAGAGAAGAATACAGAAGAACACAGAGGGAGACAGAAGAACACCGAGGAAGACAGAAAAACACAGAGGAAGACAGAAGAAGACAGAGGAAGACAGAAGAAGACAGAGGAACACAGAAGAACACGGAGGGAGATACAAAAAAAGAAGGCGGGGGCCTGGTCGGCGGAGCGGAGTTGTCTGGCGGGAGTGTAGAAGGAGAGTTTGTGGTTGAGGCAGGCTGGTCTGGCATCGTGTAGGGCCTTGTAGGAGTGGGTCAGGAGCTTGAAGGTGATTCTCTTGTCGATAGGCAGCCAGTGTAGGTCTCTCAGAAGGGCAGAGGTGTGGCATTGGCATGAGGCGTTATTGATGAGACGGGCGGAGGCATTCTGGATGTGTTGTTGTCTTTTCTGGGTCTTGACAGTGTTTCTGGCATAGAGTGCATTGCAGTAGTCGAGGTGGCTGCTGATGAGTGCCTGGTGTACTGTCCTTCAAAGATTTTTCAAAGCATATGCAGAGTGTGGAAGCAACCCGATGAGACGGCGCTCACCTGTCGGTCCATTGAGAGCGATTAGTCTGAGATGACGCTGAGGTTGCGGGTGGGGACACTTCCGAAGGCGGTGGGCCACCAGGACTCGTTCCAGGTGGAGGGCGTGGAGCAGAGGATGAAGGCTTCTGTTTTGTCCAAGTTCAGTTTCAGGCAACTATCTTTTATCCAGGCGGTGAATGCTTTTATTCCTTTGCGGAAATTGTTTTTGGCGGTGGTCTGGTTGTTGGTGAGGAAGACTATCAGTTGGGTGTCGTCGGCGTAGGAGACCATGTTGAGTTTGTGGCTTCTGACAATGGCAGCCAGTGGGGTCATGTAGAGGTTGAAGACGGTGGGACTCAGCAAGGATCCTTGGGTGACGCCGCAGCTGATCTTGGTGGCTTCCTAGAGAAAGGGGGGGAGTTGAACCTTCTGTGTTCTGCCGGTGAGGAACAAGGAGAGGCATTGCAGTGCTGAGTCTCAGATGCCGGCGTCGTGGAGGTGGGTGCGTAACGTGTCGTGTCAGACTGTGCCGAAGGCGGCAGAAAGGTCCAGGAAGATGAGGGCGACGGTCTTGCCTTGGTCGAGGAGGATGTGGATGTCGTCTGTGGAGGAGAGGAGGGCAGTCTCGGTGCTATGGTTGCTTCTGAATCCTAACTGAGAGGGGTCCCGGATGTTGTTGGCTTCCAGGAAGGCAGTGGGTTGTTTGTTGACTGCCTTCTCGATGACTTTGGCCGGAAAGGGGAGCAGGGAGATGGGTCGGTAGTTCATGAGGTCTGTTGGGTCGGCCGTGGGTTTTTTCAGTAGAGGTTTGATCTCGGTGTGTTTCCATCTCTCTGGGAAGGTGGCAATTTCGAAGGAGCGGCGGATGGTATGCCGGAGTTTGGGTGTGATGATGTTGCTGGCTTTGTTGAAGATGTGGTGAGGGCAGGGGTTGATGGGTGCTGAGTGGATGGTTTCTGTGATGTTGCGGGTCTCATTGTTGGTGATGTTGTTCCAGCAGAAGAGGGTTGGGGGGCGTGCTGACACTTTGGTCAATGGACTGGTGGTAAGAGTCGTGAGGGGGCCCTGGGTGGTGAAGCTGTCATAAATGTGTGCGATCTTACAATAGAAGCAGTTGGCGAGGTTTTCGCAGAGTTCTTGGATGTCGGTGGAGTTGGAGTTGGGGTTGGTGAACTCTTTGATGACAGTGAAAAGTTCCTTGCTGTTGTGGGCATTTTTATTGATGCATTGATGAGAAGTCTCTGAGAGATATGTTAGTTCAGAGTAACCTAAGTATGAAAACAAGAAGGCTGGTTATCAGAACAGAAAGGTTTTTTTCAAATGTGGAAAATGCAAAGCATGCAGAGGCAGCAGGAATGTAAAAACTGTTGTACTACCCAATGGAAGAAGTAAGAAAATTGACAAATTCATTACATGCAACAGTGACTTTAGTTTTTATGTACTCACCTGCCCATGTGGCCTAATATATGTGGGAAGCTCAATTTTCCCCCTAAAGAAGCAGGTTTTTAAATATTTGAGGGCGATAAAGAATTCGATCAGAACTACCCATTAGCGAGACATTGGAAATAAATGCATTCCCAAAATCCTGACATGCTTTCAGTTTTGGGTATTGAGAGGGTGCTGTTTACAGCCAGAGGCGGCAACAAGGGCAGGTGGTTATGCATTATGGAATCAGAATACATTGTCTGTCTTCATAGTAAGACCCAGACGGGGCTTAACGTGAATGAGAACATTTTTGTTCATGTGGGTTGAGTCTTTGGTTTTCATGATTTCCCATATATGAATGTTTTATTTGTGGCATTCTTATAGAGATGACACAAGCTTTTTTGTAGGTCAAAAATGCTCCATAAGAATTTAGAAGTAGATGTGCTTACACATATATATTTTTGTGATTATAGTACCAAAATATTTTGTGATTTGGCTGTTCAAGAATTATTTGGCCACTTGGCCAGAATATATATATATTATATATATATGATTTAAAATAATCAGTAATGGGTAGAGATTTAATGATTTAGGTGGTTATTACAACTTTGGAGGAGGTGTTAATCCGTCCCAAATGTGACGGATATACCACCAGCCGTATTACGAGTTCCATAGGATATAATGGACTCGTAATATGGCTGGTGGTATATCCGTCACTTTACCGTCACTTTTGGGACAGATTAACACCTCCTCCAAAGTTGTAATAACCCCCTTAATGATTTAGGGCCTGATTACGACATCGGCGGAGGGGATTACTCCGTGTCTGTCCCAAATGTGATGGATATCCTGCCTGTGGTATTACGAGATCCATAGGATATAATGGACTCATAATTCGGCGGGCGGGATATCCGCCACATTTGGGAGTAATCCCCTCCGCCGAAGTCGTAATCAGGCCCTTAATGTTTTGAGATTTTTTTACATCATTATATAATTGATTCTAAATTGATAATGAAGTGTCTGAGATTTAATATTATGTATATTTGTCTTAATTATTAGCCACTCCTCCTCAGATATGATGGATTTAAGTAATTAATTATTTTCCCCTATTAATGTTGCACATTTTAACGTTATATTTGTAATGTATATATTCCCTTGGGAAGAAGGATCTTTTTTCTAGTAGATAGTAATGGTAGTATTTTCACTATGTTCTTTTGTGGGTATCTAATGTTTTTTTTTTTTTAAACGGGGTAGAGCACTTTATGAAGTATGGGCTGTGAGGAAGATTTTTGTAAGATCAAATGTGTTACCATTAAACTTCACTTTTCTCATTAAAACCTTGGAGTGCGGTCTTTTTGGTGCCGGTGACGAGTGGCATCTTCCTTGCAACATATATATATCTTGTATATTGTGGCAATCTCGCAAGACTCATACAAGATTTGCAGAACTCCAGCATGATCATGATTTTTATAAAATAAAAATAGCAAAATGCAAGTCAATGTTCACATAATTATGTTATTTTAGGGAGAGGGCAGGGGGCCAGCTCTCTAATCCACAGATTGGCCCAGGGGACACATTCCCCCAGGGAAAGGTTTATCAAAAAGGGAATAGGGCACACAGCCTCCATCCTTAAGCTGTAAGAGACCCCGGGTACCCCTTCCCTCAATGATGAAATATATTGTAATAAGGGAGTGGGCTTGCGGCCTCTTCCCCAAGCATGTAGTCACTTCAGAGACCCCATACCCTAGGAACAAACACATTTGTTTTAGGGGAGGATGGTGTACAGACCCCTCCAAAACCCAAATGGACCCCGAGACCCCACCAGAGGCAAAAGAATAACAAGAGTAGTGCAATGCTAGCATTGTGCCACTTTGTAAATATAGCAAAGAGAATGGCCTCCTTAACGCCACATTACCGTAAAACAATAACGCTGGTGTGGTGCTAAGAGGCGCTAGGGCCTTGTTAATCTGGTCCTTTGTTTCTTCATTACCAGATAGTTCCAGGCTCCACTTATGCTTTATGCAATTTAGCGTTTCAACACACCACACAGAGGCAGAGTATTTCAGAATGTACCTTTCTCGGCCCTTCCCGTTCTTGGCCAGATTGTCAACTCCAGCTGAGGTAAAACATATGTGTTAGTGATTTATGTTCCAAGACACCAGATGCCATCAGATCTGGTTTAGTTTAGTCTTCACATAGGTGCCTTCACCCACATTGTTTCATTCTGCTACCCTTTACATATGAGAGGAAATGTTGTTTCACTCATATTACATTATGCTTAGCATATTATTTTCAAAGCTGCATCTTGAACAGTTTGTTTCTAGTTTATTTTGTTGCTATTCCCTCTTAACCTACCCATTAATCTAACTAATAATTTTCTGCTGCAAAGCTTTTCTTTAGGTGTTCAAATGCCCTTGACCTCTTTAAATTGTTTTAAAAATGTTTCCATATTACATTTCTCTTCCCACTGTCATGCTGCATTAGACTCTTTCTGTTTCTTTGCCCCTGCACTTATTGCCGGGTCTTCCTTTTCCCTTAACACGCTATAAAATGTCAGAAACACCTTTACATGCCCAGGTTGAGACTTGCAGACATATGTGAAGCCTCATCAGCCCTTGTATTTCCTCCCACACATTGTTGTCCACACTTGACGAAGGAAGCACATATATTGCCAATTGGTATCCGCATTTACATACTCGTTTCATATTGCCCCATGAATTCATTAATCTATGTGGGCTATTTCAGTCTCTTGATGTACAATTTTTTGCATTTAAGTAAGGCAATGAAGGTATGAGTTGGGCCTGAGGATTTAAAAAGCTGTGCTAGAATATAACATTTGATGTGGAGATTGTCTGTACAACATTGGCAGCTTTTAGCATTTAACATATCCACCCAAGGAACCTTTGTGATATCAGTTGTATATGACTATAATAAAATTACCTTGTCTTTGGGAACCTATCTGTGATATGAATCTAGACTTTTACATTGTGCAAATTTGTTATACCAGAACTCATAACAAACACTGCAATAACTGGGCGGATTGTTCTTTTTTAATATTGCAATGTGTGTTCCTGCATCTGCGCGAGTGCTTCCACCCGCACCAGTTGACTTTTCGAGTCTTGGCTTTAGCTCAGTACAGTCCATGTAACAATTAATCCTTTCGCAGCAGATGCTTTGAAGTGCTCCTCTCTGCTTCCCCTCACAGCCTCTAGGTGTTGATATAGATGTGGTAAATATTAGTTATCTTTCCTACTCATCGGGATATGGATAAATGCAGGACTGACCTAAAGAACTTGTCCTTTCTCGTGCTGATGTGTTTCCAATTTGCACGCGCTCCAGATGGCACTCAAGCAAAAGGCTGTGTGGTAATTAGCCAGTGCTGCAAATGCCAGAGTTCAGCGAAGGCCCAGAGTGCCCCACTCCAATGCAAAACATTCTACCCACTCCAATCTACCCCACTTCAATCCAAAACAAACAGCTCCACTCCAATCTGCCCCACTACAATCTTCCACACTCCAAAACAAATTTCTGCACTCCAGTCTGTCCCACTTTAATCTGCGCCACTCCAATCTGCCCCACTCCAATCCAAAACAATCTGCCCCACTCCATTCCCAAAAATATGCCCCACTCCAATCTGCCTCACTCTAATACACCCCACCCCACTCCATTCCAACCCACCCCACCCAGTCCACCCACTCCAGTCCAACCCACTCTACCCAAATCAAAACCACCCACTACCTCAATCTACTCTAACCCACTCAAATCCATTCCACTGCACTCCATGCCACTCTACGACACTGCACTCTATGACACTGCACTTTACGACTGTTCAACCTGGCCCTTATTGCAGGGTCATCCTCAAACTTTTTGCCTTCTTCCTCCTATTTTTTCTGACCTGTTTTGTTGGCTTTAGAACTCTGGGCACTTTACCACTGCTAACCAGAGCTAAAGTGCATATGCTCTCTATCTAAATTGTATTGGTGATTGGTTTATCCATGATTGGCATATATGATTTACTGGTAAGTTCCTAGTAAAGTGCACTAGAGGATCCTAGGGCCTGTAAATCAATTGCTACTAGTGGGCCTGCAGCACTGATTGTGCCACCCACAAGAGTAGCCCTGTAAATATATATCAGACCTGCCACTGCAGTATCTCTGTATGCAGTTTTGCCCTGCCAATTGTGCCTGGCAAGTGTATCTACTTGCCAGGCCCCAACCTTCCCTTTTCAAACATGTAAGTCGCCCCTAAGGTAGGCCATAGGTAGCCCCATGGGCAGAGTGCAGTGTTTTTAAAAGGTAGGACATATACTTGTGTGTTTTATATTTCCTGATAGTGAAATGCTGCCAAATTCAATTTTCACTATTCCAAGGGATTTCTCTCCCATAGGTTAACACGGGACTGCCTTTAAATGTCTTTTAAGTGCAGTTTACCATTGGGAGAAGATTGCGATATGGAGTTTGGGGTCTCTGAACACACAATTTAAAAATACATCTTGTGGTAGAGTTGTTTTTTTGGTTGTCTGTTTGAAAATGCTACTTTTAGAAAGTGGGCATTTTCTTGCTTAACCATTCTGTGCCTCTGCCAGCCTGTCGAATCCACGTCTGGGTCAGACTGACATTTGGGCTGTTTGTGAATTCACTCTAGACAGTAACACAAAAGGAGCTGAGGTGTGTCCTGCATATCCTGATGAGTCTTCTGGACAAAAGTGGTGAGGGAGGAGCTGACACCTGCACCTGAAAAGGCTGTGCCTGTCATCCCATAATGCAGTCTCCAACCCCCTGGAGTGTGCCTGGGCAAGACAGGATCCTGTGAACAACAGACACTTTCCTTTGAAGTTTGGCTACTTCAAATGAGTTTAAGTAGTGGACCCAAAACCCCAAGAGGAACCTCTACCAAGAAGAGCTTGATGCTTGAGGAGGACCTGCCACTCTGCCTGTTGTTTTGCTGTGCTGGCCAGCTGCTGCTGCTTCTACCTGAAGAGGGAAAGAACTGGACTTTGCTTTCTGAAATCCTGCCTGTGAAGTTTCTCCAAGGGCTTGGAATGAGCTTACCCCCTGTTCTGAAGACTCAAGGACATCAAAGACTTCAACTGCCAGTGCCTGGGCTCTTCTGCTGGGAGTCCTGACTTGCTAAATGTTGCCAAATACAGTCCCTGGGTCATTAGAAGTGGAAACTGGTAACCTGTGGGAGAAAATCCATGCACCGCTGTGTGCACATCAGAAAAATTGACGCATCGCCCGTCCTGCTGCTAAAAATTCGATGCAGCGCCTGCCTCGCATCTGGAAAAACAACGCAGCGCCTGTTCTCAAAGCAGAGTCATTGCACAGCACGTCTGAAATTTACACACACAGATCTTGGGCATGAAAATCTGCAAACATCACGCTCGGACCGAGGCTTTGCACCCGGTATCGATGCATGGCCTCCCTTGCAAGTTATAAATTGACACATAGGTGGTTATTCTAACTTTGGAGGAGGTGTTAATCCGTCCCAAAAGTGACGGAAAAGTGACGGATTTACCACCAGCCGTATTACGAGTCCATTATATCCTATGGAACTCGTAATACGGCTGGTGGTATATCCGTCACTTTACCGTCACTTTTGGGACGGATTAACACTCCTCCAAAGTTAGAATAACCCCCATGGCCTCCAGTGCATGTAAAGAATCAGCGCACAGCCTCACTTGCGGGTAAGGAATCAACGCATCGTTTGCTTTTTTGACGCAACGTCTCCCTTGCTGCTTTATTTTTGACACATACCAGGTACTTTGTGCTAAAACAACGCATCCATTGATTTGTATGGATTAAGACTCTTTTTACTTTAAAAATTCATATCTTTGCTTGTGTATGATAGATCTTTGTCATTTTGGTGTTTTTTGATTTAGATAAATATTGCCTATTTTTCTAAGCTGGTGTTGAGTTCTTTTGTAGTGCTTTCTCTGTGTTACTCTGTGTGTTGGTACACATACTTTACATATTGCCTCTGAGATAAGCTTAACTGCTTATGCCAAGCTACCAAGGGGGTAAGCAGGGCTTATCTGAGCTGTGTATCTCCCTTACCCTGACTAGAGTGAGGGTCCCTGCTTGGACAGTGTGTAAACTGATTGCCAACCAGAGATCTCCTTTCTAACAAGGACACTCTTCTGCCACTGAACTCTGCTCACCTCTTCTCAACTCTGACACTCTACTCCCCCTACTCCACTCTACAACACTCTTCACCAACAAATCCAGTCTATGATACTCTACTCCTCCCACTCCACTCTAGGACACTGGCAACTGCTACATAACAACAATCAACATAAATACACTTTATTAAGCCACATAATTCCAAGCAGCATAATTTCACTCAACGCTACACAGTTCCACGCAACACAATTCCATTCCACACAACATAATTTGGCAACAAACCACATCATTGAAATGAAAAACACGTTTACAAAACACACACCACAAACATCCAATCCACACCACAGAATACCACCTCATGCCACAAAATTGAACAGCATAACACATAATTATACTCCACAACACAACTCCACAACAAACTCCATACCACCACACAACACAAAATGCCATTCCACATAATTACACTCCATTACACACAATAACATTCCACATAATTCCAGTACACTCAAAACTACATAATTACTATCCACAAAGTTCCACTGCACACAATGCCACATAATTCCACTACACACATCCACTCCACACCACGCAATGCCATGCCACATAATTCCACAACTAACAGTTCCACTCCACCCTACATAATTCCACTCCACACCACATACATCCACTCCATAACACTTGGTTAAAAGACATTGGGGGTTATTCTAACTTTGGAGGAGTGTTAATCCGTCCCAAAAGTGACGGTAAAGTGACGGATATACCACCAGCCGTATTACGAGTTCCATAGGATATAATGGACTCGTAATACGGCTGGTGGTAAATCGTCACTTTTCCGTCACTTTGGGGACGGATTAACACCTCCTCCAAAGTTAGAATAACCCCCATTGTCATTTACAATGCCAATAGGGCTAACTCTTGTAAAGGTCTCACACTGCCACCACACCCACTCATCTTGCAATCCCATTGCCCCCTCTCATCCCTCCCTCACAATCCCTATCTCCTCTCTATACCACCTGCTTGCACATACTAAGCACAGTTTATTTCCCATGGTTTCAAGGTTTCCGTCCCTCAAACCATGCTCTCCTCCTGTTCTTAGGGTGTCTTCAGCGTACACAGGTCCTCCCTCTTTATGCGTCTGTGGTATGCTCTACACCTCTTTTTCTCTTTCGCACACCCACCTTCTGCTCCTCTGTTTCGAGTTCCTTCAGCACTTCCTGTACAAACTACCTATCCCTCTCTATCTTCATTTCTATTTCTTCTATGCAGCTCTCACCCCTATCTCTTCACCATGCCATGTAATTCCACTGCACAAATACACTCCACACCACACAATTCCACCCCACACAATTCCACAATTCCAATACAACCCACATAATTCCACTCCATACACATACATCCACTACACTCCAAACAAAAATACATAGGTAAAAGACATTGTCATTTTCAAAACCAAAGGCTGTAACTCTTGCAAATGTGAGACCTATTGCCTTGCAAATGGTTGTTTGTATAACAGTGCATGGCCTGAATTCCATTTAACATCTATTTAACTGTGCTATAGGCATACTTTGTTTGGAAGAAGATCATTTGGGCATGTTAGGGCTGTTTATTTGAAAGTAAGGGATATTTACCTGGTCGCTAGGTAAATAGTGATTTCTCTGTTTTTTACTTAGCTGCAGGCTAAATAGTAGAAATTGTTTATTTTTGTCTGACTGCCTTGAAAATAGCAGAGAAACCTCACTATTTACCCAAACACTGGCCAAATATTAGGCATCGTGCACGGTTTGGCCAGCAGCTGTGCAAATAGCCAAAAAAACGCACAATTTACTCGCCCATTGGCAAAATAGTATTCTTCACTGTTGACTGTATAAGTACCAGAAGTACCAGGCCGCTGACTAAATACTTTAGTTTCTGTGCTATTTTGCCAGCAGCTATGCACATAGCAGAAGAACTTCACTATTTACCTGGCCACTGACTAAATAGTAGAGTTCCTGCATTGTTCAGCTTCTGACAAAACAGAAATATAAAATTAGGCAGGCAGGCATAAAATTAGCAAAAAAACATACACATTTATGTGTCTGCTGGTTAATTAGCAGAATGTGGATAAGATTTCACAGGTAGCCTGGCAAATAGAAAGAAAATATATATAACAAAATAATAGCCTTTACCTTGCTGCTGACTAGTTAGCAGAAATGGTGTATTGCTTTGGTTTTGTCCTTGCAAATAGAAAATAAATTTAACTATTCACCTGGTGGCATGCTAAATAGCAGACAGTGTGCACAGCTTGGCCAGTAGCCATACAAATATTAACCCGTTAGCTGCTGGGCCTTTTCCCCCAAGTGCTGAGCCTTTTTTTTTGGCTATTTGGTGTAGGTTGCGGGTAGGCCACCATAACTTTTTGTCCACATAAGCTATCCACGCCAAATTGCGTCCTTTTTTTTCCCAACATCCTGGGATTCTAAAGGTACCCAAAGTTTGTGGGTTCCCCTGGAGGAGACCAAGAAATTTGCCAAAATGCAGCTAAAATTTGACATTTGTTTCCTTCCCGGAAATTGGGATCAACAAAGGGTTTATGGTGCTAAAATGACCATCTTTCCAGTTTTCAGGAACAGGCTCACTTGAATCAACACAGTTTTGGCATTTACCTGGCCATACCCCATTTTTACTATTTTTGTGCTTTCATCCTCCTTCCAGTTAGTGACAGAAATGGGTGTGAAACCAATGGTGGATCCCGGACAGCTAAACGTTTATTTTGAATTCAGCAAGGGTTCATTTGTGTAGACCAGTGGTTCCCAAACTTTTTTAGTCTGTGGCTCCCTTTACTTATTGGCCATTGGCTGTGGCTCCCAGTTATGTCACTTTATTTTTACAGGTGCAAGCCAGGCCTCTGGAGTACTTCCATTTTTATCCCTGAAAATAATTGGGATGAAGCAGATAAAGGTCTTCTGTGACAGGTGTGTCTTCCATAACTCCCCCACATGGCATTCCCACATGGGTTACTCAGGGCCACAAATGCACATTACAAAAACCTAACAAGTTTGATTTATTTGCACTTTGATTCTTTATTTGTCATACTGTCGTACAGCTTTGTTCTAAATGTAAGGTCTTTAGAATGGAACCGTATGGTAGTATGAACGAGAAAAAATTGCAATGCAAATAAATCAAACTTGTTAGGTTTTTGCAGTGTTACGATGTAAATTGTAAAACCCATAATGTTTGGTTTGTTTCCACTTCAAGCCTTTCTCTATCATATTACCTTGCGGCTTCGTTAGCTGTACAGTAGTATGAAAGAGAAATACTCGCAGTGGAAGCAGTGCTTAATTTGAGACCGTGGTTTCCGGTGAAGGGCACTAGCACTTATTTCTTGAAGGCCGGAACTTAGTTTTCTGCATCAGACATTTACTGCGTTCAAAATACACATATAGGAAAGACGAAGAAACAGAAGGAGGGAAGAGCTCCACATTGTGAGAAATCAGAAAGCTGCAAAAGTGAGCTGAAAGGGCAGGGAGAGGCTGTAAATGGATAAAAGAGGCCCAAGATGGTTTTAGGATTACGCTGCCTCTGTATTCTGTGCTTGCACATTTAATTGCAGCAGCCACATATTTCAGAAGAGAGCTTTCAGCACTGGAACATTTTTATTTACAAATTAAGCACTGACTTGATGGATTTTATAATTTACAACATAACATTGAATAAACCTAACAAGTTTGATTTATTTGCAAAGTGATGATTTCTTTTTCTCCGTTCTAAACATAACATGGCTTCAGAATGAAGACATGCAGTAGTATGAAAGAGAAAGAATCCCAGTGCAAATAAATCAAATGTTTTAGGTTTTTGCAATGTTATGATGTAACTTGTAAAACCCATCAAGTTTGATTCGTTTACACTGCAAGTCTTTCTCTTTCATAGTACTGTATAGCTTTGTTAGCCTTATGGTACATCCTTTTTTGACTGGGAGTGTTCGTGACGTCTTGTCAAATCAGGATGGGTGGTAGCTTTGTCCCCCTTTTAAAAGGAGAGGGAGTTATTTTTTTTTTTAAAACGGAAAAAGCATGTTCTTGGCAGGGGTGACCTTGGTGAGTTCTGTCACCATCACTGCAATATGTAAGTAATGGGATGAGGAATATCGAGTCAGACTAATGAAGGTTACCGGTAAGTAATCCAGGCATTCCTCTAAGCAGATTTGCCTGTACTCAGTACTCTGCAGTGAAATACAAAAGAGCATCATAGTGTGTTATATAATGCAAATTACATCATTACAGACTGCTCTATTGCATGTTCAGCATTCAGTAGACATTAATTGCCTTCACTGATTCATGCCCAGAAGCGGTGGGGTGTGTTTGTATACTCCTCCCCTCCTGCAGCCTTGGTGGACCCCTCCGCTCTGCATCGTCCACCACCCATGTGGGTTTTGACTCCCACTCGGCTGGGCCTGATTATCATATCATCGTTCATCTTGGGGAGCTGTGGTGCCTTAGGGGCAGTGATTCTGGGCAGGAAGGCTGCATTTTTGCATTGTATTTTATTTTATCTATTTATTTATTTATGCATTTTTATATAGTGCGGACCTTACCCAGAGATGTCAAAGTGCTTTACAACAGAATGAAAGAAAGACCTTTGCATGGGCATTTTAGAGTAATATGGTAGTAGGTGACAATGCATATAGCCACAATGGTTAGTTATGGTGAGAGTTACATATTTACAAATTACATAATCATAACAAATTACATATTGGAAAAGTTAAAGCGTTAGTGTTACATAAAGATATATTACATATTTACATAGTTGGAGCTAAAGGTCATTATAGCTCTCAACAGTGACATGTAACAATCATAGTCACACTATGGGGGTCATTCTGACCCTGGCGGTAAAATCCGTCAGGGCCAACGACCGCGGGAGCACCGCCAACAGGCTGGCGGTGCTCCCTTGGGCATTCTGACCGTGGCGGTACAGCCGCAGTCAGAAACGGAAAACCGGCGGTGTACCGCCGGTTTTCCGCTGCCCTGGGGAATCCTCCATGGAGGATTCCGACCCCCATACCGCCATCCTGTTCCTGGCGGTTTTGGCCGCCAGGCACAGGATGGCAGTATGGGGTGTCGTGGGGCCCCCGTAACAGGGCCCCACCAAGATTTTCAGTGTCTGCCATGCAGACACTGAAAATCGCGACGGGTGCAACTGCACCCGTCGCACCCCTTCCACTCCGCCGGCTCCATTCGGAGCTGGCATCCTCATGGAAGGGTGTTTCCCGCTGGGCTGGCGGGCGGCCTTCTGGCGGTCGCCCGCCAGCCCAGCGGGAAACCCAGAATACCCGCGGTGGTCTTTTGACCGCGCAGCGGTATTCTGGCGGTTCCAGCCAGGCCGGCGGCTTCCGCCGCCGGCCGGGGTCAGAATGACCCCCTATAAAATGTGAGGAGCATGTATGTTGTGTTGGAATAACATAGATTAACTTGTGCTGTTCATTGTGGCTTGTAGATGCAGTTTGGGTTTGTCTTTAATGTCGCCTACTGCCTATCGTTCTGCTGCAGTTCTACGCATTTTTGTTTTTGGTCTGTGGATGCAGCCAGACAAAAGAACTATTAGAGAAGGTGTGGCGAAAGTTTGTAGGATTAAAGGTGTTGAATCGTTTGCTGACAGGTGTAGAGAGCCATCCGGACTCTCCCCTACATTGTATCCTGTTCTGCGCGTCCGGGTGGAGAGCAGAACAGAGTCTATAAAATAAAGACGGGGCTGCGCTGACGCAGTTCCCACTGGAGACACCAACCACTGCGTACGTGTGATCACTTACTGAATGTGTTGCTGCCTGCGCAACACTACATTGGCGCCGAGCAGGTCTCAGAACTTCCGCGTCATGGAAAACACATAAAGCCAGACAAGTGGTGCAGAGCAAAAAAAAAAAAAATAAATCGCGACCGGCGCAGCGCTCTTGTGCCGTGCCGCAGCGACCACCGAAGAAAGATAAGAGACCTGGCTGACACGCGACGGTCCGAAGAAGAAGCGCGCCGTGTGTCCTACCTCGCAAGGTGAGCCCCACCTCCTCTCCGGCGCGAGCTGCCTGGTGATTGGCGTCACCGTCCGGTCCAAGCAAGCCGAGCACCCGGCGCCTCGTGGGTCCTCGCCGCGGACCAGAAAGTGAAGAGAGGTGGCTCGGAAGAAGAAGAAAGGCGGCTGTACCGCCGGCGCTGGATTCAACACAGCGCTCATCTCGGAGGCCCTGCTACACCACGTGGGGTTGGTGGCCGTTCGAAAACACACGCGCACACCCTGTTGCGTGGCAACGACAACGCGGAGCTCAGGCTGTGCTCCCCGGAGAGGGGAACACAGCATACTGAGCCAGAGGGGCAGGAGCCCCGTACAAGTAAGCAAAAAGTCAAGTGGGTGGAGCCCCAAAAGAACACAAAAGAGACACATAAAGGGCAAATAGAAGCGTGGGTGGAGCCCAAAAAGAACACAAAAGAGACACATAAAGGGCAAATAGAAGCCAAGTGGAGCCCTAGAAAAAAAAATTTGATATTACACAACGTGTGGGACACAGACTAACAAACACCTAAGGTTCAGCAGTACATAACACACCAAAGAGAAAATAACATTTGAAAAAAAAAATCACCGTTATTAAAAGAGACTGCAAGAAAGAAACCTGCAGTATAGCAGCAAAGTGCCTACACAACTAAAGACACAATGAGCTCCCCACCACAGGAAAACCCCCAGTTGCCCGTGCAAGCGGGTGCCAGCGCTCACTCCTCAATCACTGCGCTGCCCCTATTCAGCCAACTGATTGATCCGGCCACAGCAGCGCCAAAATGGCGCTTCTGGTTAAATCGACTAGAAAACTATTTCTGCGCCACAAGAGAGACAGATGGGGCAGTGCGCAGATCGCTCATGCTGCTGATGGGAGGAGACGAGCTGCAAGAATTATTTGATTCACTCCCAGACACAGGTGATAAATAGGACTTCAACGCGGCAGTGGAAGCCCTAAATAAACATTTTGACCCACAGTTAAACTCAGACTTTGAACGTTTCAGACTCTGGCTAGCTCAACAAATGGATGTCGAGTCAATGGACATGTTCTATGCACGACTAAGGAAGTTAGCAAGCTCGTGGGAGGCCTCAATCAACAAGAGGAGATTAGGGCACAGATCATTCAGGGATGCCGATCGAATGCACTAGGGAAGCTCATCCTACGCCAGCAAGGCATATCCCTAGACGACATCCTGGTTCTGGCACGTTCACACAAACTATTGTCAGTCCGGGCGGATGCCATGGTGGCGGTAAGAGGACAATCGTTGACAGCTGCGTCAACTACACGTCCAGTCCAGGTGAAAGAAGAGCAGGTAGATGCCATCCAAACTCGTCAACCGCCAGGACATAGACCGAACTTTTTCAGACAGGGTGCACGCACCTGCGGAAGCTGTGGGTATGAACACAAAACAACAATGGGGAGCCCGGCGAAAGGTTAAACATGCGATAAATGTGGCAAAGACAACCACTTTGCGAAAGTGTGCTGGTCAGGGAGAGGCTGGCAAGGAAACCAGAAAGGAAAGGATGCTAAGGTTAGGAGCGTAACCAAAGAAATTGATGAATCCAGAGAAACCACAGCTCAAAGAAATCCAGTCTTTGAAGAAGACGAGGACGAAGACATCTTTGTTATCTCATTCACTGGTGGGAGACAACCGAAAAGCGACCACCACCCATGAGCAACATTCAGATCAACGGCAAATCGGCGACAGTGCTCATAGATACAGAAGCATCTGTAAATGTAATGGATGACACCCTGTTCAGGCAGTTGACCCCAACGCCATTGCTTGCCCCAACCACCACCAAAATATATAACTACAGGGGCCGAGAGCTGCTTCCTCTAAAAGGCACGGTGGAAGTGGCAGTATCCAGAGGGCATATATCAACACAGGCAAACTTCTATGTGGTGACCGGAGACCGAGGCACTTTGTTGGGGTGTCACACCACGGAAGAGCTGGAATTAGTATTCTTCGCGCAACAAGTATATGACTCCCATGCTGAGCACCTGATTAGTGAATTTCCACAGCTCTTTAAAGGGTTGGGACGACTTAAAGATAAAAGAATCAAACTCCACATAGACCCAAGAGTTACGCCCGTTGCCCTAAGACACCGACGTGTACCGTTCCATTTGCGACCAGCAGTGGAAAAAGAGCTACAGCTGCTTGAAGACCAAGGAGTAATCGAGAAGGTGGAAGGACCAACACCATGGGTTTCGCCATTGGTGATAGCGCCAAAGCCCAAGCAACCAGAAGCCATCCGTCTTTGTGTTGATATGCGCATTCCTAAAAGGCCATCAAGAGGGAGAGATACATAACACCTACGATGGATTACATCATAGCAGATCTGAATGGGGCGCAGTGGTTCTCGAAATTGGACCTTGATGCCGGGTATCATCAGCTGGAGCTGGATCCCGAGAGTAGGAACATTACTACATTCTCAACACAAGTGGGGCTCCGGCGATATAAGAGACTGAGCTTTGGGGTATCTTCGGCAGCTGAAGTATTCCAAAATGTGATTAGAGAGACGCTGTTGGGGCTGCCGGGGGTGATCAACTTGAGTGATGACATCCTCATATACTCCAAAACCAGAGAGGAACATCATCGACATCTCAGGGCTACACTGCAGAGGTTAGCGGAGGCAGGGCTAACACTCCACAAGAAAAAATGTGCGTTTTACCAAACGTCGGTGGAGTTCTTTGCCTATGTCTTCTCAAAAGATGGTCTACAAGTGGATCCGCGTAAAGCTGATGCCATTTGTCAAGCACCGGTTCCCAAGAACCCCACCGAGGTAAGAAGTTTCTTGGGCATGGCGACATATTGTGGAAGGTTCATTCCGCAACTTGCAACAATGGCGGAACCTCTCAGACAGCTCACAAAAGGAAGGCACCGGTGGGAATGGAGCCCAGCAGCTGACAAGGCGTTTACTGACATCAAAACAGGGTTACTGGACAAGTCAACAATGGCTTACTTTAACCCTCACAGACGTACAGAGGTGGTAGTGGATGCAAGTCCGGTAGACCTTGGCGCCGTTCTTCTCCAGGAACAGAACCTGCAGGAGTGGGTTCCGGTTGCGTATGCCAGCACAGCGTTTTCTTCAGTTGAAACATGATACGCCCAGATAGAGCGGGAAGCTTTGGCGATTCGTTGGGCGTGCAAGCATTTTCACCTGTATCTGTATGGGCAAGAATTTCAGGTGGTGACTGATCACAAGCCTTTAGTCGCACTATTTGCCAGATGCCCTCATCTGGCGCCCCCACGGATAGAGCGGTGGACTGTTCTGCTGCAACCCTACTGGTTTACCGTTGTCTATCAACCGGGGGTGAATAACCCCACGGACTACTTATCTCGCCACCCGTCCCCAATGACGACCGATCACTCTCAAGAGTAGGATGAGGAGAGCACTGAAGTGCTTGTTAACATGATTGTACAATCGGCCTGTCCCAGTGCCCTTGGTGTAAAAGACATTGTGAATGCTACCAAGGTAGATATGGTACTGAACCAGGTCAAGGAAGCATTGGATCACAGAAAGTGGAAGCTTTTCCTGGAAAAGACAAAAGTGGCCAACCACGAGTGCAAGGTAGCGATGCTGGGGATATGGAGGGTGCGAGATGAGCTATCGACGGATGGTCAAGGAATGATTCTTCAAGGAAGGAGAATTGTACTGCTGCAGAGTTTCTGGGCTCGAGTGGTGGAGTTAGCACAACAGGGCCATCAAGGCGCTGCGAAAACCAAGGTGAGGTTGAGAGCCAAGGTGTGGTTCCCTGGCATGGACAGTCAGGTAGACGAATTGGTGGGGAAATGTCATTCATGCGTCATCACATCAGGGACCCACCCAGCTGCCCAGTCATCACTGAACCGGCTAGTCAGAAGCCATGGGCGAAAGTGAGCATGGATTTTGGGAGTTTTCCCGATGGGCGGCTGACCGTCGTCCTCATTGACTCATGCACAAAATTTCCTGTTGACGTCGTGTCATCCACGGCATTTGAGAATGTGCGACCAGTACTTCAAAAGGCATTTGCCATGTTTGGGCTCCCTGATGAGGACAGGACAGACAATGGGCCCCCATTTCATGGACAAGAATTTCGGTCTTACCTGGAGGGGCTAGCCATACATCATCCCAGGGTCATGCCATACTGGCCGCAGGCTAATGGGGACGTTGATAGGTTTATGCGAACTCTAAACCGAGCCCTCAGAATAGGTGTCGAACAGAGAGAAGACAGTGAGCAATGTCTGCAGCAATTTCTGGGTGCTTATCGCCAGACACCTCACAGTACTACAGGGTGTGCGCCTGCCGCGCTGATGTTCAAAGTCCCGCCTCGGGATTGCATCCCGTCTGGTCCTCGTTGGGTATCACCAGAGCTAGATGTTGAAGCCACCCAGCGGCGCCAAGAGCGCACGAACCGGAAAGCCACTGAAAAACGGCAAAGTCGATTCAGAGACTTTCAGGAAGGAGATCAGGTGGTAGTAAAGAATCGCCGGCCAGGAGGGAAATTTCAAACTCCTTTTGAGCCTGAACCCTGGCAGGTCATCAGTGTGAGAGGCGCCATGATAACAGCAGCCCGAGGCAGGCAGAGGGTCACCAGGAACGTATCACACTTCAGGAGAGCAGGGGTTTCGATCACATCTGGAGAGGAAGGAGAGGTCGATGAATCGATGGCTACATCTCCGGGTGAGGATGAAGGGACAGAGGATACTCAGGTAGCGGTGCCCAGTGCTAGTCACCCACTGGGTGAAAATGCTGGCCAGGAAGAATCACTCGCCAGAGGTGGACGATACCATTTGCGCCCCAACCCTGTGCCGAACAGCCAGCTCAAAGATTTTGTCTGTACCCTGGGCTGTTAAGAAAGGATGTTGTGGCGTCGCTGCCTGTTCGCCAGACTGCGGAGGAGCCCACTTTCGAGGCTGAAGATCTGCTGTAGGGTCCTGGGTGACCAGATGACCACAGGGGTGTTGTACCTGGGCCTCTGTATCCATTGACAATGTTTCTGTTCTGTTTTCATTTTGTTTCTTTCCCATCCCTGCGTTTCTATTTCTCTTTTATTTGTTTGTCTAAGTCTCCATCACTCCGGTGTTGAATCTTTAGTTGGTTATGGTCTGTATGTGTATTCATTTCCTCTTCTGTGTGAAGTAAAAAATGGGAGGGATGTAGAGAGCCATCCGGACTCTCCCCTACATTGTATCCTGTTCTGCGCGTCCAGGCGGAGCGCGGAACAGAGTCTATAAAATAAAGACGGGGCTGCGCTGACGCAGTTTCCACTGGAGACACCAACCATCGCATACGTGTGTTCACTTACTGAATGTGTTGCGGCCTGCGCGACACTACAACAAGGGCGTGGTTGGGTCAGTAAGATTGGGGTAGTGTGAGCTTCAGATTTCCCAACAACCACGCTGACATATAATGTAAAAATAAATTGTATTTGGGCAGGGTGCATGAGAGGGGCTGAAGTGGTAGAGAAAAGGGAACGGAATGCAGATTGGTAGGGGTAATAATGAGGGAAAACACAATATTTTGTAAACTTACCAACATTTTTAAAGACTTTCAAAACAGAGAAAGGGAGTGTCTGTTTTCCTCTGTGTGCATGTAAAACTTCCTAGTCAAATCCCACAGGCACCTCACCATACCCGACTGAAAGCACCTGGGGCCAACTATTTACCAGAAAATAAATTTATTTTCGGGGTGTAACACCCCAACCCCTACACCCCTTCAAGCTATGCCCGTGTCTGTCGGTACAGCAATAGCTCTCTAATATTACAGTAAATAATCAATCTGACACGCTCCCATTTCTCATATGCGAGTTCCTGTTTTGATCTAAAATACATTTTTTTATGGGTGCTCCATTCAACATAAACACAACATTTCTCTGCAACATATCTGTGATAGACTCTCAAAGACCACCCACATTAAGAATAAATCAAAAGAATATGATATTCAAAAAAATCTGTCTAATAATATTCAAGGTCAACAGGACAAGATCAGTAAAGAGTTCGCTCTATCAGGGCGGCCCAGATGGGGCCCTGGACCAGATCCCACTTTGCCCACCCCTTGAAACATCTCTGTTTGTGGGGGCGAATACTCAGTTTTCTGAGTAGTCTGAGAATGGAATTCAACGGAGGGATTTATAAACTGGGAACAAGAACACAGATCTATAAAGGAGCCGGAAGGTGGCAGCAGCGATCCGTGTGTTGAACCTAACTGTACTTCTATACAAGGATTTCCTCCAATCGACCTAATTCTTCGCATTCAATTACTTTTATCTGTGGTCTGTGGTTTCTACAAGCCTTATTAACAAGCTATTTAAATCACGGCTTTACTGCACACCTAAGTCAGTGCTTTTAAAATAAACCCACGGAACTTTATTTTTACAATCTTTTGATACTTAGAGAATGACAGTAAGCAGGAGAAAACTAACAAAAAAACACACAGTCGATTAATAAAAGGATAATCAATACTAGGAGGGAAGGCATGGAGATGTTGATGGAAACTATGAATATGGCTTCCTAAAATGTGATGAATACGATCGATAATACGGGTCTAACCAACAAAAAAATGGGAAGAGAGTTTGCCCTGGCAGATGAAATTGACAGTTCAATTATTCCACCCTCTTCTTTTTTGGCTTACTCAGAAAATAAAAAGGTTTGCATGGAAACGTTTCAGTAGGAGTGAGGGATACCCCAAAATTTCCAGTTCACAACCATAAAAGTATGGGAACACAAGAGGAAGTTTCATTTCCCACAAGAATGGCTCAATTAAATGTTTTCCTTACCTGTAGATATTTATATTCTGGAACTTAGGGCCTGATTGCGAGTTTGGCGGAAAGGGTACAACCGTGGAAACAGCGCCAGATTCCCCAGCGGCCTGCTCAGCGGTCTGCCCGCTGAATTACGATGTTGGCAGGTTGCTGAACGAGAGTCCGCCGGAGTCCTGCCAGCTCCAGCAGCCATTCGCCGACCACTCGACGGCGGCATGGGGAAGAGAAGCTGTCACAGGGCAGTACCGACTAAGTTCCCGCCGTCCAGGTTACGAAGTGCCTTTCCTTAGAGCCGACTGTGGTGGGGCGAGCACCTGCTTCAAGATGGCAGACTCATCGAATGAAATGGGGTGGAAACTCAACCATTTCCTTCTTTTCACTTCAGTCTCCAATGTGGACCCCTTCGTCCACGGCCCTTCTTCACAGCAGCAATTTTACCTTAAAGAAAACAACTGAGTCAGGGTTGAAATCCAGGTAAGTACGTTTTGCATTTTTCTCCCATTGACTGGACTAGGCACATCTGGTCCGGACTCCAGCAATGGAAAAGTAACCGTACAAGGTATTTTTTCACTTATGTCATGCATATGTGTTCATTTTACACATATTTGGGTAAAATGTTCAAACCTGTATCAACACATCTGAAAAGCATTTCTTGAATAGCGTCTTGCATCGCCCCCCACCATCAGAAACACCACAGCTGGGCCAACAGTGACTTCTAAATATGACGGGCGAAAGACTGCTGAGTCCATGGAGTCCGTGGGGCCACCACCGTGGCGGAATGGTTGTGAGACCATCAAACTTGTAATCAGGCCTTTAGTTTATCATCCTCTCTGAATTGGCTTGTTGAGTGTCAGAATGCCACAAATAATACAGATGGTCAGAACTTTGCCAGTAACACAGAGGATTTATACAATTTAATTTAACATTGGATAAGGACACACTAGTTTGTGATGAAGATGAAGAAAATATCCACAAGCAGATAAATGTGTATAATAGAATTAAAATGACGTCATCGCTACTGGAGGCCTCCCTTACTCCTGATGCAGAAATCCTTACATGGAATATTTTAGACGTTCTTGTCAAACAGTGACGTAATGAATTCTCAATTGTACTGTTTAAAAATAAAAGCGATGGAGCTAAAAGAAAGTAACTCATGTGTGCCCTCTCCGGTCAAACCAGTTGCCGTTAATCTACAGAAGGGTGGTCCTAAGGAAATGCCTGAAAATTCTTTGACAAATGATGGTAAAAAAAGGGTGGAGTGTATATTTTATAAGTGAGGATTGTCTTTTAGGTATAGTAATGGTTTTGATACTGCCGAAAGAAGGTAAGGATTTGTTAACAGAGTTAATAAGAAAAATGAGAAGTACAAAGAGGGAATCACCACCCGATGCACAGAAAGGAAACTTTGATAGAATAGCAGGGCAAGTAGGTAATAAGAATCTTGTACAACTAAAGATAATAAAACAAAAAAACAAGGGATCAAGATGATTGCAAACTGACGGAAGTGCTGTACAGAAAGTAGAATGGAAGAGAGATTTTAAAAAGTCAGTAAAGGAAAAAAATATTCAAAAGGGATCAAATTAAAATGAGAAAGCAGTCCCTTTAGAATAAAGCAGAGAAAAGAACTAGGAAGAGAAAAAAAACTTATGAATTTACACCGGTGTGCTTAGATTTAGAAAAAAGAGCAAAAGATTTAAACCATTAAACAGAGAAAGTTCTTGCAGGTTTTCCACCATTATAGCTTCTGAAATCGAGTTACAATCGAAGATATAAAAAAGTGGGTTTTATAATGAATAATGAAGGAAAGGAAGTAACGAAGACCCGTTTCTATTCCCAATTAATGAAGGAATTGATAAGTAATGGGGAAAACGAACTCAATATTAATGGAAGAAAGCTAATTCCAAAGAGTGAAATAGAACAACAGCAATCACACGCTTTTGTGAAGTATCACACTGCTCCAATTGTAGACCAAATCATTAGAGTAGGGAGAGATGGTGAAGAAAATATTTTAGAATAACAAGTAGAGGCAGACAGGGAAAGTTTGGGAAAAAAGGATACAAAATTAAAGAGGTGAAAGAAGAGGGCAGATAGTACATACGACGAACTAATATGAATGCTTAAGTCATGGTGAACAAAATGATGATTATCTCAGCAATTTAGACTGGGAAAATAACTTCCTGCATACCCTGGGAATATTTAGCTGGAATACACATGGCTTGAACGTATTAATAACAACAAGGAAAATAGATAAAATCATGACCGAGAATGAGGGTAAACACATCCAAGAAATCTGGTTGTGGGGTAAACACTGACCTTTGATGGGTTCATTCAGATAACTTCTAATGCCAAGGAAAATTGTAGGGGACAACCGTCTGGTGGTTTATTATCATTAGTTTCAGCAGAAATAGCTCGATATGTAACTGAAAACAATATTTAACTGGGTACAGAAAAGTAAAATAAAGCTGTATCAAAATGCCACAAATATTAGTTATCTAATTGTAGTTAATATATGTGTAAACTGTTTGATAAGCAGTATATGAGAGGCAATTTAGCTTGTTTACCAATGATTTGAATAATTATATTCATTTTGCTTCAAAATCTGTAATGTTATTCATGGGACATTTTAATGCAAGAGTTCACCCACATGATGAATTCTATATAGAGAATATATTATCTGTCTATAACATTCTGATTGAGGTTTTACCAGACGGTATAGCCTCTAAAATGGATTGGAATTGGAAGGAAATAATGAAATAATGAAATTAGGGGTTGATATGTTTTAGCTATCACTTTCCAATTCCATCTGATTCTCCATACTCTCTCATAGATACTCAACACATGACGTTGTTCTCATTCCAGTGTGGTAAAGCATTTTAATCTTTGGCGTTGGTGCATACTTAGAAGATGGTAGTGATCAGTATCTTCTGCAAACATTGTTAGAACTTGGTGTGTCCATGGAGATGGAAGAGATTGTCATTGTACAGGTAGAATGCCCTAGACGGCCTACAACATGGATAGAGGAAGAGGAGTTACAAAGATTAGTGGATTTAGAAATACAGTGGAAGGTTGAACATTTTGAGTTAGAGGACATTGACATTAAAAAGTTGGTATATAGAAAAATCACTTGAAGTTGTAAAATGTTTAATTATATAATGTAAAAAGACTTAAAGGCTGCCAACAGAGAACTTAAAAATTAGAGGAAGTAAGAAGAACGGTTTGCCCCCCAGTGTCAAAATGTAAAGAGCCAGCTGAGGATCTTACAGAAAAAGTGGAAGAGAGAGCAAGGGAAGCATGTGGAGGATGAAATACAAAGACAAACATTTGAATATGAATCAGTAATAAAAGAAAAAGCAGGTATTTTACAATATAAGTTAAGAAGAAATGTTATAAGTGTAGGAAAGTACCCTCTTATTGGCATGTTACCCCCCAGTTCTGCCTGATACTGTGTTTGACTGTGTTCACTGGGATCCTGCTAACCGGGACCCCAGTGATTATGCTCTCTCTCCTCTACATTTTGTCACTGCATACTAGTAACCCAGTATTTCACTCAAAATTGGCATACCGCCCTCCCATATAAGTCCCTAGTATATCATACTTAGGTGCCCAGGGCATTGGGGTTCAAGGGGATCCCTATGGGCTGCAGCATTTCTTTTGCCACCCATAGGGAGCCCATGCAAAGGCTTCTACAGGAATGCCATTGCAGCCTGTGTAAAATGGTGCATGCACCCTTTCACTGCCATTTACACTGCACTAGGTCACTTATAAGTCACCCATATTGCAGGTCTTCCAACCCTGAAGGCGTGGTGCAGAGTACCTGTGTGTGAGGGCACCACTGCACTAGCAGAGGTGCCCCAAAACCACCAGGATCATTTTCCCGGACCTCTTGAGTGCAGGTACGCCATTTTACCCGTGCACTGGACCTAGGTCACCACCTATGTACAGCTTCACAATGGTAACTCTGAATATGGCCATGTTTGTTATCAAACATATTGGAATCATATCCCAAGGCTTTTGCAAGCATTGATTGTATGATTCCATGCACTCTGGGGCCTCATTAGAGGACCCCCAGTACTGCCTTTACAGCCTTCGGAGGTTTTCCAGTCAGCCCCAGCTGCTGCCACCTCACAGACAGGTTTATGCCCTCCTGTTGCTTGGGCAGCTCAATCCTAGGAAGGCAGAACAAAGGATCTCCTTAGGAAGAGGGATGTTACATCCTCTCCCCTTGGAAATAGGTGTAAGAGGCATGGAGGGGTAGCCTCCCAGAGCCTCTGGAAATGCTTTGAAGAGCACAGATGGATGGTGCCCTCCTTGCATAATCCAGTCTACACCGCTTCAGGGACCCCTAGTCCCTGCTCTGGCACGAAACTGGACAAAAGGAAATGGGAGTGACCACTCCCCTGTCCATCACCACCCAAAGGGTGGTGCTCAGAGCTCCTCCAGCGGGTCCCTGGGTTTTGCTATCTTGGATTTCAAGGTGGCAGGGAACTCTGGGAGCATCTCAGTGGCCAGTGCCAGCAGGTGATATCTGAGCTCTCCCCTGATAGGTGCTTGTCTGTGTAGCTGACCAATCCCCCTTCCAGGGCTATTTAGGGTCTCTCTCTTGGGTGGTTCTTCAGATTCGGATTGCAAGACTCCAGCAGGAATTCTCTGCATCCTTTACTTCACCTTCTTACTAAAGAAACTGCATCTGGACCCTCCAGGAACCCTACAACTGCAACAAAGAAGCAAAGACGACTTCTGCAACATTGTATCTTCAGCTCCTGCCAGTAACTGCAACTGTTTTCTGGTTGTGCATCCTCAGAGGACAGCCTGTCTTCAGCCTGCACCAGAAGAAAAAAGGAATCTCCCTTGAAGTGAAGGAGTCACTTCCCTTCTTCAGCAGGCACCCCTCTGCAGCGGCAACCAGTGGATTGGGTCCCCCCTCCTCACAAAGTGCATGGATCCAGAATCACGTGTGGTGGACTGAAGTGGTCCCGACGGTCCTGACGCCCAACTGTCCAACTTTAGTGGAGGTAAGAGTTTGCCTCCCCATGTAAGACAGTAACCCCATGCACTACATGTTTTGCTGTTGCCAAGGTTTGTTGGCATCTTTCCACAAACGTCTTCATGCACCGTGCAGCTCCGGCCCCCAACACTCCTTCCTGGGACGCACAGCCTCCTGTGTGGTTCTCTGGCAGCATGGGATCCCTTTGTGTTGTGCTGTGTGGGCCTCCTTTTACACCTTCTTTGTCCCCGTGCTCTGGGACGCCTGTGCACACTGCCTGGTCTTCTGAGGGCTCTCTTACTTGCCGAGAGCCCCCTCTGTCTCCCTCTCCTGGGAAGAGTCCACAGGTTCCCTCCTTGTCCCAGGCGGCGCCATTTTCCGCTAACAGTGAGCTTTGTGTGCCACTGCAATCATCCATCCAGTGTGGGACATCATCTGCACCAACCAGGAACCCGCATCCATCTTCTTGGGTGCAGTACTGACTATTGTCCTTCACTGGTGGTTCTTCTTTTGCACCTTCATCCAGATTAGCAGGGGCTCCTGTTGGACTCTTCAGTGTTTCTTGGACTTGGTCCCCTTGTTCCGCAAGTCTTCAGGTCCAGGAATCCATTGTTGGTGTCTTGCAGTCTCTTCTGGTTCTTGCATAATACTGTTTCTTGTGTTCTTGTGTGTTCTAGGAAAGTTACTGTGATTTACACCTGCTTTCCTGGGCTCTGGGTTGGGTTCTATTACTTACCTTTGGTGTTTTCTAATACTCCCAACTCCCCTCTACACACTACACTTGCCTAGGTGGGAAACCGACTTTCACATTCCACTTTCTCTTTATAAGGTTTGTGTTTCCCCTGGGCGCATTCCCAACTTTTGTGATTTTCACTATTGGCACTGTTTTCTAATTGTTTTTACAGCTATTTCTGCATACTAGTGTATATATTTTGTGTATTACTTACCTTCTAAGGAAGTATAGTCTCTATGGTATTTTTGACATTTGTGTCACCAAAGTAAAGTACCTTTATGTTTGCAACACTGAGTATTTTCTTTCATGTGTGTGAGTACTGTGTGACTACAGTGGTATTACATGAGCTTTACATGTCTCCTAGTTAGGCCTTGGCTGCTCATCCACACTACCCCTAGAGAGCCTGGCTTCTAGACTCTGACTACATTTTACTAATAAAGGATAACTGGACCTGGTATAAGGTGTAGGTACCTTAGGTACCCACCACAAACCAGGCCTGCCTCCTACAATAAGCATTTTTTATAAAGATGTAAAAACAAGTTCTAGAAATTAGTCCAATCCAGGAGGGGTAGGAAATAAAATATGGTAAATTGCATGGTCCCAGAAGAAGCGTGGATATACCATCAGGATGAAGCTTATAATAAATGTTATGTTGAGCTCACCAAATTAGAGCATGTGCTTGGCAGTAAACTCTCTCAGAGTTTTAATGTCAGACTAAAAAATAAGTTATTAAGACACTCTCTCTTTCAAGAGCAGCAGGGTCAGCCAAAATAATTACGTCCAATGTTGATTGGTGGGCTCTGTTCTTCCTGGTAGTATTTAAAGCTATAGCTCTGAGAGGGATGATTCCCGAAAGCTGGAAAGGAACTTCATTATAGAACACGACAGAGCTTCAGACAGGATCCGAAGAAGGAGAGAATTTCATAGTCATTCTTGATGCCCAAATTCTTGGATGCAGAGGTTGACGAAGGAGGAGAAGGAAGGTCCATTGCCCAGCAGTGGTTAACCTACTGCTCCCTTGCTTGACCGAATACAATAGTCTCAGATTTCTCTGCATTACACTTCCAACGGCTTCCCTTCAGCCACCTCAGCACATTTACGATACCAAAATGGAGGGAGGACTACAGGTCTGTGGAGCAGTGCTTCTCAGACTTTTTAGAACCATGACCACATTTTTAGATCAACAAACTTTTGTGACCTTTCTCTCTCTCTCTCTCTCTCTCTCTATATATATATATATAAATAAAATGAAATCCTGCAACAGCTGACTTCAACCACCTTTTCGGGGGCCGGTGCCTGGCTCCGGATGCAGGCTCCGTAATTATGCCAATTTATCTTTCAGTTTATAATCTCGAAAGAGAACGCCGGCACTCTGTACTGCTGCACATTAATTAATTTATTCCACAACAAAAACACGAAACTGCCATCAATCCAAGGATTCTGGGCTAACGCGTTTCAACCAAAGCGGTCTTTGTCAAAGCCCACCTTGTTCCAACTAAACATATATACAAGCTGCACTGCCTCTCCTCCCCTCATTTTATCCTGTTTCTCATTAGACATAGAAAAAATCCTACAATTTAAAATCCTCAACATAAAAAATCCTAAATAAACCAACTATAATTAATAAAGTATTTTCTCCATTATTAATTCATTATCACAATCTTACACCTATAATTAATTTCCAATAACGTCATTTTTACATCATTTCTACTAAATCCAAAAAAACAAATATCCTTCTTCCTACCATCCTCTTAATATTTTCAAGGTTCAATTCTTATTCTGACTCTTTACCTCCTAATAATGTCACCAAGACTTTTTTATTTTCCAAAACATTTTACTCACTGTGAACTCTAATTCCCCCTTGTGATCAGAAATTATATATTATATATAATACATATTAATAATAACAAAAAACATTTCAATTTGTTTCATAAACGAAGGTATTGGTGCCAGCTAACATAAACAGCGCCTGGTTCTCATAAACTTCCCATTAACCCACATGTACATACAGTTCTTCATCCTGGTTCAGCCCCCACGGGGCTCTGATATTAAGTCTGATAATATATTCCGATTCCATTTTCCTCAATATCCGTTCCCTGTCTCCTCCTCGTGGGGATAGCACGGCCCTGTCAATCCCAAAAAATGACATATCATCAACTCTCCCCTCATGAAATTGTCTACAATGTCGAGCTATGGGATAATTGGCATCATTATTTTTAATTGCCCTCCAATGTTCCAATATCCGTTTCTTCACAGGAAAGATTGTGCTGCCCACATAACGTAGGTTACATGGACATTTGATAACATACACTCTATAATCCAAATTACAATTTATAAATCTATTAATTTCCTTCTCCTCCCCTGTGGGCAGCATATATGTCTTACAGTTTTTACTATACTTGCATGCCTTACACCTCATACATTTGTAAAAGCCTTTATCTTTCAAAAATCCCATACTTTCACTCTTACTTTTGTTCTCATAACTATGTACTAATATATCCCGTAGAGATTGACTCTTCCTGTACGTTATCCTCGGATAGGGACCCACTAATGAACCTATCACCCTATCTGTTCTAATCAAATGCCAATACTGTTTCAAGATATTCACCATTGCTTTGGAGCCGGCATTATAGGTAGTAATACATCTTATCACCTTCTCAACACTTTCTCGTTTCTTTGGAAATAGGATACTCTCCCGATTAATATTTGCTACCTTCCCACAGGGATCCCTAATAACCCTACCAGGAAAACTTCGGGATCTAAACCTTGCAATCATATTCCTCTGTTCTTTCTCAAAGCTAATCTTAGTACTACAATTTCATCTTGCTCTCAACAATTCCCCATAGGGTATACTCCATTTAAGTTTAGCGGGATGGGCACTCCTAGCATGCAAAATGCTATTTCCTGCTGTACTTTTTCTATATAACCTTGTCTCAACCTTGTCCCCCTCTATCTCGACTAAGACATCCAAAAATTCCATCATTTGCCTACCCATTGTATATGTGAATTTCAAATTAAAAGCATTCCTTTGTAAGCCCTCCATAAATTCCAGTAGAATATCCTCCGGTCCATCCCATATCATAAAAATATCATCAATTAATCTTGTCCAAAAAATCACATGCTTCATCCATCTATCATTTTCTTCTGTCATTACAAATCGGGTTTCCCACCAACCCATAAAGAGGCATGCAAAACTCGGAGCGAAACAGCTCCCCATCGCAGTCCCTGTAATCTGCCTGAACCACTTGTTTTCATATAGAAAAAAGTTATTCTCCAAACAAAATTTCAACATTTTTGATAACATTTTTGTGTGTTCATACATCTTTAGGGGCTTATCTCTAAAAAAGTGATCACATGCCTTAATCCCTAAGTCATGATTAATGCTGGTGTAAAGGGATACCACATCTATGGTTACCATAATATAGCACTGCTTCCAGGGGATGTCCTTTATTTTAGTAATGAAATCCATACTATCCCTACAATACGAGGTCAAGCTAAGAACATAGGGACATAAAAAATGATCTAAATAAATAGACGTGTTTTCTAAAAAACTGCCTCTTGCTGACACTATCGGTCTTCCTGGCGGATTATCCCTATCTTTATGAATCTTAGGCAGCATATAAAAACAGGGTGCTATTGGTTTTTTCACCACTAAGAATTCATATTCATCTCTCCTCAATAAGCCTCGATCATGCCAATCTAAAAGCATAGAGTAATACATCTTAATTGAGGCCTTTTATGCCATCCCCGTTGATGCCTCATAACATCCCGAAAATTCCAACTGCTTCTTCGCCTCCTGCTTGTATTTGTTTACATCCCACAATACCACATTTCCCCCTTTATCAGCAGGCTTGATGACAAAAGATGTTGCCTTCCTCAGAGTTTCAAGCGCTCGTTTTTGCCCCATTGTCAAATTATTCGCCCAACATTTCACACTATTCTTCCATAATTGTAATAAATCAAAACCTACTGCCTCATGGAAGGCATCGATATTATCATGTGGAGTAATCGGATTACATTTTGACTTGGGTTTAAAACCACTTCCACTTGAACTATCACAATCCAATCCTAGTTCATCCAGCAAATCTTTCTCTGTCTCCCACAATCTTTCTCCTACTTCCAACTCCCTCAAGGCAGCTAAACCCTCAAGGTCTCCTATACAAAGTTCCTGTGATATCAAGAACTCCCCCCCATTTTTCTTCTGTGACACCTGCTCACTCACCTTCTCTTTTTGCTGCGTAAATATCTTTAACAATTTTAACTTCCTTACAAATTGAAAAATATCCACTCGTGCTTTGACATAGTCAAATTCCCCCATAGGACAAAATGAAAGACCCAATTCCAATACAGAACGCTCATCCTCAGTTAAAACATGGGAAGAAATGTTTACCACTGTGAGCTTGTTCTCACTTCCTACTTCTTCCTCCGGGTCTGTCGCAGAAATCTCCCCTGTTGTCCAAATTCTCCTTCCAGACGACCTCCCTCTCCTCCTCCTTTTCCGTTGCTGTTTCCTCTTTCTCCTGGAGGTTTTCTCCGGGATCGTTGATTCAATTGTAAAAAACGATATTCCTCCGCTGTTGTTAACGGTGCACCTAAATTTCCACTCAGACCTGACTGTTCGTCCACATCTGAGAAATTTTCCGAGCTAGATCCCCCCGAGACCAGCTCCTGCTGCTGTAACGACTCAGTACGTCGAAATTCCTGCCTTGCCAAGTCAAATCTTCTTCCAAAAGTGAGAACCCTTCCCATGGTGTAATCCATCTTGTCCCTCAAAAATTTTCGCTTTTTCCTTAATTTGATTTCATCCTCATATTTATTCAGTCTCCCTTCCATTTCTTTCATAAAACCATCCACTTCCTCCTTCTCTGGACTATTTTCCAGACTCACTCTCAATTTTGTAATCTCCTCGCTGGTTTCCTTTAATTCCATTGCTGCATATTTGGACAACAATTCCAACATGCCCTTGCCAGTTGATGCCATTAGCAACGACCACTCCTCTAACAGTTTTGGATGAGGGTTTGCATATGTCGGAGTTATTAGAATACGTAAACCACGAGGGATCCTGCCAACCTCTATATAATTATTCAAAGAAATAAGGTGAGCGGTGTACGTTTGTCTGCACGAAGGAAGGTTTATCAACCGGCAAACACGAGCTGTTGAATTCAATTACAGCGCCGGGTTTAAATGCGATGGTCCATGACAGCAAGTTATTATTACTTTTTGTGAGGTACGGCCGGGAAAAGAAGCAATTTATTTCCTTGTGAAAGGTGGTGCCGGATACGAGTCGGAAAACTGTGAAAGACACTGACGGAGTTGCGAGAGGAGCGAGGGGTGTTCCCTGGATTTGCCATTCCTCTTTAAAGAGAAACGTAGGAGTGGGGGTTTCTGTTGTTGTGCTGGACACAAGTGGGAAGCAATTTAAAGTTCTACAAGAAAAGCGAGGGGCGTCCCCAGGGCAAGTGAGGCACCTAGTAAAAAAGATATTCCTGGCAAATTATTAACGTTGGAATGGGATAGACTTTTTGTTATTTTTGGTTATTATTTTTTTAGTAAAACGATCTTTTCCTGGCAATCACAAAGGACCATTAATTAGTACAGTGTTGTTAGAGGGGATAATCCACATTACATCCGGTGGATAGGGTGAATTAATAATTAGGAAAATTAACGGAATGGAGATGGAAGAAGCCATAAAAATAAGATTGGAATCGGCACGCAGCTTATTTGATGAAAGTGAATCAGGTTCGCCATTTGATGATCGAAAAAGGAATGTTGGCATAAATGGTAGGATGAATATTAAGCAGCAATTATGGCAACTTGAGCGTCTTTGTAAAAAAGAGATAAATAGGAGTTGGGAAGTTATTTCTTTGAATAATTATATAGAGGTTGGCAGGATCCCTCGTGGTTTACGTATTCTAATAACTCCGACATATGCAAACCCTCATCCAAAACTGTTAGAGGAGTGGTCGTTGCTAATGGCATCAACTGGCAAGGGCATGTTGGAATTGTTGTCCAAATATGCAGCAATGGAATTAAAGGAAACCAGCGAGGAGATTACAAAATTGAGAGTGAGTCTGGAAAATAGTCCATAGAAGGAGGAAGTGGATGGTTTTATGAAAGAAATGGAAGGGAGACTGAATAAATATGAGGATGAAATCAAATTAAGGAAAAAGCGAAAATTTTTGAGGGACAAGATGGATTACACCATGGGAAGGGTTCTCACTTTTGGAAGAAGATTTGACTTGGCAAGGCAGGAATTTCGACGTACTGAGTCGTTACAGCAGCAGGAGCTGGTCTCGGGGGGATCTAGCTCGGAAAATATCTCAGATGTGGACGAACAGTCAGGTCTGAGTGGAAATTTAGGTGCACCGTTAACAACAGCGGAGGAATATCGTTTTTTACAATTGAATCAATGACCCCGGAGAAAACCTCCAGGAGAAAGAGGAAACAGCAACGGAAAAGGAGGAGGAGAGGGAGGTCGTCTGGAAGGAGAATTTGGACAACAGGGGAGATTTCTGCGACAGACCCGGAGGAAGAAGTAGGAAGTGAGAACAAGCTCACAGTGGTAAATATTTCTTCCCATGTTTTAACTGAGGATGAGCGTTCTGTATTGGAATTGGGTCTTTCATTTTGTCCTATGGGGGAATTTGACTATGTTAAAGCACTAGTGGATATTTTTCAATTTGTAAGGAAGTTGAAATTGTTAAAGATATTTACGCAGCAAAAAGAGAAGGTGAGTGAGCAGGTGTCACAGAAGAAAAATGGGGGGGAGTTCTTGATATCACAGGAACTTTGTATAGGAGACCTTGAGGGTTTAGCTGCCTTGAGGGAGTTGGAAGTAGGAGAAAGATTGTGGGAGACAGAGAAAGATTAGAAGGATGAACTAGGATTGGATTGTGATAGTTCAAGTGGAAGTGGTTTTAAACCCAAGTCAAAATGTAATCCGATTACTCCACATGATAATATCGATGCCTTCCATGAGGCAGTAGGTTTTGATTTATTACAATTATGGAAGAATAGTGTGAAATGTTGGGCGAATAATTTGACAATGGGGCAAAAACGAGCGCTTGAAACTCTGAGGAAGGCAACATCTTTTGTCATCAAGCCTGCTGATAAAGGGGGAAATGTGGTATTGTGGGATGTAAACAAATACAACCAGGAGGCGAAGAAGCAGTTGGAATTTTTGGGATGTTATGAGGCATCAACGGGGATGGCATAAAAGGCCTCAATTAAGATGTATTACTCTATGCTTTTAGATTGGCATGATCGAGGCTTATTGAGCAGAGATGAATATGAATTCTTAGTGGTGAAAAAACCAATAGCACCCTGTTTTTATATGCTGCCTAAGATTCATAAAGATAGGGATAATCCGCCAGGAAGACCGATAGTGTCAGCAAGAGGCAGTTTTTTAGAAAACACGTCTATTTATTTAGATCATTTTTTATGTCCCTATGTTCTTAGCTTGACCTCGTATTGTAGGGATAGTATGGATTTCATTACTAAAATAAAGGACATCCCCTGGAAGCAGTGCTATATTATGGTAACCATAGATGTGGTATCCCTTTACACCAGCATTAATCATGACTTAGGGATTAAGGCATGTGATCACTTTTTTAGAGATAAGCCCCTAAAGATGTATGAACACACAAAAATGTTATCAAAAATGTTGAAATTTTGTTTGGAGAATAACTTTTTTCTATATGAAGACAAGTGGTTCAGGCAGATTACAGGGACTGCGATGGGGAGCTGTTTCGCTCCGAGTTTTGCATGCCTCTTTATGGGTTGGTGGGAAACCCGATTTGTAATGACAGAAGAAAATGATAGATGGATGAAGCATGTGATTTTTTGGACAAGATTTATTGATGATATTTTTATGATATGGCATGGACCGGAGGATATTCTACTGGAATTTATGGAGGGCTTACAAAGGAATGCTTTTAATTTGAAATTCACATACACAATGGATAGGCAAATGATGGAATTTTTGGATGTCTTAGTCGAGATAGAGGGGGACAAGGTTGAGACAAGGTTATATAGAAAAAGTACAGCAGGAAATAGCATTTTGCATGCTAGGAGTGCCCATCCCGCTAAACTTAAATGAAGTATACCCTATGGGGAATTGTTGAGAGCAAGAAGAAATTGTAGTACTAAGATTAGTTTTGAGAAAAAACAGAGGAATACGATTGCAAGGTTTAGATCCCGGAGTTATCCTGGTAGGGTTATTAGGGATGCCTGTGGGAAGGTAGCAAATATTAATCGGGAGAGTATCCTATTTCCAAAGAAACGAGAAAGTGTTGAGAAGGTGATAAGATGTATTACTACCTATAATGCCGGCTCCAAAGCAATGGTGAATATCTTGAAACAGTATTGGCATTTGATTAGAACAGATAGGGTGATCGGTTCATTAGTGGGTCCCTATCCGAGGATAACGTACAGGAAGAGTCAATCTCTACGGGATATATTAGTACATAGTTATGAGAACAAAAGTAAGAGTGAAAGTATGGGATTTTTGAAAGATAAAGGCTTTTACAAATGTATGAGGTGTAAGGCATGCAAGTATAGTAAAAACTGTAAGACATATATGCTGCCCACAGGGGAGGAGAAGGAAATTAATAGATTTATAAATTGTAATTCGGATTATAGAGTGTATGTTATCAAATGTCCATGTAACCTACATTATGTGGGCAGCACAATCTTTCCTGTGAAGAAACGGATATTGGAACATTGGAGGGCAATTAAAAATAATGATGCCAATTATCCCATAGCTCGACATTGTAGACAATTTCATGAGGGGAGAGTTGATGATATGTCATTTTTTGGGATTGACAGGGCCGTGCTATCCCCACGAGGAGGAGACAGGAAACGGATATTGAGGAAAATGGAATCGGAATATATTATCAGACTTAATATCAGAGCCCCGTGGGGGCTGAACCAGGATGAAGAACTGTATGTACATGTGGGTTAATGGGAAGTTTATGAGAACCAGGCGCTGTTTATGTTAGCTGGCACCAATACCTTCGTTTATGAAACAAATTGAAATGTTTTTTGTTATTATTAATATATATTATATATAATATATAATTTCTGATGACAAGGGGGAATTAGAGTTCACAGTGAGTAAAAAGTTTTGGAAAATAAAAAAGTCTTGGTGACATTATTAGGAGGTAAAGAGTCAGAATAAGAATTGAACCTTGAAAATATTAAGAGGATGGTAGGAAGAAGGATATTTGTTTTTTTGGATTTAGTAGAAATGATGTAAAAATGACGTTATTGGAAATTAATTATAGGTATAAGATTGTGATAATGAATTAATAATGGAGAAAATACTTTATTAATTATAGTTGGTTTATTTAGGATTTTTTATGTTGAGGATTGTTAAATTGTAGGATTTTTTCTATGTCTAATGAGAAACAGGATAAAATGAGGGGGGGAGGGGCGGTGCAGCTTGTATATATGTTTAGTTGGAACAAGGTGGGCTTTGACAAAGACCGCTTTGGTTGAAACGCGTTAGCCCAGAATCCTTGGATTGATGGCAGTTTCGTGTTTTTGTTGTGGAATAAATTAATTAATGTGCAGCAGTACAGAGTGCCGGCGTTCTCTTTCGAGATTATAAACTGAAAGATAAATTGGCATATATATATGTATATATATATATATATATATATATATATATATATATACATATATACACATATACAATTATACATAGAGAGAGTGATATTATTATTATATATATAATTGCCACTGAAAAAACAGAAAGGTTAAAGTGATGTTATAATTAGGTGACTATGGCCCTCATTCTGACCTTGGCGGGCCGCGGAGGCCGCCCGCCAAAGTTCCGCCGTCAGGTTACCGTTCCGCGGTCGAAAGACCGCGGCGGTAATTCTGACTTTCCCGCTGGGCTGGCGGGCGGTCGCCTTCAGACCGCCCGCCAGCCCAGCGGGAAAGAGGCTTCCACGATGAAGCCGGCTCGGAATCGAGCCGGCGGAGTGGAAGCTGTGCGACGGGTGCAGTTGCACCCGTCGCGTATTTCACTGTCTGCGCAGCAGACAGTGAAATACATGTAGGGGCCCTCTTACGGGGGCCCCTGCAATGCCCATGCCAGTGGCATGGGCACTGCAGGGGCCCCCAGGGGCCCCGCGACCCCCCCTACCGCCATCCGGATCCCGGCGGTCGGACCGCCGGGATCTGGATGGCGGTAGGGGGGGTCGGAATCCCCGCGGCGGTGCAGCAAGCTGCGCCGCCGTGGAGGATTCAATGGGGCGGCGGTACACTGGCGGGAGCCCGCCATTGGTGCCGGTCCGACCGCGGCTTTACCGCCACGGTCGGAATCCCCATTGGAGCACCGCCGGCCTGTCGGCGGTGCTCCCGCGGTCCTCCGCCCTGGCGGTCTTTGACCGCCAGGGTCAGAATGAGGGCCTATGTCAGTGACATTAACAATTTGAACTTAAAAAACACAGACATTCCCCAATTATAGTTAGCATAGCTAACTATAACTTTCATCCCCGCCATGCACTGCTTATGATTTCACATAATACATCACTGATAGCAAGTTCTATGACATCATTTATGACATCACTGATGACATCTCAAATTACATCATTGATGACATCTCAAATTACATCATTGATGACATCTCAAATTACATCATTGATGACATCACTGATGTCATCATTCAATGAGTGTTTTAGTTTGTTTTATAGTTACTATGGGACCAGGCCTCACTGCAGGACCGCTCCAAACTTTCTGTATTCACTCCCTTCCGTTACTGAACCCATTTTTGTTGGCCTTTGGGACCCTGCACACATTACTGCTGCTAAACAGTGTTAAAGGGCTTCTGTTCTCTCCCTAAAACACCGTAAAATTGGCCTACACCTAATTGGTACATTTAATTTACATGTAAATTCCTATGGGTACCCAGGGCCGGTAAATTAAATGCTACTAGTGGTCAGCAGCACTCATTGCGCCACCCATTAAAGTAGCCTTTTAAAACATGTGTCAGACCTGCCACTGCAGCCTGTCGCACAGTTATAAACTGTCATTTCGACCTGGCAAAATAAACTTTTTGCCAGGTCTACACCTTCCTTTTTATTACATGTAAGCCACCCCTATGGGAGGATCTAAAGGCTCATAGGGCATGGTGCATTGTATTTAAAAAGAAGGACATCTGTGTTTAAGTTTTACATGGCACAAAACACTGAGGGCACCCCCAAGAAATGATTCTAGGTTTGGAATAGGGGGTCAAACCAAACTCTCTCAATGATAAACAATCCCACTAACCTGTATTACTTCTAGAAAGAATGAATCATATACTGACCCTTCTTAAACATTCAGTCACTTTATTTTATTGCTAATATTTATTTCATCCAGTTTGTTAGACTTTTCATCCTTGGCGTGGTCTCCCTTAACTTTTTGCCTCTGTTCCCCAGGTTGTTGATGTGTGCTGGACTCAGATTTTACTGTTTTCGTTACTCTGGGCACTTTACCACTGCTAACCAGTGCTAAAGTGCAAGTGCTCCTGTTTAAAATGTGTACGTAATGGGTTCTCCATGATTGGCATATTTGTTTTACTGTTAAGTCCCTAGTAAAGTGCACTAGAGGTGCCCAGGGCCTGTAAATCAAATCTTACTAGTGGGCCCGCAGCACTGGTTGTGCCACCCACACAAGTAACCCTGTAATCATGTCTCAGACCTGTCTCTGCAGTGTCTGTAAGTGTATTTTTACACTGTAAATTCGACTTGGCAAGTGTACACACTTGCCAGGCCTAAACCTTCCCTTTTCTTACATGTAAGGCACCCCTAAGGTAGGCCCTAGGTAGCCCCAAGTGCACGGTGCAGTGTATGGATAAGGTAGGACATATAGGGCCTGATTCTAACTTTGGAGGACGGTGTTAAACCGTCCCAAAAGTGGCGGATATACCACCTACCGTATTACGAGTCCATTATATCCTATGGAACTCGTAATACGGTAGGTGGTATATCCGCCACTTTTGGGACGGTTTAACACCGTCCTCCAAAGTTAGAATCAGGCCCATAGTAATGTGGTTTATATGTCCTGACAGTGAAATACTGCCAATTTCGTTTTTCACTGTTGCAAGGCCTGTCTCTCTCATAGGATAATATGGGGGCTACCTTTAAATATGATTAAAGTGTAGATTCCCCTAGAGAGTGTATGGACATGTGGAGTTTGGGGTCCCTGAACTCACAATTGAAAAATAAATCTTTTAGTAAAGTTGATTTTAAGATTGTGCGTTTGAAAATGCCACTTTTAGAAAGTGGGCATTTTCTTGCTTAAACCATTCTATGACTCTGCCTTGTTTGTGGATTCCCTGTCTGGGTCAGTTTGACAGTTGGGTTGTTTTTCACCTCGTACTAGACAGTGACACAAAGGGGGCTGGGGTGTAACCTGCATTTCCTGATTAGACATCTCTGCTAGGAGGGAGGGGTGGAGTGGTCACTCTCATCTGAAAGGACTGTGCCTGCCTCTGACAATGCCGGCTCCAACCCCCTGCTGTGTGTCTGATGCCTTGCCTGGGCCTGGGCAAGGCAGGATTTCACAAGTAGGTGTGAGTCCCCTTTGAAGAAAGGTGACTTCAAAGACTAAAATGGGTATAAGAAGGGCACCCAAATCTACAGACTTTAGAAGCACTTCTGGAACCAAGAGGAACCTCTGCCTGGAGAAGAGCTGATAGCTGAGGAAGAAGTGCTGCCCTGCCTGTGACTGTGCTTTGTGGAGCTTTCCTGCAGTGCTGCTTCTGCCAGAGTAAGAGGTCAAAGACTGGACTTTGTGTGCCTTCCATCTTGAGAAGAAATCTCCAAGGGCTTGATTTAGAGCTTGCCTCCTGTTGTTTGAAGTCTCAGGGACAGCAAAGACTTCTCTCTGCCAGCACCTGGAGTCTCTGGAGAGACTCCTGCCCCGACAAGTGGTGCCCTATCCAGTCCCTCGGCCCTTGAAAGGAAAGCTGGTGGAAATCCAAGGAAATCGACTTCGGACGACTCCGGACCGACTCCGCTGCTGAATCCGGTAACGCCGCCTGCACCTGACGCCATGACCTTCGCTGGAACGCGATGCTCTTCGTAGGCCCGACGCCACAGCAGCCCCGCTGATGTCCGCGACTCCGTGGAAGTCGCCGCACCACGTCGTGACCGAAGCCGCTCGAAGTGCACGGATTCAACGTTTCGCACAGACGCCGCGATTCCCGACTTCGCGCATCGGCTTGTTTTCACTCTTCACCAAAGGTACTGTACTTGGGGGTCTACACGACTCCGTGTCCGGCGCCGCTGGTTTCGGCTGGTTGGGAACGACCCCGTCACGACGCCGTGTTAACATCTCATTGAAGCATTTTTGTTTCTAAGCGCTATTTTTGAGTTAAATCTCTAAAAATTCATAACTTGACTTGTGTATGTTGGATTTTTGTCGTTTTGGTCTTGTTTTGTTTAGATAAATATTTCCTATTTTTCTAAACCGGTGTTGTGTCATTTTGTAGTGTTTGCATGAAGTGTGTTTTGGTACAAATACTTTACACCTAGCGCTCTGAAGTTAAGCCTACTGCTCTGCCAAGCTACCAAGGGGGTAAGCAGGGGTTAGCTGAGGGTGATTTTCTTTTACCCTGACTAGAGTGAGGGTCCTTACTTGAACAGGGGGTAACCTGACTGTCAACCAAAGACCCCATTTCTAACATTGGTGATCAGCGGTTGGGATTTGGACTTGTATTTGTACTTGACATACAGTAATTAAGTGTACACTACTGTTTGAGTTCAGACCACTACGTGACCACATACTGCTTGTCTTGAGATTTTTGCTTTTTCTCTTTTTGTGGATTTTTCCCTACGTCCACTTTGTTTTTTTTCGCTGATCCTTGATTGACTTTGAACTTCATTTGGGAACTTGTTTCTGCATTTGGAACTTTGCACTCTTTTTACCTTTCATCATGTCTCTACTTGGAGATGCATCAGTTGGAGCTGACTTTGACCTTGAGAAATTGGAGAGTTACACCAAAGCTCAGTTGAAGCAGTTCTGTAAAAGTTTTGACTGTCCCATTAAGAGCTCATCCAGGAAGGAGGAGCTGCAAAAGGCGCTGAGGGCCTGGGTGACAGCCAAGAGCACTGAAGGGCACACAGAGGATGAGGGAGATGAGGAGGATGAGGAAGAGTGTTCAGTACACAATGGTATTGTGGGTGGTCCTGTTATGTCCAAAGAGAAGGTCTCCAGGGCAGGTAGCAGTGTCTCATCCAAGGGTCTGACACCTGAGGAGTTGCAGGACAGACAGGCAGAGAGGGCATACCAATTGGAGCTGCAGAAGCTCAATCTGGAGAAAGAAAGAGATGAGAGAAGAGCAGTCCTTGAGGAAAGGAAGATGCAGTTGGCTCATGAGCTTAACTTAAAGGAGTCAGATCAGAGGAGCCAGTCCAGTAGGGATGGTGGCAGCAATCCTACAGTGCAGCCGGAGAGAAGGGTACACATCCCAAAAGACCTTGTGAGGGATTATAAGAGGGAGGATGATATCTACTTGTGGTTCAAGGGTTATGAGTCAGCTCTTCACATGAACCTGGTCCCTGAAGCTCATTGGGGGGCAGCCCTGTGGAAGCATTTTGAGGCAGAGGGGAGGGACACACTGACGGCCTTAGGGGATGCTCAGAGTCTCACCTACCTTGTCATGAAGGAGGCCTTACTCACCAGGTATGGTCTCACCCCTGAGCAGTACAAGGAGAAGTTTAGATCCTACAAGAGAAAGGAATCCCAAACATGGTTGGAATGTGTTGATTCTTTTTGCAGGTCACTGGATGGTTGGGTGAAGGGCAGTAAGGTAAACACGTATGAGGGGCTTTACAATTTAATTGCTTGGGAGCACTTGTACAGTTTATGTTTTCCAGAGCTGCGCCAGCACCTCATTGACAGCAAGCTGACTGACCCCAGGAAGCTTGCGCAGGAAGCGGACCGCTGGGAGAGCACCAGGGTCCAAAAGAGGTATGGGGGAGACCACGCCAAGGGTGGGCAGGGTCCCTCTCAGAAGAAAGGGGGGGGTAAGGGCAAACAGGGGGAGTTCTCTAAAGGGCCCCAAACTGATTCCCAGGGTAAGGATTCCCAACCCCCCAGTGAAAAGAAGCCATGGTTATCCAAAGGGAAGCCAGTGGCAGGTGGTCCCCCACGTAAGTGCTATGCATGTGACCAGGTGGGTCATGTGAGGGGGACCCCAAATGCCCCAAAAGTACACCGGCACCCACTGGTGCACCGTCCCAGGGTTTGGACAGTGTAGCGCTTGGGGAGGAGTTGGTTTCAGGTGGGTGGGAACCAGCAGAAATGACCCTTGTCTCATTAGGGGACAGTGAGATGGTCCAGAGAAACCTAGTGCCTGATAACACTAAGAAGTACAGGCAATGGGTGCCCATCAATGGACAGAGGGTAGAGGCTCTGAGAGACACAGGAGCCAGTGTGACTACAGTGAGGAGTCACCTGGTGTCTGAAGAGCAGATTGATCCCCGGATACTTCACCAAGTAGTTGCGGTAGACAACTCTGAGCGCCTCTGCAGAGTGGCGCAGGTTCCCTTTGAATGGGGGGGGGTCTCAGGTTCCTGGAAAGTAGCTGTGAGTCCAACCATGCCTGTTGATTGTTTGCTAGGTAACGACCTGGAGGATTCCCCTTGGAAGGAGGTGGAACACAGGTCTCACTTGGAGATGTTGGGTCTGCCTGGGTGGGTATGCGTATCCACCCGGTCTATGGCAGCCAATCAGGGTAGTCAAGAGCCCCTGGAGCCTGAAACAGTGGCCCAGGGGACCGCCAAGAAGAGGAAGGGCAGGGGGCGCGGGAAACCGGCCCCAGAAGTTCCTGTGGTCCGGGAGGAGGCGGAGCCTGAGGGTGATGTCTCGGAGCCTACAGGGGAACAGGTGGGTGAACTGGGGGAGGTCCCTGAGCTGTCGCAGTGGCAGCAGGAAGGGGGACCCACCAGGGAAGCATTCTGCACAGCGCAGAAGGAGTGCCCTACTCTTGAGGGGCTGCGGCAGCAGGCTGCAGCCCAGGCGGCTGGCGAGGCGCCAGGTACTCACCTGATTTATTGGTAGGATGGCCTCCTGTACAGTGAGCCTAAGGTTTCTGAGCCTGGGTCAGCTCGTATGCTGGTGGTACCCCAGTGCTTCAGGGCCTTCCTACTGGGTTTGGCTCATGATGTGCCTCTGGCAGGAAATCTAGGGCAGGACAAGACCTATAAGAGGCTTGTCTCCCACTTTTATTAGCCCTTGATGCACAAGCTGTCAGCTGCTTATTGTAGGTCTTGTCAGACTTGTCAGGCAAGTGGCAAGAGTGGGGGGAAATGCAAAGCTCCCCTCCAACCTTTACCTGTAGTCAGTACTCCCTTTGAAAGGGTAGGAATTGACATTGTGGGGCCTCTGGATCCCAAGACAGCCATGGGCAACAGGTTCATCCTGGTCTTGGTGGACCATGCCACACGGTACCCAGAAGCCATTCCTCTAAGGACGGTCACTGCCCCCGTGGTGGGAGGTGCCTTGATGGGAGTTTTTACCCGCATGGGGTTCCCCAAGGAGGTGGTATCTGATAGAGGTACAAACTTCATATCCACTTATATGAAGTCTCTGTGGAAGGTGTGTGGGGTAACCTACAAGTTCACCACCCCTTACCACCACCAAAGTAATGGTCTGGTTGAGAGATTCAACTGCACCTTGAAAGGCATGATTCAGGGCCTGTCAGAGCCCTTGAGGCGTAAGTGGGACGTCCTCTTGCCATGCCTTCTGTTCGCTTACAGGGAGGTGCCTCAAAAGGGACTTGGCTTTAGCCCCTTTGAGCTCTTCTATGGCCACCCTGTGAGGGGACCGCTCAGTCTGGTGAAGGAGGCTTTGGAGAAAGCTCCTAGTAAACCACCCCAGGATGTATTTAGCTACATGCTGGCACTAAGAAACCAGACTGCCCGCTTCAGGAGTCTCGCTCAGGAGAACCTAGAAGCAAGCCAGGAGGATATGAAACAGTGGTACGACCAGAATGCCACTCTGGTTGAGTTTCAGCCTGGACAAAAAGTGTGGGTCATGGCACCAGTGGAGCCTAGGGCTCTCCAAGATAAGTGGACTGGGCCTTTTGAGGTGGTGGAAAGAAAGAGCGAGGTCCCCTATCTGGTAGACTTGCAATCCCCCAGGAACCCTTTGAGGGTCCTACATGTCAACCGCCTCAAACCACACTTTGAGCGAACTGAGCTATCCATGATCCTAGCGACAGATGACGGGGTGGAGGAAGAGAGTGAGCCTCTTCCTGACCTCCTGTCTGCAGGAGAGAAAGATGGGTCTGTGTGAGGGAGTGATCCTCTCCCCCTCCCTGATTGAGGAACAACAGAGGGACTGTCGCCACATGCTGGGACAGTTCGCCTCGCTGTTTTCCCTGATCCCAGGAGTCACACACCTGTGCACACATGATGTGGACACTGGGGACAGTACACCTGTTAAACATAAGGTTTACAGGGTGACTGACAGGGTCAGGGCTTGCATTAAGGAGGAAGTCTCCAAAATGTGAACCCTAGGGGTCATTGAGCACTCCAGCAGTCCTTGGGCCAGCCCAGTGGTATTGGTCCCAAAGGCTGCTGCTCCTGGTGCCACTCCAGAGCTTAGGTTCTGTGTGGACTACCGGGGTCTCAATGCAGTCAGCAAGACTGACGCACACCCCATCCCCCGAGCTGATGAGCTCATTGATCGGTTAGGAGCTGCCAAGTACCTCAGTACGTTTGATTTAACATCTGGGTACTGGCAGATTGCCTTAACTGAGGGGGCAAAGGAGAGGTCAGCATTCTCTACCCCAGATGAGCACTTCCACTTCAATGTGATGTCCTTTGGAATGAAAAATGCCCCTGCCACCTTTCAGAGGTTGGTCAACCAGGTGTTGGCATGACTTAGATGAGTTCAGTGCTGCCTACCTGGATGACATTGCTGTGTTTAGTTCCACATGGGAGGAACACCTGCAACACCTCTGGAGAGTGTTAGAGGCCCTGCAGAAGGCAGGCCTCACTATTAAGGCGAGCAAGTGCCAAATCGTGCAGGGTTCTGTGGTGTACTTAGGACACCAGGTGGGGAGTGGCCAGGTGGCACCCCTACAGCCTAAGATTGACACAATTCTGGCTTGGGAGCCCCCCAAGACCCAGACTGAAGTGAGAGCCTTTTTAGGTCTCACAGGATATTACCGGAGGTTTGTTAAGGGATATGGTACCATTGTTACCCCCTTAACTGAGTTGACTTCTAAGAAGCAACCCAAGAAAGTGATCTGGACAGAGGCTTGCCAGAACGCTTTTGATGCCCTGAAGGCTGCCATGTGCACAGCACCTGTGCTGCAGGCACCTGACTACTCCAAGGAGTTTGTTGTGCAAACAGACGCCTCAGAGCATGGTATTGGAGCAGTACTCTCACAGCTTAATGAAGAGGGCCTAGATCAACCCGTAGCCTTCATTAGCAGGAGATTACTACCCAGGGAACGTAGGTGGAGTGCCATAGAACGTGAAGCGTTTGCTGTGGTGTGGGCACTGAAGAAGCTAAGACCCTACTTGTTTGGGACTCACTTCCGAGTTCAGACCGACCACAGGCCCCTCAGATGGTTAATGCAGATGAGGGGTGAGAATCCAAAACTGTTGAGGTGGTCCATTTCCCTACAGGAGATGGACTTTACGGTGGAACATCGTCCTGGTACAGAGCACGCCAATGCTGATGGTCTGTCCAGGTTCTTCCGCCTTAGTGATGAGAACTCCCATGAGGTTGGGTAGTTGCTCCCCACTTTTAGCTGGGGGGGACACGTGTTAGACTTTTCATCCTTGGCGTGGTCTCCCTTAACTTTTTGCCTCTGTTCCCCAGGTTGTCGATGTGTGCTGGACTCTGATTTTACTGTTTTTGTTACTCTGGGCACTTTACCACTGCTAACCAGTGCTAAAGTGCAAGTGCTCCTGTTTAAAATGTGTACGTAATGGGTTCTCCATGATTGGCATATTTGTTTTACTGTTAAGTCCCTAGTAAAGTGCACTAGAGGTGCCCAGGGCCTGTAAATCAAATCTTACTAGTGGGCCTGCAGCACTGGTTGTGCCACCCACACAAGTAACCCTGTAATCATGTCTCAGACCTGCCGCTGCAGTGTCTGTAAGTGTATTTTTACACTGTAAATATGACTTGGCAAGTGTACACACTTGCCAGGCCTAAACCTTCCCTTTTCTTACATGTAAGGCACCCCTAAGGTAGGCCCTAGGTAGCCCCAAGGGCAGGGTGCAGTGTATGGATAAGGTAGGACATATAGTAATGTGGTTTATATGTCCTGACAGTGAAATACTGCCAATTTCGTTTTTCACTGTTGCAAGGCCTGTCTCTCTCATAGGATAATATGGGGGCTACCTTTAAATATGATTAAAGTGTAGATTCCCCTAGAGAGTAGATGGACACGTGGAGTTTGGGGTCCCTGAACTCACAATTGAAAAATACATCTTTTAGTAAAGTTGATTTTAAGATTGTGCGTTTGAAAATGCCACTTTTAGAAAGTGAGCATTTTCTTGCTTAAACCATTCTGTGACTCTGCCTTGTTTGTGGATTCCCTCTCTGGGTCAGTTTGACAGTTGGGTTGTTTTTCACCTCGCACTAGACAGTGACACAAAGGGGGCTGGGGTGTAACCTGCATTTCCTGGTTAGACATCTCTCCTAGGAGGGAGGGGTGGAGTGGTCACTCTCATCTGAAAGGACTGTGCCTGCCTCTGGCAATGCCGGCTCCAACCCCCTGCTGTGTGTCTGATGCCTAGCCTGGGCAAAGCAGGATTTCACAAGTAGGTGTGAGTCCCCTTTGAAGAAAGGTGACTTCAAAGACTAAAATGGGTATAAGAAGGGCACCCAAATCTACATACTTTAGAAACACTTCTGGAACCAAGAGGAACCTCTGCCTGGAGAAGAGCTGATAGCTGAGGAAGAAGTGCTGCCCTGCCTGTGACTGTGCTTTGTGGAGCTTTCCTGCAGTGCTGCTTCTGCCAGAGTAAGAGGGCAAAGACTGGACTTTGTGTGCCTTCCATCTTGAGAAGAAATCTCCAAGGGCTTGATTTAGAGCTTGCCTCCTGTTGTTTGAAGTCTCAGGGACAGCAAAGACTTCTCTCTGCCAACACCTGGAGTCTCTGGAGAGACTCCTGCCCCGACAAGGGGTGCCCTATCCAGTCCCTGGGCCCTTGACAGGAAAGCTGGTGGAAATCCAAGGAAATCGACTTCGGAAGACTCCGGACCGACGCCGCTGCTGAATCCGGTAACGCCGCCTGCACCTGACGCCGTGACCTTCGCTGGAATGCGATGCTCTTCGCAGGCTCGACGCCGCAGCAGCCCCGCTGAAGTCCGCGACTCCGTGGAATTCGCCGCACCACGTCGTGACCGACGCCGCTCGAAGTGTACGGATTCAACGTTTCGCACAGACTCCGCGATTCCCGACTTCGCGCATCGGCTTGTTTTCACTCTTCACCAAAGGTACTATACTTGGGGGTCCACACGACTCCGTGTCCGGCGCCACTGGTGTCGGCTGGTTGCGAACGACCCCGTCACGACGCCGTTTTAACATCTCATCGAAGCATTTTTGTTTCTAAGCGCTATTTTTGAGTTTAATCTCTAAAAATTCATAACTTGACTTGTGTATGTTGGATTTTTGTCGTTTTGGTCTTGTTTTGTTTAGATAAATATTTCCTATTTTTCTAAACTGGTGTTGTGTCATTTTGTAGTGTTTGCATGAAGTTACTGTGTGTTTTGGTACAAACACTTTACACCTAGCGCTCTGAAGTTAAGCCTACTGCTCTGCCAAGCTACCAAGGGGGTAAGCAGGGGTTAGCTGAGGGTGATTCTCTTTTACCCTGACTAGAGTGAGGGTCCTTGCTTGAACAGGGGGTAACCTGACTGTCAACCAAAGACCCCATTTCTAACACAGTTGTATCAATACGTTATAAAATACATCATTGCATGGTGGAATACATCATTATCTAAAAGCTTCATCAAGTGTTACAATGAGTTTTTCAATTCATGATATACAAAAGTGATTGACCATTACTTAAATTTTACATGTCTTGGTAGTGAAAAACTCCCAAAGTCATTTTTCGCTACTGTAAAGCCTTTCTCTCCAATTGACTAGCACTGGGTTACCTAATTATAATTAGTAAGTACTAACTTTGGATTTGGAGCAGGTAGAAGCATACTGTTTGGACTCAGATGAACTGTAATTGAAAATCCTCTTTAATGGTAAAGTCGGATTTTATAGTACAATTTTGAAAATGCCACTTTTAGAAAGTTTACATTTTCCTGCCTAAACTTTCTGAGGCCTTCTAGGAGTTTCCATCTGCCTGGGCCTGTTAATTGCTCACTCGTCAGAAATGTGTATTGACCCCAGAGAGTCAACAATAGGACCTAGGTGTAGCTTGGAGAAGGTCATCCTGCCAATATGACTGATGGCAGAGCTTGTGGTGCCTTTCACCACTCTTTTGTGACACTGCACCTAGTGGAGCCTTGGGAGAGGAAGGGAAGAACTTTCCAGAATCAGATGTTGGGGTAGCTTAGAAGATTCCCCTAATTCAAAGACTGGCACCAGGTATAAATACTGGACCCCCAGACTAACTCTTCAGTGCAGTCCTGGACCAGTGGACATTATAGAAGAAGGACTGCCTTACCCCCTGGAGGATTGGCCTGCTGCTACCTGAGGACTGTCCTGCTGCTTGAGGACTGCCTTTCTCTCTGGGAAGGTAGACTGGAAGTGCTTCCTTGATCACAGGCTACCTATATGACTCCAACGTTCAGTTGGCTGACCTCCGGTCTCAGCTAAAAGGACACAACAAGGTCCAAAGGCCTCTCTGCAACTGCCCAGCTTACCTGCTGCACTGGTCTTGCTTGAACCTGTATGGACCTGCAACCAGACATGCCTGAGCCCTGGTGGCATCTAGAAGAGTGAGGTACTCCACAAGAGATGCCTCCTCAGATTCTGGACCCAGACTGGCATCAGCTGAGCTCCTCCTGTGAAGAAAGGAATAATCCTTAAGTTTTGGGCTCTTAGCATCCATGAACAGACCTATTCGTGCCAAGACCCTGCCACCAGAAAAGACTGCCAATTTCGAGCTCTGGTGAACCTGATTCCTCTCGATACAGCAACCACTGGCAATGACCAGTAACACAAGATATGCACTTCACACTACAGCAACATCAGCATGCATTGCCCACCAATGTGAAGCTCAAACAACCATCAGGCCTGCTGTTTGTGCTACAGCAACAACCATTCATGATGCTCTCCCTGCTTTTCCCATACTCCTCCACTGCAAAAGGAACTATTCATGCTGGACTTTAAGAAGCTAACATTTTCAGCAGGACTAATCTGGTACATGCAGCACCATGTGCTCCATTGCAGTTTGCCTGAACTTGTGACTTTCCTTCGGTCTTGCACAAGAAGACGAATGCAAGCAGCACTTTGTTCTTTTAGGTGCTATATCTAAACTTGGAAATTGCATACATCTGATTCTAGCAATTTAATTTTTGTTCTGGTATCATTTTGATTATTACAATTTACTCTATTTTTCTAAATTAGTTTGCAATATTTCTTGGGTTGTGTTTCACTTTACTACTGTTTGCATGTTACCTAAATGCTTTACACAGGACCTCTAGGTTAAGTCTGTCAAATTTTGTGCCAAGCAACCACACGGTCTTCCCCCTAACTAACAACCAAATTTCTCACACCCCCTTTACAACCTCAACTTCTGCCTCTGAACACCTCAGTATTGTGTTGCTGAAAATGAAAATGGTCTTCCTGTGGACATTGACAACAATCCTGGAGCCCATAAAATTAACACACGACACCTCACTCTCTCACGCATTAATTTTCCAGCACCCCACAAACATTTTAATATTTAAAAATCTTACCAGTGATTACATTTTTACATAAATCACAGTTTCACTCCCTTCAACCATAATCCAGTTTCTTTGAAGATCATACACCCCATAAACACAAAATGCATTCCCACTTATCCAAAGAATTATAGACTATTAAGCCTGATACATGTTGGAGCCAAGGACTATGCAAATTGTATACACCAGAGGCTGAATGAATTGACCAAAGCAAATACTCCAGATGATATTGAGCTAGGTGACTTTAAGGAAGGCCATTCAACAGTGGACCATTGATTCTGTCTATGGGCAATAGCTAGAATGTTTAATTTAAAACAGCAGCTAACAGTAGTACAATTTAAAGGGCAACAGTGTACCCACTTAACATAGATGCTAAAACAGAACTCTTCCCACCTCAACCAACCTAGTAATCATCAAAACCATAACTTTCATCAATACAACAATTTATGTGCCCCAAATTCATTCATAAATAAATGATTGGAGTCTTTTGGAAAAAGATTACCGGCACAATATGCTTTACAACAAAAACATTTTGGCCCCTAACATTACAGAATTATTCAACCACAAACATGATTAGTCCTTGGTAAAATCAAGGCCTCATATTCAGATATAGACACAGAGGGTCTCATTACGACTTTGGTGGTCTTTACAGAAGACTGCTGCGGTGGCAGCCATCAAAAGCCCGCCATGTTGGCGGTAATCCGATCACCGTATTACGCCTCACACTGTGAAGCCTGCCAAAAAACAGTCACAAATCTGACCCTGCCAGGAGACAGGAGGGGGGAAAGAGGTGATTCCACCACTAGCACTGCCATGCCGACACAATTCCACCCACCAGATTATGAGCCACAAATCACCACAGTAGAAAATCATTGGTGGTGCAAACCGCCGTGCTCAGAATCCACCACTGTCAGAACACAGCACCATATTGGATAGTTTGAATATCCCACACCTGAAACACATACACACACCAGATACACATACTCACTGTAGGAGGCTGGCCTGGCTTATAGTGGGTCCCTGAGGGTACTTACACCTTGTGCCAGGTCCAGTTATCCCTTATTAGTAGATTAGTAGTGTTCTAGCAGCTTAGGCTGATAGAGGTAGCTATAGCAGAGCAGCTTAGGCTGAACTAGGAGATATGCAAAGCTCCTACTATACCACTTATATCATATAGCACTATATCATAAGAATCACAATACTCAGAGTTACTAAAAATAAAGCTACTTTATTTTAGTGACAATGTGCCCTTAGGAGGTAAGTAAAATACACAACATATACACACAAACCAAAATCAGGTAAGTAAACAGTTAGAAAAGTAGTGCAAACACTGTAGAATACAATAGAATGCAATGGACCTAGGGGCAACACAAACCATATACTAAGAAAGTGGAATGCGAACCCCTTAGGGACCCCTGGCCTAGTGTAGTGTGTAGAAGGTCGCTGGGAGTGTAAGAAAACACTAAGGGTGTCCAAGATACCTCACCCCAAGACCCTGAAAAGTAGGAGTAAAGTGACCCTATTTCCCCAGACATACACTAAAGTCGTGATAGGAGATTCTGCAAAGACCACAACAGACTGCAAAGCACTGAAGACGGATTCCTGGACCTGAGGACCTGTAAAGGAAGAGGACAAAGTCCAAGAGTCACGAAAGTGTCCAGGGGGGCAGGAGCCCACTAATCCCTGGATGAAGGTGCAGAAGGGCTGCGTCCGGGTGGAAGAAGCTGAAGATTTTGCAACAACAGAAGGTGCCAGGAACCTCTCCTTTGCACACAAGATGTCCCACGGAGTGCTGGAGGATGCAGAGTTGTTTTTTTGGAGAAAGACTGCAAACAAGCCTTGCTAGCTGCAAAGGTTGTGGTTGAAGATAAAGGGTGCTGCCCCGGCCCAGGAAAGTCCAGGAGGTAGCCACTTGGAAGAAGAGACAGAGGGGGCCCTCAGCAACACAGAGAGCCTGTGCACAAGAATACGCTCCCACAGAAGTACTTGAACACGAGTTCAAGAAAACTGAGCATGGCCGTCATCTCAACACTACAAAAGAGGGTCCCACAAAGCCGGTGGTCAACTCAGCGAGTTGAGCAATGCAGAAAGGAGTGCTGGGGACCTGGGATAGGCTGTGCATGAAGGATTCTTTGCAAAAGTGCACAGAAGCCCTAGCAGCTGCAGTTCACGCAGTACACAGGATTACTGGAGACGGGAGGAAAGGACTTACCGCCTCCAAATTTGGACAGTTGGACCACTGGACAGTCCGGGTCACTTGGGTCTACCACCTGTGTTCCAGAAGCCACGCTCGTCAGGATGAGAGGGGTCCCAGAGTACCAGTGATGCTGAAGTTTAGTGCCTGCTGGAGCAGGGGGAAGACTCTGTCAACCCACGGGAGATTTCTTCTTGGCTTCCAGTGCAGGGTGAAGGCAGACAGACCCCAGAGCATGCACCACCAGGAAACAGTCAAGAAAGCCAGCAGGATTAGGCACTACAATGTCGCTGGTAGTCTTCTTGCTACTTTGTTGCAGTTTTGCAAGCATCCTGGTCGATCATTGGCAGAAGTCAAAGAGGGACATGCAGAGGAACTCTGGTGAGCTCTTGCAAATCGTTATCTGAGGAAAAGCCTACAGGAGAGACCCTAAATAGCCCCCAGAGGAGGACTGACCACCTAGAGAGGTAAGCACCTATCAGGTGGGGTTTCTGACATCACCTGCCTTCAGTGGCCACTCAGAGGCCTCCATTGTGCCCTCACCTCTGGATTAAAAATGGCAGAGTTCTGGGACATACTGGAGGAGCTCTGGGCACCACCCCTGGGTTGGTGATGGACAGGGGAGTGGTCACTCCCCTTTCCTTTGTCCAGTTTCACACCAGAGCAGGGGCTGGGGGTTCCCTGAACCGGTGTAGACTGGTTTATGCAAGAAGGGCACCATCTGTGCCCTTCAAAGCATTTCGTGAGGTTTGGAGAGGCCACTCCTTTCAAGCCCTTAACACCTATTTCCAAAGGGAGAGGGTGTAACACCCTCTGTCAGAGGAAATACTGCCTGTCTGTGGGTTGGCAGCAGCATAGCTGCAGAGAAAACCCCAGAGAGCTGGTTTGGCAGTACCCGGGGTCCATGGTGGAGCCCGGGGATGCATGGGATTGGCACCCCAATAGCAGATTTGGCATGGGGGGACAATTCCATGATCTTAGACATGTTATATGGCCATATTCGGAGTTACCATTGTGAAGCTACATATCGGTATTGACCTATATGTAGTGCACACGTGTAATGGTGTCCCCGCACTCACAAAGTCCGGGGGAATTGCCCTGAACTATGTGGGGGCACCTTGGCTAGTGCACCTAACCTTCACCAAGTGAGGGTTAGATATATAGGTGACTTATAAGTTACTTAAGTGCAGTGTAAAATGGCTGTGAAATAACGTGGATGTTATTTCACTCAGGCTGCAGTGGCAGTCCTGTGTAAGATTTGTCTAAGCTCCCTATGGATGGCAAAATAAATGCTACAGTCCTTAGGGATCTCCTGGAACCCCAATACCCTGGGTACCTAGGTACCAAATGCTAGGGGATTATAAGGGTGTTCCAGTGTGCCAATTAGAATTGGTGAAAATGGTCACTATCCTATAGTGACAATTTTAAAGGTAGAGAGAGCATTTGCACTGAGGTTCTGATTAGCAGAGCCTCAGTGACACAGTTAGTCACTACACAGAGACACATATTCAGGCCACAAACTACGAGCACTGGCGTCCTGGCTAGCAGGTTACCAGTGAGACAGGCAAAAACAAACTGACATACAAATAAAAATGGGGGTAACATGCCAGGCAAGATGGTACTTTCCTACACTCACTGCACTGTATAACACACCCCACACAACCCACAATCCTTTGCTACGAAATAGATTTACACATACACAAAAAGCAGGCACATACTCATATAGCACACTTAGACATAGGCACGGATACACATCCCACCCAGCACACACAATACAACTGCACTACCAACAGAAAATACACATAGGGCCATATTTATACTTTTTGACGCAAAACTGCGCTAACTCAGTTTTGCGTCAAAAAAACAAGCGCCGACTAACACCATTCTGAAGCGCCATGCGGGCGCCGTATTTAATCAATGACGTTAGCCGGCGTTAGCCGCCGGCGCTGCCTGGTGTGCGTGGAAAAAAACGACATACACCAGGCAGCGCAGGCGTAGGGGGATATGGAGCTTGGCCGCCAAAAAATGGGGCAAGTCAGGCTGAGGCAAATTTTTTGCCTCAACCTGATTTGCACCATTTTTTTCAACTCCCAACCCCCATAGAAATGACTCCTGTCTTAGCAAAGACAGGAGTCATTCCCCCTTGCCCAATGGCCATGCCCAGGGGACTTCTGTCCCCTGGGCATGGTCATTGGGCATAGTGGCATGTAGGGGGGCACAAATCAGGCCCCTCTATGCCACAAAAAAATTTACAAAAAATACTTACCGGAACTTACCTTAATGTCCCTGGGATGGGTCCCTCCAGCCTTGGGTGTCCTCCAGGGGTGGGCAAGGGTGACAGGGGGTGTCCCTGGGGGCCCACAGGTCCCTTAACGCCTGCCTTGTCCAGGCGCTAAAAAACGGCGCAAAAGCGGGCGTACGTCATTTTTTTTGACCCGCCCACTCCCGGGCGTGAATTTTGCCCGGGAGTGTAAATACGGCGCACATGTCTCGGAGTCAATTTTTTAGACGGGAACGCCTACCTTGCATATCATTAACGCAAAGTAGGTGTCCACGCTAAAAAATGACGCAAACTCCATGGACTTTGGCGCTAGACGCGTCTAACGCCAAAGTATAAATATGGAGTTAGTTTTGCGTCGGAATTGCGTAAAAAAAGCGACGCAATTCCGGCGCAAACAGAGTATATATATGCCCCATAATGACCACACATATACCACAAGTGTACATCACCCACTACGCACCACCCACACCCCATCAATCACCCTACAATGCACCCTTACACACACAACACTCCCCCCACCCCCACAACACAACCACTACCATGTCCCCACAAAAGCACCCACGGTTCAGAGACTACGAGTTGAGGGTCATGGTGGATGAAATCGTCAGGGTAGAGCCACAACTGTTTAGAGCACAGGCCCAGCAAACCTCGATTGACAGAAAAATGGAGTTGTGGCAGAGAATAGTCGACAGAGTCAACTCAGTAGGCAGCCATCCACAGACAAGGGAGTATAGCAGGAAGAGTTGGATCGACCTCAGTGAGAAGATGTGTTCCATGGCATCACAACACCAGATCGCCATGGACAAGACTGGCGGTGGGCCCCCACCTCCTCCCTCACAGTTTACATCTTGGGAGGAGAAGGTCTTGGACATCCTGCATCCCGAGAGCCTGACTGGAATACCTGGCGGACTGGACTCTGGTAAGTGCACACAACCTCTCTGTCACACAATTGTCATGTATTGTATGGTTCCTCATCACCAAAATAATCCCCAATGTACTGCATGTCTCACTACACATCCCACCTATCCACCTAATGACCCTCTCCTGCATGCCACACCTCCACCCAGCCCAACTGCCCACACAGCCCTTGGCAGAGGCACGCTTAGCATGGGCTAATACTAACACTACGACTCCCACAATGCACAAGCCCATCTACGTGAATACCTGGAATGTGCATATCACATCACATCCCTTGCATGTATGAATATTGGACTAGCTATACCAACTAGATGGTATGACTGAGGACCACTACATGGCAATGACAGCAAAGCAATGGTACAAAACAAAGCCAGCCAAGGGTAAAGACAGCTGCAGCACTGTGACTAATCCAATTGGCCACTAATCAGGATCCACAACCCAGACAGTGACCCACGAAGGTATGGTATCTCAGATGGCAGACTCCATGCACATACACTGCATGCACAGACAGGATGAATAACCTTGCATACTCCCATAACCTCCTCCCACTGGGACACCATGCTGCTATGTCCAGCCATCTTCCACTCAAAAGTACCAAGCCTGAATAGACACTAGCTAACAGTGCAGAACAGTCATTTGAACTATCAGTCTGTACCAGTTATCCATCCACACAGCCAGAGGTACCTAAACTGAATGACACCACCTAAATGTAGTATGGTGCACATGTCACAGACCACTATCTACCACCAATGGTATGCTGTGCAGCATCTGTCATTGTCATTGCTGGAAATCATGTCAAGCCACTGTATGCATATTGTTAGACCTGACAGGGTTAGGGTGGCCACCCTCAACTTTTTGCCTGCCTCCCTCCACTTATGTTTTACACTGTTTTTGCTGGGTTTAGAACTCTGCACACTTTACCACTGCTAACCAGTGCTAAAGTGCAAATGCTCTCTCCCTTAAAACATGGTGACATTGGATCATACCCAGCTGGCTTATTTAATTTACTTATAAGTCCCTAGTAAAGAGCACTATATGTGCCCAGGGCCTGTAGATTAAATGCTACTAGTGGGCCTGCAGCACTGATTGTGCCACCCACATAAGTAGCCCCTTATCCATGTCTCAGGCCTGCCATTGCAAGGCCTGTGTGTGCAGTTTCACTGCCAATTCGACTTGGCATTTAAAAGTACTTGCCAAGCCTAAAGCTCCCCATTTCCTACATACAAGTCACCCCTAAGGTAGGCCCTAGGTAACCCATAGGGCAGGGTGCTGTGTAGACAAAAGGCAGGACATGTACCTGTGCAGTTTATATGTCCTGGTAGTGTAAAACTCCTAAATTAATTTTACACTGCTGTGAGGCCTGCTCCTTTCCTAGGCTAACATTAGGGCTACCCTCAAATACTGTTTGAGTGGTAGATTCTTATCTGAAAGGAGTAACAAGGTCATATTTAGCATGGCCAGAATCGTAATACAAAATCCTGCCGACTGGTGTGTTGGAAAATGGGTTATTGGTAAGGGCAGGTAAGTACCTACACTTAGCAATAGGCCACTAACCTCCACTTAGGTCCAGTTAGGTCTCAGTAAATTAAACCCAGCTCAACCCTTGGTAGCTTGGCAACGAGCGACAAGGCTTAACTTAGGAGACAGAGTGTAAAGCATTCAAATATCACAAAACAGTAATTAAATAAAACACAGGAAACAGTTTAAAAATCCAAAACCAATTTACAAAAATAGATTATATTTTTATCTTTAAAATGACACAAAAACGAATAAAATCAGATAAGGGGAACTGGAGATATGAATTTTTAAAGAATGATTGTTAAAAGTGCCAATCGGGTCATCTGGTTGCACCGCAACCGGGGCAAAGTCAAAGTTTAATGCCAACCGCGATGGAACCCAGCTTGGCTACAGGCCGTGGGAGGCCTCGGTCAAAAGTTTACCTTCGCACTTAGTCGTTTTTCTGAAGATTTTCTTCAGCGGGATGAACCGGCCAGTCCAATCCGACCTCCTGGAGCCCTTCTCCGGATACGCAACGCGGGAATCCTCGGTGGAGATTTTTACCTTCGGACTTAGTCGTTTTTTCGAGGAAAAAAACCCTTCGACCGGGGTAAACCTGGATCTTGATCCGACGTCCTTGGAGCCCTCCTCGGATACGCTGGCTGGGAGGTCACGGTCACTTTGTACGTTCGGACTTAGTCTCTTTTTCTGAGATTTTTTTCACTGGGACGAACCTGCAAATCAGGCCGGGTCGCGGTTGAGGCAAGCCGGCTAGAGTTGCCACGATGGGTCGGTCCCTTTATGGAGCTTTTTTCAAAAGTTCTCCAAACTTCTGGATCTTCTCCCAGATGTTCCTTTAAGGTTCGTTTGGGGTCCACAGCTCACCCCAAGGGTCCAGAAGCTCTGAGATGATCCTTGGGGGGTATGGACTACAACTCCCAGAATGCACCTGGTGCAAACTCCTTTTTGGCCACTGGGCAGTGGTCAGCTGGTTGATTTCTTCAGGAGTTGGTGCATGGGACTCTGGTTAGCAATGTTTCACCTGTAGCAAACAGGGAGTCCCTCCTTGAACCAGTTGAAGCCAGGAAAAGTCCTTCTTGTGGTGAAGCCCAAGTGTGCAGCTGGTGCAGTCCTTCAGAGTGCAGGTTCCAGGTGCAGGCCAGGGGTCCAGCAGGGCAGTCCTTCTTCTCCTTTGGTTCTTCCTTGTTGGAATCTGATGGGGATCTGAGGTGTGGGTGCAGGTCTGCCAGTTTTATCCTTGCTCCTGGGTGAAAAACAGGGGGGTCCTGATTCTCCAATCAGGTGCAGGGTCCTTCCCCCTGTGATGGCCACTTACTGGGAATTGTGGCAAAAATCAATCCCAGGAGGCAACATTCTTCCAAAATCCATCATGGCTGAAAATGATTTTTGGAGGTTACATCTGGCTGAGCCCACCCACTGGTGTGGCTAAAAATCATAAACACACCCCTCTCCCGCCCTCTCCTAATCTAATCAAGGGGGCACCTAGTTGTCTGGGGTTGCAGGATGTGGGGGTGTTGCTGGGTTGCTCCAAATGTCCTTCTCTGCCTTTGAAGACCAGTTTGGAAGCCCTCCCCCTTCCAGCCTCACCATCTGCTGAGGGGAGATCCCCTCCCACACGGTCATCTCTTTGTGTGAAGCCAGGCCACTTCACACCTCATCAAAGCAGCCTGGCCAGGCTGCCAGAGGCTGGCCAATCAGGGCACAGCAGCAAAAACTTTTTACCTGAACAAGGTATATTAAATCCAACAACTGGAAGTTGTGGGATTTATTATAACAATTAATTTGATACCACCCTCTTTTATCTGTCACTTAAGGGGACTTTTAAAATTAAAATAAAGTCTCCCCATTCGAGCCTATGAAGGCCATTCACTACAATGAGAGAAAAAACTAAATTGGCTGTTTTTTACCTCACCAGAGCTTATAAAACTATTTTTATAAGGTCCCTGCTTATAGTTACATGGCACCTGCCCTAGGGGCACATAGGGCACACCTTTGGGGTGACTTATATGTAAAAATAAGGTAGTTTAAGACTTTGGAACTACTTTTAATTCCAAAGTCGAATTTGCATATAACTTTAATTTAAAAGCAGCCAGCAAGGCAGACCTGCCTTTAAAATGACACTTGGCACCTCAGCAGTGGGTGCACTACCTATGCTGTGGTCCCTAAACCTACATGCCCTACCATATACTAGGGACTTATAGGTAGGTTGACTTAGCCAATTATAATTAGCCTAATTTGCATATCCACTTTACAGAGAGCACTGGCCCTGGGACTGGTAAGCAGTACCCAAGGCACAGCCAAGGTCAGTAACCACCAGTACCTGTCCAAAAAGTGTGGGGGTGTCCAGGGCGAAAAGGAGGACTTTCCTACAATTACTCTTTTTAAAATGCCACTTTTAGAAAGTGGGCATTTTTCTGCACTTAAATCCTTCTGTGCCTTACTATCCACGTCTGGCTGGGTTACTTGACAGCTCCCTTGTGCATTCCACTCAGACAACCCCAACCACAGGAGGCTCAGTCACACCTGCACATATCTGAATACTGAATGGGTCTTCCTGGGCTGGGAGGGTGGCGGGCCTGACACTTACATGTCAAAGGACAGTGGCCTGCCCTCACACAATGGACTGCCAAACCTCCTACTGGGACCCTGGCAGACAGGATGGAACTGAAAGGGGACCTTGTGCACTTCTAAGCCAATCTTTGATGTCTCTCCCACTTGAATGGCACATTTGGGTATTTAAACAGGGCCTCTGACCTTACCAACTCAGAAACATCTGGACAAGATACCACTGGTCCCTGCTGAGAAGTCCTCTCCAAGGACTTGGATGGAGCTTGCCTCCTGTTCCTTGAAGTCTCGGGACCAAAAAGACTTCCTCCTGCAAAGAATTCCTTGTGTGGTGAAAATTTGACGCACAGTCTGCCAGAAACAACGCACAGCCTGCATTGCGGTGAGGAAATCACCACACACGAACGCAGCCCGGCTCCCCGAATGGAGATCGACGCAGTGCCAGCCTTGCGACAGGAATTTCAACGCACGGCCCACTGGATCAACGCATAGCTGAGCTGGATGACCCAGCCCAACTTCCTGAGAAGAATCGACGCAGCGCCTGCCATGCGACAGAAATTTCTCCCGATCTACGCAGCTCCTGTGACTTCGTCCTGCATGCCCATGATTTTTCTGCATCGCCCCTAAGGCGTCCGAATACCCCGCAACTCGAAGAAGATCCAAGTCAGCATACCGAAAATCAACCCAAAGCTTTCCCTGCGTGGAAAATTATTTACGCATCTTCTGGGTGCGCCCGGAGAAACCGACGCACACCTCCCCGTTTTCCACGCATCTCCTCCTCTGCGGTCCTTTGTGGAGAATTTGAACGCAAACCAGGCACTTTGTGCTTGCAAGAGACACTCATTGCTTTTTACAACTTAAAGATTCTTTTTATCATTTTCTAAAGTGATATTTTAGCGTGTACTTATCAAATCTTGATTGTTTCGACCTGCACTTAATCCGATAAATATTCTATATTTTTCTAAACCTATGTGGTGTATTTTTGTGGTGTTATACTGTGTGATTGCATGATTTATTGCACAATTACTTTACACATTGCCTTCTAATTTAAGCTTGACTGCTCAGTGCGCAGCTACCAGAGGGTGGGCACAGGATAATGTGGATTGTGTGGGACTTACCCTGAATAGAGAGAGGGTTCTTGCTTGGACAGGGGGTAACCTGACTGCCAACCAAAGACCCCATTTCTAACACATATGTTAAAGAGATAACCAAACACATCTTCAACATGTAACTCCCTCTCTCACTCCATCCACAGGTAAACCTGCCAGTGCCACCATCAAGAGGATACCAGAGACTGCCAGCCTGCCACAGGATGAAGGCCCCAGTGAGGGCAACACTCCTGGATGTCTGGACACTGATGACTTAACTGGCCCATCTGGGACACTTGGTCATTCTACAACTCTCTGTCTCACCCTGCCCACATCAATTCCTCCCAAACCCTGTGGCTTCAACATCACAACCAACCCTTCATCCCTAAACCTGTGTCCTAAGGACAGATCAAACTATTGTGTGCTGCACAGTACAAGGACCAGAGTCGACCCCTCACACCCCAGACAATGAAGGTCCTGCGAACACTGGGAGTGGGCATACTGTTCAGGGGCACAGGCACATGGGGGTAGGGAGCATGGGAGGGAAGTTGTGGGCCCCAGGATGGGGCCCCCAAGGGACTCTACTGACCTGGCAACCATCTCCCAAGTCCTCAGAACAATCCCAGGACAGGATGGGCCAGGGCATAACCATGTTGAAGGACAACCAATGGCTGCAGAGGGAATACCACCAGGAGGTCATACAGCAGTGGCAGGCCACAATGCCACCATGGTCACTATTACAGAGGTGCTGAGGGATATCAACACCACCCTGTGTGCTTCCTCCACCCACCAGCAGGCCCCTTCTGCTAGCAACATGACATCAGGCCCATCAACATCAGCGGTAGCCAGTGGAATAGATGCCCTGCTAGGGGAACCACAGCCCTCAGACACCCCTCCCTCTGCAGCTGAAAATCCCACCCCGCAAACGTGGACGTCCATCCAGACTTCCAGCTGGAGCAGATGCCAAGACCACACCCCTGCCAGGAAGTGACCCTCACCTGATTTGTCTCCCTTGTGTGCTACTGAGACACCCTGTTGACTGTTCAATGACATAACTCCATCTCCCCATAGGCAGTTGGACACTGGACCTGTGCAACCAACAGCTGTACAACTTACTCAGATGATTCCATCTACCATGACCCCACTCATCACCTCTTGGACAATGTATGCACCATATGTTTGTGTCACAATTTCAATATAGGCGCAATAATAACCAATGGAAAACAGCTACTGTATATGTGTCTTCATTACAAAATCCACAAAAGTTACGAATGCTATATGTGAGATAGCTATGCACCCCTACATCCAACAGGCAGTGTAATGGACAGCAGAAGGGGGCATCCTCAGCAGGAGACACAAGTATAACAGATATGTTCCAGGACACATGTCAGACAGTCCAAAATCCTGGCCCACACAAGAGTGTAGTCAGTATACAAACCTGCAAAAAGACAATGATACAGGGTACCATCAGGATGGAAGACATGGAGCCACACAAGGCACATATGCAGCACATTGAGCTCATCCCCAGTGTAGATTACCTCCTAACCGGGGCCCCCCAGAGATTACCTATACAACACCAGTCACAGACTATTCATTAAGAATCAATGTAGCTACCATCTGTCAATTACAACCCTCAATTCTCACATCATTCAGCAAAGGCTAGTGACTATAAATGCCTCAAGCCATAGGTAGCAGAGGCACATATTTTATTACTACAGTCAGTGTGTAGAATGACATGAGTACAGGAGAATGCAGCATACATTGCTCAATACTGGTCTGTACATTGGAGATTTGATTCTAGGAAACTTTAGTGGGTACACTTGTTAGATATGAGACACCCCTACTGTGCACCTGACATTCAAACGGTCTGCTCCCCTAACACACACATAGGGATATGACCACATCACCCCCCCACTGATGAGTCAACTCAGGAGGACTTTTGTCAGCAAATCATGTGGATATACAACACTTGCCAACCCACATTCACCATACCTCTACTTCAGCTGTACCTTCTTCCTCTGCCTCCTCATCACTTGCCATGGCAGCATTACCAGCCACTAGTCGAGCTGCCTCACACTCATCAGCTAGCAATGGTATCTGAAAACTCAGGGCTCGATTGTGGAGCATACATCAGGCTACTACTACCTGGCATACCTTTTGGGGTGAGTAGAGGGGGGCACCTCCAGATAGTTCCAGGCACCTGAATCTGGCCTTCAGGAGGCCTAATGTCCTTTTGATTACATGTCTCTTCCTCCTGTGGACCTCATTGAAACAGCCTTCCCCATCCGTGGCAGGGTACCTCACTTGTGTCAACAGCCAGGGTAGGTTAGGATAGCCAGAGTCACCTGTGCGAAAAAATGTAGGACCAGTGACATAACAGGTACAGCAACAGGAAATATTTTGATGACAGATGCAATAACAGTGAATCACCTTCAAATGCATACAAACCAAGGAGCCGGGCCCTCTCTTTGTGTAGTTGTGCCATCATGTGTGGGACATTGCTGTTCTTCAAAATGAAGGAGTCATGGACAAATCTAGGAAACTTGGCAGTGACCTGTAAGATGTACTGATCTGCCAGACACTCCAGCTAAACATTTATGGAGTGGTAGTTCTTCCTGTTAGTATACACCTGTTCATTGGCACTGGGAGGAACCAGAGCCATATGGGTGCCCCTATCACATAAGGGATATGCCCCATATCATAAAAGTCTGTGTTCACATCAGCCAAATCTGCAGGTTGGTGGAACCTAATGTAGCTGTCCAGGTGTTTCAACAATGCACACAGTACATCCTTCAACACAAGACTGAACATGGGCTGTGACATCCCTGCTGCCAAGCCCACTGTATTCTGAAAGGAGCCTGTGGCAAGAAAGTGTAGCAATGACAGGACTTGTACTGTGCGAGGGAAGACATAGGGATTGCGTATGGCTGGTAACAGATCTGGCTCCAACTGTGTACTTAGATCCATGATGGTCTGATGATTCAGACGATAGGTTTTATGATATGCCTGTCTTCCAGGGTTGCAAGGTCAACTAGTGGACGGTACACTGGTGGTTGTCTCAGTCTCCTCATGGCAGAATATCAAGGTAAAGAGGACAGAATGTATGTTGAGAAATGCACTTGACACATGTAAGCAGAACATGTCAAAATAGCACACACCTAACACTGTTGGACATGCGTGGCACTGCTGACATATACTATAATGGGCACGCAGAAGTGCTTTGGACACCAGCCTTGCAGCACAATGCTGAACCTGTAAGTCGTATAGGAAACATGTCACATATGTAATGTACCATATGTGGCAGACTGGGCTCACCTGCACTGCTCATTACAAAAGTGATGGGATATCTCAATATTGTGTCACCACCTATGTGCCACTGAGTATCTAAGCAAAGCCATCAACAGACATACTGGCACATCACATCACTGTGTCATGCATGTCACATGTTTCAGCATTACCATGATGGCACATGGGGTTACTTCCCAATTTGTCATACTATGTGTATGGGCACTTATATTGGCACATTAATGCATAAGATGTGCACAAAATGGCAGCCACCTGTCCTGCAGCACTGGACAGATGGAAGTGACCTAAGTCCGCCGGCATATGTCGTCGTGGCGGTAGGCAGTCACAACCTCCGTGCAACTTGTCTTCGGTTTACATTGATGCCTGTGGGGGACTGGACCCAATGGCGATGATTGCCGGCAGTGATGGTTCTGTACATGGAGGCTGTGACCGGCATTTTCTGCAGCCATGCTCATGTGACTCCTGACACTGATGCTAGCAAGACCTCCAAGACCTGAGCTGCTGTGTACTGTGTCTGGGATCCATCATGCCACATCCTGCAGGTGTTAGGGCCCCAGCCTTCATCCAAGAAGAGCTGGAGAAGATTATGGACGGGGTCCTACCCCTGTATGAACTGCTTTAGGGGGCACCAGAAGAACAGGTGAGCCCAATCCCATGGTCATGTGTGAGAGGGGTGTGTGTGATGGTGAATGGGGTAAGTGTACCAGTGAGGGAATATAGATGCATGCAGAGGGCATCAAGTGAAGGCGTATGGGCAGAAAGGATGGGTATGTGTGAGCACTTGGTGAGTCAGATGTGTATAGTCCTCACCAGTGTATATGATTTTCTCCTTTAGTTTGTCTCATCCATACAGGTGAATGCCCATCAGAAGAAAGCGATCTGGTGCACCATCGCCAAGGAAGTGCAGACCCTGGAGGTCCAAAACCGGCGGAGCACCCATTATCGCAAGCAGTGAGAGGACCTGAGAAGCTGGTCCCGGAAGACTGCAGAGGCCCAGCTGGGGATGTCCTCCCAACGAGGGAGCAGTGCCCTTCGGAACCTGACCCCCGCAAAGGCCCTCATTTTGGCTGTGGTCTACTCTGAGGTGGATGCGTGTTTGAGGGCAGCATAGCAGCCACAACAGGGTGAGTACTGTCTGTATTCTGGTCCTTGGCTCGGGTTGTATGGGATTAGCTGCCTCACTGTAGCTTATGTGAAAATGTAGTCAATGCAACATGTATGTGGAGTTGGGGGGAATGGGTAGTAACCACCCAGCCTGAGCATTAGCTGTAGATGTGTCTTGATGGTTTGCTCTCAGTGGATGTACATCTCCCATATCCAGAATTGTCCATGTCTGCATGGTGGAGATGGGCTAGTCAGATTGGCACATGTGTGAGTCCATCCTGCCATTACTATGCATGTGAGCTTGTGTATCACCCTACCCATTGAGTATGACCTGCTCCATCCATCTGCATTTGGGCATTTGTGGCTCTGAGGTGTCAGTCTACTCCCATCTGAATAGCACACCTGTATATGCAAGCTTTTATCATTGGGTCTATATATATCAGGTGCTGGTAATGGTGTTGACTTCATGCGAGGCAGTCTTTACATTTCTACCACAGATATGGCTTGTGTAGGACTGGACTAATGGATTGACAGTTGTATTCCAATAAATTTGTAATTTGCTATCTATTGGGTATGTGAAGGTTGGTCAAGTAGGCTCCTTTGAAATGTACCTTTGAAATGGTCTGATTGCAATCATCATGCATTTCTAAGTGCTAGACTCGTGGGGATGAACCCTTGAACCCAATAGGATAGTACTAGAGGTGGTAAGTGCCTAGACAGACCTCATCATTCACAATATGTAATGTTAATTCCATGTATGTCAATGCCCTAGCAATTACGGAGTAACATAGCTTTTTAGCTGCCTACATCATGTCTCAATTATTACTTGGGGGCACATCTGATGAATTGTGAAAATGTATGCTACCCTTGGACTAGCTGAAGTGGGTGATAAGGACAGGATTGGTTATTGTATGACTTATGAGATGTTGATGTGAAATTAATGTTGCATTTTCTCTTCTGAGGCTGCCCTATACATTGGTGTAATGCATTGTCAGTGCAAAGACAGTGGTGTAGGGCCATGTATGCATGTTGCTTACAAGTATTTACCGTCAGAGATGTGTGTTGTCTGGACTTCGGTACAGGTATTCCCAATTCTGATATGATGTGTGTTAGGGTGGTGTTATGATGTTGTGAAGTCCTACTGGTGAAAGTGCATGTGTGGTGGTTTTGAATGTGGACCATGATGTCATATCTGTGTGACACTGCACTCAGTGGTTGGGTATGGATGTGTAATATGTGCAATATGGGCCATTGTAAATGCACTTAGATGTATGAGTAGTTGTGATACATATGTGTTTGGTGTCTGCAGATCTTCGTCTGTTATTGGATCAGACTAATCACATGCCTGTACCCATAACTTGTATTGTACACATCAGATGTCATCTGTATGGTTGTCTAAGTTGTAGTAGCTTAATCAGTTATTAGATCCAAATTGCCATGATTGTACAGGTTGTCATGTCAGCCATGTAATGTGACAGGCAGACGCTGTGTGGTGTGTGAATGTAGTGGTATTCCCTGTCATGGATATCCCACTAAGGATATTGCCTGATCAGCTGTTGTAACTGTGCAGGCGTGATGTGTTTTGTTCAGTCAGCTGTACCTCCAATGGGTGATAGGAGTATGGAGAGGTGTGATGTGAATTCAGGGAGACATTAGTACTTCATCCAGAGCATGACGTCCATGCAGTCATGGCTATGGTGGTGTTCACGTGGATGACTCCAGTCTTGCAGACTTACTCGGATGTAGATGTAGGTTTGAGGGTTGGCATACAGAGGTGGGTAGTGATGACATGTTGTGACAGCGAAGGTTCCAGTGGCATGGAGGGCGAGAGGAGTGCCACGGGGGGGACCGGATCATGCATGTCATCTTCAGAATCCTCCTTCAGTGGACACTCCCTGGCAATGGTGGACCCTTCTGGGGCTGGGCCAGACTCTATATAAGGGAGCCAGCCCAGCTCACTATTCAGAGTTCCCGGTGCAGAGCAGCAGCAACTTACTGAGCTCCAGTTCCGGAGGCCTACTTTGATCTTCCAGGCCTTGCCCTTCATTGTATTGGTGATCCTTGATCAGGGCGGTAAGACAGAGGTCGGGCTGGGCCCCCAATCCCGTTTTCGAAGGCATTCGAGTTCTTGGGCCTAATTTTCATGTTGGGAGATTTTTACTTGTGCGTGTGAATGTGCTCTTGGTTTTCTGGGATTTACATGTTGATATTAGAATCGGCAAGATGCGCGATTCATTCCTCGTGTTTAACTCTTGATATTCATTGTTCGCAACCATTTCTTGGCATTTGCATGGTGACATTCGAATCCGCAAGACGCGCAATTTATTCCGTGCATTTAAATCTTGATATTCATTGTGCGCAACCATTTCTTGGCATTTCCATGGTGACATTCGAATCGGCAAGACGCGATTCATTCCGTGCATTTAACTCTTGATATTCATTGTGCGCAACCATTTCTTGGCATTTGCATGGTGACATTCGAATCGGCAAGACGCGCGATTAATTCCTTGTGTTTCACTCTTGATACGCATTGTGCGCAAGCAATTCTTGGCATTTACATGATGGCATTTGAATCGGCAAGACGTGCGATTCATTTCCGCAATTAAAACTTGATGTTTCAGATCGCTTGCAGTGTGCGTGATCATTTCATGGCATTTGCATGTTCTTGTTGAAATCAGCAGTGTGCACTATTCTTTTCGCGCATTTAAAACTTGATGTCAGATTGCTTATAATGTGCGCAATCATTTTATGGCAATTTAAAACTTTGAAGTGTAGTGTTTCCTGAAGTGCACTCAATCATCCAGGGCTCTTGAATTTTCTGCAGAGGTGTTAATTCAAGATGTTACATTCTATGTGCATGTTAAGTCTTTAGTACAATTCCTATTGTTTTCCAGGGAATGTTTGTTCTGGGACATTGTTCTAGAAGGTTCTTGTATTCCTAGACAGTATGTTACAAATCATGAAAAGTCCATATGAAACATTGTACTAACCATTCTTTATTCTTTTCCAGGTACCTAGATTTCTTGAGGCCTAATTAGAGTCTAGTTCCAGGCCATTCATGTTTCCAACACTGTTCATCATCATGCATCAGAGGAATATTGAAAGATTCTGAAGGAATAGTGGAATGGGGAGAATATCAAAGGTTTCATTAGATAGATTTTGAAGAGCATTGTCAAGATATGAACTAGTAATAGCCTGCCAACATGCAAGGGAACACATAAATAAAACTGAAATATGGGATGCAGGTCCAGAGTGAGAAGTGCCTGATGAATGTTTGGCACTAGCATGTATGGTGATTGCTTGCATAACTTCCAATCTTTGCATCAATCCCAAGAAGACATCAAGCTCATCCACAGAGAAACATCAATGACAGAATGGCAGCAGCATTTCTGCAAGGTTGACAAGTTAGATTCAAATTTGACCTTACTGCAGGATACCGTCAACTACAGCTTTATCAGGTTCTGCAGCTCTTGTTCCTATCCAACTCAGTAAACACACTCATTCCTGTCTCACTTAGAGAGTATTTTCTTCAAAGCAATGTTGAACTGAAGATTCAGGATAACCTTTTCTCTAGACTCTATAGTACCTATGCTTTCTTTCAGAGCAGGCCAGTTTCTTGGCACGCTCGTCTTCACTGCATCCTGACTCCAAGTTATTCATGGAGCCCTTCTCAAGATGTAAAGATTCAAAATCCAACAACCATTGTAAGGGACTCTGGAAGCTGACCCTTGGATCAAGTCTTGCCTTGTAGTCACGAAAGGCATTTATTCTGTGAGCATCACATTTATTTTATGTGAGTCACATACAATGATGAACACTGACACTGGTATAAACTCCGAAGGTAAGTCGAGACTGGGGCCAATCCTCCCCTTATATCCAAACCGCAGTCCAACGCAATCATCCTTATCTTTTGAACCGGTCTCACACTTTGACATTTTAGGTGCCATTGTTCACTAAAATCTTTAACAATTCATAACTCCAGTTCAACTGATTGCATGTAGTTCATGTTGGTGTCATTTTATTTATTAAAGTGTACTCTATTTTCTAATTTGGTGTGGGATTTGTCTTGTATTGTGTTTTCACTTTATTGCAGTTTGTGTTCTGCATAAGTACTTTGCACATTGCTTTTAAGTGAAGCCTGACTGCATTTGTGCCAACCTGCCAGAGCATTAAATGCTGGTTAATTTATAGACTTTTTGGTTCATCCTGACAAGGATTGTGTTATTATTTGAGTGAGGCTTCCATCCCTCGCAGCAACTAATCCAGTTTCTTACACTGGGTAACAGCCAAGGCTTAACTTAAAGCACAGATCCCACTGTCCCAATCAGATGCCTCTTTCCATACAAACATTCAAGAATTTGTTGAAATGTTCCTGGCTTTAACACATTCCTTTTATTCCAGTGTGGAAAGGGAGTATCATCCATGTTCTGAATCAGCAAGTAGGGTGCACATGATATTGCCATATTAATATATTCAAATAGGTTTGTGGCCACAGCATGTGAAAGTCGCTATGTGTTTGGTGTGAACATTGAACACATTTTCTATGTAGTGGGGGCTTCTCCTCTTCGTTGTTGTCCTACTGTTACTCTGCTGGGAAATTCCTGTTCAAGCAGTACTACAAATATCTGTGTATTGTTTTCAGAATGGACTATGTGATACATCCCATATTAACATTAAAGGCATTAACTATGCCCTCAGGATGTCAGCAGGCCTGTACTTGAATTATTGGTGTGCCCATACGTGGCTGTTTCAGTCGGCAACCTGTATGTTAGTCAGGCAGCCATGTGAACATTTTTCAGGACCTACAACAAGAAAAAATATCATGCTTTTGACATTTGTTCAACATGGTTATACTGCCACTGGACCGTGGCACGCATTGTGAACTTTCTTTATTTACCACCTGGCAAGTTTGAACATTCAAGTCAAGAATTATGTGGACACAATAGTGACCTACAGAAATAAAGTTCTGGCAGCAGTGAAACTTCAAATGCATAGTATCTTTCAGTTACAAGACCTCACCATGTATGTGCCCGACAAAAAACATCAGGTAAAGAAGCTAGCTTTGCACCACTCATTCACAGTGCAAGCTTCACTCACATGGAACAGATACAGAAAGAGGATGCTTGCCCTGAGGAAACCCATCTGTGTTGCTGCCTTTTCCCCAACCACATAAATAATACTTTAGCACAAGCTGACACTTTAGAGACTGTAGAGTACTTCCGACCTGTTGGACTTGACCCTCTCTGCAGGGTCACCCTCAAAAATGTTGCTTTCACTCATCCTGTTTTCTCAGCCCAATTTCGTTAGCTTTTAGGAAGTTGTGCACTGTATCACTGCTAATCAGTGCTAAAACGCATGTGCTCTCCCTCTAAAACATGGTACAATTACACCTGATTGGTACATTTAATTTATTAGTAAGTCCTTCATATAAGGTACCGCGGGTATCCAGGGCATGTAAGTTAAATGCTACTAGTGGCCAGTAGCACGTGTTCTGCTACCTACTAAACTTAGCTGTGAGAAACTGGGTCTTTGGATGATGTTTGAGTGGGGTGTTAGTTGTCGGGATGAACTACTAAAGTCACTAAATTAACTTGTGCTACAATGTACCTTGGTTGGATCGATTAACAGATAAGCAGCTTATGTCTCAGTTTCCTCTCAGTTCTTTAGAGCAATTTTGGGTTGAAAATGATCTGTCCCTAGTTTGGGAGTTGAGCCACCTGGACAACTTTAGTTCCACTTCCAAGGGTCCAGGATGAAAGACACCACTTGGAGTGCCAGGATTCACTCAGGCTGGGTCCAGGTGTTGGCTCATGATGGCTGGAGCCTTTTCAGATTCTGAGGCTCTGATCAGGAGGCCAGCCAACTAGCCCTCGCAGTCACTCTGGTAGTCCTGGGTTCAGCAGTAGATCAAGGCTTAAATATCAGGGGAGGCCTCTGAAGGTTCAAGGAATTCTTCAAGCAGCAAGGCAGTCCTGGAAGGGGAAGAAAAACAGTTCTCTGAAGTAAACAGCAGGCCACAGCAGCAGGTAGTCCTCTGAGCGTCCTTCTGCAGTTCAAGAAAGTGAACCGAAGAGTGGGTTTGAATGTCCTTTTTTATAGCTGGTGCCTCATTTGAAGCAGGAAAAGTTTCTAGAGAATTTCCTTTGAAGTACTTGCAATTTCTTGCTTTCCCTGCTCTGGCCCTGTTATTCCATCCTACTAGATTATGGCCCATCCAAGCACGCCTAATCCCTCTATTGTGTGGCCTTCTGGGAGGAATAATTAAAGTCCAACTGCCTACAAAACCCAGTTCTGTGACTCAGGAAATGGTTGCAGGCACCAAACAGCTAGGGCAGAACATTTTTAGCTATCTAAAGGTGACATATTTGAAATGGAAACTTTAAATTTGACTTTACCATTAAAGGCAGAGTGTATTGTATTAAAAAAGCAGGACATGTATTTTTAAGTTTTACATGTCCTGGTGGTGAAAAACTCCTAATTTCATTTTTCACTACTGTAGGGCTTACCTCCCCTATAGGATAACATCGTATTACCTTATTGCATTCAATAAGTGTTAACTTTTGATTGTGAGCAGTGAGAAATGGTATGATTGAACTCAAATTAATTATAATTTAAAATCTTATTTAGTGGCAAAGTCAGATTTTAGATTAGAATTAGGAAAATGCAACTTTTAGAAAGTTGGCATTTTCCTGCCCTAAGCTTTGTGAGGCCTTCTAGAAGTTGCCAAAGCTGGGCCTGTTAATTGCCCCTTAACAGGAATGCCTACTGGACTCAGATAGTGAAAAATAGGACCTGGCTGTAGCTAAGAGAGGGGGTCCTGCTTACATTTCAAAAATTTACCTCTTGCACACTCACAAAGTAAGTTGATGTAAGCCTTTTGTCACCCTAGACCTCTTTGAGCCTGGACAGGGGAAGAAAGGGGAAGGAAGGAACTTCCCAGAACCAGATGTGGGGGTGGACCTGAAGTTTCTGCCACTTCTAAAGGCGACACCATGTAAAAATTCTGGACTTTCTGAGCCATTCATCATTACATGCCTGGACATGTGGATATTACAGAGGAAGGACTACCTTGGTCCATGGAAGACTGCCCTTCTGCTTGAGGCCTACATGGTTCTTGGGAGGACTATCCTGCTGCTTGAGGTCTGCCTTGTTCTTCAAAAGACTTGCTTGCTGCTTAAGGTCTGCCTTGGTCTCTGAGAAAGAAGACTGGACCTGCTCCTTTAATTCCAGACTAACCTGAGTGTCTCAAATGATTAGTTGACTGATCTCTTGTTCTGAGCTCCAGGAACACAACAAGCTCCAGAGGCTTCCCTGCAACTGGCCAGCTGATCTGTTGCAACTGACCCTGCCTTGACTTAAAGCTAGTCGTATCTGAGCTCTGCTGGCCTCTACCTGAGTGTGCTTCTGATCCCCAAGAGATTCCTTCCCCCGTCATATGCCATTGGCTGGCATCAGTAGAGCTCCTCCTGAAGTTTTGAACGCTGTGCACCAGACTTTAAAAAGGTAAATTGTTTAGGATGGCTAATCTGGTTGCTATATCCTGCTCACACGCCATCACTCTCAGCCTGAACTTGTGACTTTGTTCTGGTGTAGTGAGATCAGAGACTCACAGTTAGAACTTTCCGCTACTTAGTGTTATTTTTACTTAAACCTTTAAAGCTACATATCTCCCGATGTTCTGATTGGATTTTTGTGATTTTGGGTTTCATTTTATTTATTTTTTACTCTATTTCTCAAATTGGTGTGGGATATCTCTTGTGTTTTCACTTTAATACTGTCTGTGTGTTGCCTAAATATTTAAGACAATGCCTCTAAGTTACGACTCGGAGCATTTATGAGAAGCTACCAAAGGGATAAGTGTAGGCTAATTTTGTGACTTATGTGGTTCACCCTGACAAGAATTGTGGCTGTTTCTTGGGAAGGAATTTCACCTCTCTCAATCAAAAACCCAGTTTCTTGCACAACCAAGCCTGAATCACACAAACAGCAAGTATGTTTCACAAATTCAGAGTCCAAGTTTCTTTTAACACTCAGAGCAAGGGCAGGCAAACAAACATCCATTATTCAGACTGGGTACAGCCCTGTTAAAAGAAGGGTACCTTTGCCTCCCATTGAGTGAATTCAATGCAGCCATATACAGTGCACAATTCACTCAGCGTTCAAAAACAACAGACACAGCAATATCAGCAGTGCAATATTCCTTCACACTGTAGTTCCACCACAGTTTTCCATAATGCAGAGGTCTGTCAGAGAACATTCAGGCACAGTAAAGACATCTACTGTGCCAGCTCCCCCCTTACACACACATTCACTCTCACAAGAGGTTCAGATCATCACCCTTCATAAACATTTCCATCACACATGTGAAATTTACAGTACAGTCCTAAATACTGCAAGTTTCCATCCCAAACGTAGTATGTCAAGCACAGTCTTTGAAACGCAGAGAACATACTTAACAGGGCAGGTGGATAAGATTCTACTATGCAGATAGATTATATATAGGGCTGGTACACCTCACACAGAAGAGTTAAAATACAGACTTCTGAAATGAACATTTTGCTCACACATAGAGCAGATACATTAGAGGCCTCTCCACTGAAAATGTCCCTCACGCACAGCAGGAAAAGTACAAGTATCCCCACTTGAGGGTTTTCTCACAAACAGGTAAAATACAAGATTCCATCACACACAAAGCAGTCACCATGCATGCATCTGTAGTCTACATTTCCCTAACATACAGATCAAGTCAGGTGCAGTAACAAGATTTTCTTAAACAAACAACAGCTACAGGGCACGGATGTTGCCCTGAGGGCAAGTATGTGCAGTGCAACCTTCCCTCACATGAAAGAACTGTTGTAGAAGAAACATACAATTCTCTGACTGGGCATCCACAATGGTAGGAGCACTGCAAACTTCCTTCACACACAGAGCAGATACAGTACATTCAATTGCAGTGCATGCTTCCCTCCGCTCAAACATTAAACTCAAATAGCAAGGTCAGCAGTTCAAGCTTCCAGCACGCAGACTGGGTAGAGCACTGATATTAGGAGATCAAGCTTCACTCACAAAGCACATACAATACAGACATTGGAGCTACATTCTTTCCAATTCATCTTGCCTGATACATTAACGAATCCAATGATATGACATAATCATGGGGTGTTCTCAAACACGATAGACAGTGGAGTGTTCAGAAAAATTAGTCGTTCTCAGATACAAAAGACAGTAGAGCATACAAACGCATAGGATATTCTCAAATAGGAAAGACTGTGGCGTGTACTAAAGCATAGGTCGTTCTCAAATATGAAAGAGTGGAGCGTACAAAAGCATTGGATATTCTCAAATACGAAAGACTGTGGAGTGTACAGAAGCATGAAATATTCTCAAATACGAAAGACTGTGGAGTGTACAAAAGCACTAGATATTCTCAAACATGAATGACTGTAGGGTGTGCAAAAGCAAAGGATATTCTCGAATATGAAAGACTGGAGTGTACAAAAGTGTAGGATATCCTCAAATACGAAAGACTATGGAGTGTACAACAACATTGGACATTCGCAAATACAAAAGACTGAGGAGTGTACAAAAGCATAGGACATTCTCAAATATGAAAGAAAGTGGAGTGTACAAAAGCACTGAATGTTCTCAAATACAAAAGACTGTGGAGTGTACAAAAGCATAGGTTATTCTCAAATAGGAAAGACTGTGGAGCGTACAAAAGCATAGGACATTCTCAAATGCGAAAAACAGTGGAGTATACAAAAGCGTAGGATATTCTCAAATACAGAAGACTGTAGAGTGTACAAAAGCATTGGATATTCTCAAATACTAAAGACTGTGGAGTTTACAGAAGTGTGGCATTTTCTCAAGTATGAAAGACTGTGCAGTGTAACAGTGGAAAGAGAGCGGAAACCATCTTGCATAAAATATGTTCCATTTCAATTTGGTCTATCTTTTGAGTTGTTATAATCTTAATTTAAATTAATTTGCCAATCCTCTGGAAATCAGGTGCTGTGTTGCTCCTTTGCCGCTTGATGTATAGCATAGCAGAGTTTATATGAAGCTGCTATTACAGTTCAAACCCAGGATAAGACTTTACCAAGAGATACATGATCCAGAGATTTAGGAATGATATTTCTGATAAGGAAGTGTTTTACTTTAATTTCCTTTTTGCATAATTACTGCAGTTCTTAATTGTTATCTATGTAAGTCTCTTTCAGTAGACAGCTAAATGAGGTGTTTGTGTGTTACACAAGTAACTAATTCTTAGGCCACTGTCCTGTTAATGGTAAGACACGCACAGCAGAACCAAACAGCTGCTTACATGTCACCTTTCTGTGCTTCTCCAATTCTATATTCATGGATTTATGGACTAAAGTCGCACAGAAACATGAGCAGGTCCATATATTTTGCTATTTTCAGTGCCTATTGCTGCACCCAAATGCTCTAAACAGTCTACGTCTTTGCCCTGTACACCTGCTAGTTCATAGTGCTCTTTATGACTAGCAATCCTTTTGCAATTTTCTATGTTGCTCATCACATTCAGCAATGAGGATTTCATGGCTACTGTATTCTGCATTACAATACCTAGTAACCTTCCTCCATCTAACATTCAGCCACTGTAACAAAGAACACATTCACCTAAAACACTCCTCGATTAGCTTTGCCAATGCTGGGAAAAAAGTGATGCACCAAAACAATACTTCCCATATACTTTGAGGCTTTAACGTTTCTATCTGTAGAATGTCATGAGATTTTCTGTGTACTGCAAACTAAATATTTAGACGATTTTCTTCACCTTAAGTACAAGTTGATGTACACATGCATAAATAAAGCCATTTTCATCATAAAGGTAGATAAAAGCAACATGCATACAAGAAGATTGATGTGATTCAGTTTCTCCAGACCCTTCGTTTCATTCCAGGCCATCTAGAAAGCCAACAGATTCAATATTATTGATCTTAGAGCTACTCTCATGTCTTTTCTGAACCTTGAACCTTCACCCTAAATAGATGAGTCTCTCTCACTAAATTCCACATAAGAATAACTGAATGCTTGAGGTGTATTTGTCATGGTCCCCACTGTCTAAAAGAACAGTGATCTCTTCAGTTTGCATCTTGGTGAATCAAAAAACTCCAGGGACACCATGGTTCCATCTAACTTATGAGGCTTGACATTAGAACTGGATGTGTTCCTTGTAAATCATTAATTGATCTATATTGTGAAGTCTTTTTGCAAAATGATACCTAAAGATCAATTTCACTTTGTTATCTCATTAGTTCATTTAACAAGGTTTCCAAAACCTAAAGAAATGTGTATTTAGGATGGGCAGTACAGGACTGTCTGTGACAGGACTTCTACAATTTTAATCTTTCTCCCAAAACCCTACCTTGATTGAGCATTTTGCATGAAAACTATTGTAGTCCATAGAACTGATGACAGATAAGAATACACTGGCCCGTATCTTCTGTTCTATGAACTATAGCATAAATTGTTAGTGTTCATGAAAACATAACGTTTTCACTGCTGCTGCCTTCAACTTGGTATTCCCGAAGATGAGGATCAGGGAGTCAATGAAAGGATACACACTGCAACCACACACAGAAAAATATAGCAAGACTGACTTTGCATCTCCAGTTTGAACTAATGCAACCACGAGAAAAGACACATCAAAGATGATGTATAGGATCAGCTGGGCTAATGTAGTTTTTTCAGCCTTGTGGTGCGCCTTCATGCTGGGACCCCCGCTACTGCTTATCATGTTCTTCTGCATTTGTCGGGTATGTCGGTAGAGAGAAGTGAGGATGATCACTATCACTACCAGAGGCACAGAATACCCTCTGCTGTAGCTGTGTGTGTATATACAGCTAATATCAACCTACAAAAATATCACATCACCTAACATGACTGGATCAAGTAAGTGTACATTTACTGTTCTTGACTTCATGTCTACCTACCATGACAATGAAAGTGGAAGCTGATGTAGGGGATGCAATGTTTTAATAATGTGATGTCTCATTGGTGCTCTGGTGACCCATCCTCTGTCCCAGGGGTGCAAACACAGTCACCACCACTGTGACACTTATTGCCGTGTTACTGCAGAGCCCCAGCTGGAGCATGTGGGCTTGTTGGCTGTAACTATATATCTTAGAGATTTGCCTACAGCAAAATAATTGTTTCGTAGGAAGACTGGCGTTTTATCAGAGCCTCATCTAATTTGGTTGATCCACCTTCCTGTGTTCAGAATTAGTGCAGCCTGCAGGAGCTCAGTTGTCACAGAATGCCTGCTACATACATGTAAACATGACTGAAAGTCTCTCAACATGCCCCAGGGACTAGGGAGGGGAGGTGGAAGGTGCAGTGTTCACTGAAAGTGGTTTAGCTGCAGGACCCATGAACTGCTGCCTATGTTTCCCACTAGACCCTTCTATGATTTTGGGTAATTAACTGTGTCTCATTCAGTGTACTGTATTGTTTCTCTTAATATAAAAAGATGCACACAATGTTTTGATTGTGAATTTGTTAAACTGCAGTTTCTACATTTATAACATTTGTATAGCACTTGCATTTTGTCAAACCTCTTCGCAGTGCTAGCCCTCGAGCAGAACAAGAACTGGCCCAGTTGACTGGAAGAATATTTTCTTGCCCTGGGGAATGGCCCCTCAATAAGTGGTGGTGGGGGCAGGTATGCAGGAGGGGATTCTCATCCCTGCCCTTTTGGTGGTGCCTCGGATCATATATCTGCAAGAAAAACATGGATGGCTAAGGCACAAGTAGTAATATAATTTTTTTTTTATTTGTTAGAATTTTAACTAGAAGGAAGAGACAATGTAGCCTTTTACCTAGTTAGGCCTCGCCTTCTTCTCCGACAAGCTTGGTGATTCACATGCGCAAGGGGTACAGCACATGGCATCTCACGTTCCTTGTGCCAGCTGTGATTGGTGGAAAGGGATCTGGGCAGGACTATAATAAGGTAACGAAGACCACCAACGTGCTTTCTGATGCCAGACTCCACATGTTTCCATGAATGCGTGTTCACTGCAGAGAGGATACCTTGATGGGGCTTGTTGGAAGTTCTAAAGGTAGATTTACAGTGCAGAGGGAAGTGATGAATACCATAGACCGGTTTTAAGTTTTTACAAAACTTACTTTCATAAGCCAACTCTATCTAACCTCCCATACCTAAATTTCAGAGACTATCTTTTGATAAAAGAGGGTAGCGGGGAATACCTATGGCTTTAAATCAGCTTCCCAAGGGTTCTGTTCTTGACAGTGGATTTAGAACAGTTGATGATAAGATATAGGCCCTCATTCTGACCTTGGCGGGCGGCGGAGGCCGCCCGCCAAAGTCCTGCCGTCAGGTTACCGTTCCGCGGTCGAAAGACCGCGGCGGTAATTCTGACTTTCCCGCTGGGCTGGCGGGCGGTCGCCTTCAGACCGCCCGCCAGCCCAGCGGGAAAGAGGCTTCCACGATGAAGCCGGCTCGGAATCGAGCCGGCGGAGTGGAAGCTGTGCGACGGGTGCAGTTGCACCCGTCGCGTATTTCACTGTCTGCGCAGCAGACAGTGAAATACATGTAGGGGCCCTCTTACGGGGGCCCCTGCAATGCCCATGCCAGTGGCATGGGCACTGCAGGGGCCCCCAGGGGCCCCGCGACCCCCCCCTACCGCCATCCGGATCCCGGCGGTCGGACCGCCGGGATCTGGATGGCGGTAGGGGGGGTCGGAATCCCCGCGGCGGTGCAGCAAGCTGCGCCACCGTGGAGGATTCAATGGGGCGGCGGTACACTGGCGGGAGCCCGCCAGTGGTGCCGGTCCGACCGCGGCTTTACCGCCGCGGTCGGAATCCCCATTGGAGCACCGCCGGCCTGTCGGCGGTGCTCCTGCGGTCCTCCGCCCTGGCGGTCTTTGACCGCCAGGGTCAGAATGACCGCCATAGTATGCAACATATTTACATCCAGTAATTGTCATGTTCTCTCATAAGTACTTTCAAAAACTCTGTTGATTCTCCCTGTTCAGGGTCTTGAGCTTCACGCTTGGACACCTGTATTTCCCCTTGAACCTTAATTTGGTTCATTTATTGCTGACACCTCCCCTTAGAAATTTCCCCTTGTCATTGTTTATGCTTTATTTAGAATAGGGAAATTTCTTTATGGAACCACTTTAGCTCATGTTGTGCTCCCCATTTCATCGTATTTTGCATTCTTTTGTTTATGATATACACATTCAGATTGCCCATCTATATAGATATGCATCTGTTTGGATATATTGATCTACTATATGAATGGTTTGAACTTTTTCTAAATTTTGTTAATAAAAACTTCATGCTTTGGATACCATCCTCTCAATCGTTTATGTGGAGTCAAATTGGTTTCACTGTAATTGAAATATATTGCTTATGCTGACTTCTTTCATAAACTTTCAGTCAAGAACTATAGGACCTGTGGAGGCTCTTGTATGGCAACCACACTAGAACTTGTTGGTTCTGAGAATTCCCTGTATCAGTAGCATGACACTGGAAAATGTACTGACTAGGGGTGGACGAAAATGTGTATATTTATTAGTATAAATGTCCTTGTGTATCCTTCTCCCACATTCGTCAGTGGTCATGTCAGTTGCATCGCAGATATACATGAGCTGTTGCATACAGAAAGCTCACAAGGTTTCATCATATGGCATGTTGCATGGCGCAAGAGTTGAGATTCAGCCATTTTATTAATATTTTGGAACTTAGGAAAGTGAAAATGGAGTACTACTCCTTATAGTTAAGAGAATGTATCTGCAAAGATATGCTCTATATAGTGACAGTAAAGTTCCACAATCTGTGCCTTTTGGAGTATAAAACATGGAGCAACCCTTTATTTACAAGCCCCGGGTGCTCGCAGCGAAAGCCTGAGTTGAATTTTTCTTCACTGTTGCATATCAGCATCTTAAGCCAGCTCCAAGCACCGTAACAGTCAGTTTAACTCCAAAAAGCTTTTTATTGAAATCCTGCACACCACAGGAAATCCACAAATTACCAATCCCTCCAACGACAATCTGGGTCATATTTACAAGCCCCTTGTGCCACCTTGTTTCGGATTAGCATCATTGTTTTCATGCTTATGTGGCGTTAAGGTGGCCTTTTCTTCGCACCATATTTGCAAGGTGGCAAAATGCATGCATTGCACCACTTTGTAACCCCTTACGCCACATTATGCCTGCACCAGGCATAATGTATGCAAGGGAGGTTGTTCCCCCATTAGGAGGCCCATAAAAACGGTGCAGTGATATTTACATATATTCACTGCTCCATTTTTAGCATAATTTTGAACGCCTGCCTAAGTCAGGCATTAAAATGACGCTCCCATTGTTTTCAATAGCCTCCCTTTACTTTGCAGGATATCATGCAAAGCGCCACAATTGCATCAAACGTTTTGATGCTATTGGCCTAACGACTGCCATGTTATGCCACATTTTAAATACAGCGTAACCATGGTAGCAGTAGAGGCATGCGAGGAATGTGGAGCATCAGGACCTATGCGCCACTTTCTTGTAGATCTGCCTCACTGGGTTTTGAGTAGTCACTCCACCTTAGATCATGGGCTTCCAGGGGTTCTCGGAATAGTCATCATAAAGCACCATATCTGTTTATGTTCAGAAATTTTTTTGTGCCTTAGATGTTCATTGATAATCAGATTGAATTCCTTAAAAGGCACATTAACACAGAACCATCTATTAGTTATGTGGGACAGATCAACTTTTGGAATAACATTAAAAATAAAAAAATAAGTGGCAAATAGTATAAACATTGTCTTTAAATTAGAAATAATTTCAAACTTTGAAACTTTAGCAAATTAATAATCTAAAATCAGAGAACTTCATTCAGTGTTCACAGTGGTAATGCAGGATAGAAGCAATTTATAAAGTTTGTTGGAAGCTGTATATCTAAGTCACTCATTCAAAAATATTGAAATCGTTTCATCTAAGTTCATTTCTTTTGGGCACGTCAGTGAACGAGAAAAAGTCCATTTGGCTCTGTGGTGCGGAAGAAGTAGTGCCCTTTTAGCACATGTGACGTCACAGCACACTCTTCCCAAAGATTCAAATTTCAGCCCATTTCTGTCTCTTGAATCAGATTCAATAAAATATTGTGCTGTTGCAAATCGAGTCTTGTTTTTCTGGTGGCTCTAATACTTTCACTAATTCCTGTATTCTGATATATTAATGTGCTCCCAACACACAATTTTTAGTCAGGGAGTTCAAGTTATATACGCAATTAACTTTCATTTTACTGCGGAACACTAAAAGTAGACATGCGAAAATGTTTACCTTTGAAAAAAATGGGGTGACTAAGGCAAGCAATCTCATCTTTTGGCGCAACAAGATGACATTGAGTTTGTATTCTATGCATATGAGCCTTCATAAAATTTACAAAAGGCGCTAGTGTTTTTTCACAGTTTTACAAATCAAATAATGAGCTAAACCATAAGGCTAACATATTCCCGTGGCCCAGAGCACGGCGGTTCCCTGTGTTTTTTTCCTGGAACCCGGCATCTTGGAGCCTGCGGGAGGTCAAAGGGGGAGCGATTCGAAGGCTCCAAGCCCTGAATGCCTGATGACCTGAAGGCTTCTCCTTTCCTCTGCTCCCCTGTACTTGTTCTTGAGTGCGGCCGAGCGCCTAGAAGCAAAGTGTTGGTGCTGGTGCCTGTGTGGGGAGTGGGCAGCGAGGAGCTGCAGAAGGAAGCTGCATGGTGCTGACCGGCTTCGGCTTCCGGCTCCCATGAAATTTATATCAGCGAATTGGCACCTTCAAAACGGCGGCGGTTGACAGCAACAGTGACAGCAAATAGTGGTAAGCAGCGGCAATTTGCAGTAGACTGTGCAGTAGACTGTGGCTGCAACTGCGGCAGACTGTAAGCGGTAAGCAGTTGGCAAGTGGAACTGGAGGCGAAAGCGAGTGTTGCACTGTTTGCTGAAGGAGGAAGAGGAGAATGAGGAGGGGGTCCGGAGAGTACAAGAGAGGAGAGGAGAGTACAAAGGGATGTGAGTATAAAGGGGTGAGAGGTGGGCAAATGGAAGGGGGGGCTCCCCCAAGATAATCTTAAAATCAACAAAACTTTAGACGGCTTTCTACAAAAGGCTGTTGGAGCCTGAGACAAAGAGATTGAGATGGCTGAGCGTCGCCTATCTACCACGGTATCACCGGCTCTTATTTCTCTATCTACACCCCCATCACAATTACCTCCACAGATTTCACAGTCTCCGCAGCCCCAGAACACGCAGTTAAATCTGGCCTTCCCACCAGCCGACCATTCGGACAACACCCGGGAGATTCCCTCTATGGCCCTTGATGAGGTCACTGCAACAGAACTTGCATTGTCATCACGAGTCCCTTAGCTGGTGCACCAGTTCCTGAGCCAAAAGGAAAAATAATATCACTGCACTTTATCTTAAGAAACAAACAAGCTTGTACTATGAGCTCCACTGAGTTTGGATTTGAAACTGGTAATGATGGGTCTAAAAAAACACAGGAGAGTACTATTGGTCCATGGGCGCTTGAGTACATAATGGAGGAGTTCACCAAGAGGTTGCGTTCTCTTGAACTCCGTTTAAAAGCCATTGAAGAGAAATTAGGGGGGTTTACTCAACCCCGTGTGCCCGACACCATTCCTTGAGCTAACTCACAACCCCACTGCCAGTCTTTAATTCCGGGACATTCTTCTGCACTGGTGGCAAGGCTCCCAAACATTCTGTTGAGGGCCCGACGGCACCTAAGGATTGTTGTATTTATTCATCTCAATTTGAGGTGGGTCGGAATGCCAGGCCGTGCCGTAATCCAGCGGAAGACTGTACCAATGAGGTAGACATTGCTAATAGGGGAGTATGTGGTGCTGCTCCGGTAACTAATTTAGTGTCTAAGATGCCTAAAGCTTCCAATGTGTACGAGCATCAATTGGTAAGCCCTCTAGTGACGGACCTGGTATCTAGCAGAACCAGACCTAATAACCATGGGGCTCAGTTAGAAGTTTTACATCTACCCCCAAAATCTTGCCCATATATACTTGTAATTACAAATGTTCCTTTGTGGAGACTTATACAGAGTTGAAAAATAAGGTCATCCATTGGCTGCATGTTAATGCTAAATTTGCATTTTTTATGGTACCTTCAATATTAATGGTGAGTTCCAGCTGAATGAGCTTAGAGTGGGAGATTATATTGTTATTAACTTTGACTCACCGGTCCTGGTCCAACAGATTTTTCTAAACTCCTGCAGAGCTAGCCCCTTAGCTGGAGGTGTTTCTTTGTGTAGACTCTCAACCTCCTATTCCCCCAGGACCCGAACTTGCCCCTAGTGGTTTGACACTTAACTCTAGAGGTCCCTCTTCTTTCCATGTGCACCATGTATTACAGTCTGAATGTAGGCAACCTCCATCTTCCCTCCCAGACGTGGATTGACTCAGAGTCAGAGTTACACAGGGTATCCTTGGGATAATGGGGCCATTTTAACCACTGGGGAGTGTATTGCTTCTAGAGTTAAGGAACTTGGGCGATCTAGAGTAAGCAGCCTGGAAGAAGAGAGGATTGCAAATGTGGATTTCATGGGTCCTACACTCGCACCGCTAGCCCAGAATGATATACTGGCCATTGTGCTTGGTTGGAATAATGGCCGGCTCTGAATTCACTGGGATGTGCGATACCATTGGAAACAAAGAAGCTGGGGGACCTAGAGTGGGTAGTTCAGCTGTAGATTTAAAGGGCAATCCGAGCTCTATGAGCCCCACACAGATTGCATCAGAAGGTATGGATGATGCACCACAAGCCCAGGATGATGCGCTGGTCACAGTCCTTAGTTGGAATATAGCCGGGCTTGAGTCCAAAATGTAAATTACAGACTGGAGCTCTTTTATAGATGAGCACAAGATATGCCTGTTTCAAGAGACATGGCCCTGAAGCCCAAGCACAGATTCGGTTTTAAGAGTTTTTGGGTCACAGCGCGTAAGGTGACTTCTGGAAGACCCGCGGCTGGTTTACTTATATTGGTTAGCAGTTCCCTCAAGTGTCAGGCTGAGGAAGTGGACATGGGTTGTGATGACTTCCTAGGCCTAACATTATCCACCCAAAGAGAAAAACCCCTACTATTGTTGAATATATATAGCAGGAGAGTGGGCAGTAACTGCGAGTCTGATGCTTTAACTGTTCTTGATAATATTTTATCCAGTAGATCCACTACCCATTACATCTTAATCGCAGGGGACTTCAATGCTACTTTTGAGCCTTATTCTCTGGCCCAAGAGCATTACCAAGAAGAGGACATTCTTTGGGGTATCCCACAATTTGCAATGAACAAAAGTCTCAGAATGAGCAGAACGGCTTACCAAATCGTTGATATTACACTTGCATATGATCTCCGCACTTGTAACGGTCGCTCATTCTCAGTTGCTAAACCTTGTTTCACTTTCAGACGTGGAGCTTTTAGGAGCTATATTGATTACCTTATATTAGACATTCGTTTGTGAGGGCATATGGTCGATATGGTGGTAAGAGAACATGAAGAAAGCAACTATGACCCGTTGATTCTATCTATTAGGGGTCTGCTGCCCACAATAGAGGCCCCTGATTCCAGGGACTATGTGCAGCAGCTTACCATGACAAATTACAAACAGAATGTCAAGTGGGATGTGTTTAATTCCTCTCTAAGCTCCCTTTCATCAATATATAGCCTTCTGGCAGAACAAATGCTCCATTTACTTGAGGATGATAATTGGCTGCTAGTTGCTCATCTGGAATTATTCAACTCTTTAAAAAAACATTTTACTAAAGAAGTTGTCGCTAAAACAAGGAACAGGTGTAGCAAGGGGCGGTTTAATCATTCATGCAGTGAAGCCAAGCACAAATTATTGAGGGACCTGAGAAGGGGGATCAAAGAGCCAATAAGACAGTCAAGAGAGAGCTATAGGTGGGAACTTTCCAAGGCATGAAGAAGTTGGGAGGAGAAACCATGGGCTGCTCTCTTGGAGGCTGCAAGAGCTAATGATGCCTCCAAGTTTTGGAAGCTGATTTCAAATGACAGTAGTGATTCCTGGCCTTTGCCTGGTACTTTGATTCTCCCGGCAGTACGGGTAAATCATTTTGGGTCACTTTACTCAGGGGTAAATTAACCTAATTTCAGGGAGCTGATCAGCATTAGGGAAAATGGTTTTCCTCCAATCATGTTTTCCCTAGCCGAAACTAAGGCAGCAATAGCTTACCTCAACTGGGGAAAGGCCCTGGGTCTCAATAAAATACCTGGCAATCTTTACAAATCAAACCCCGATATCTGGGCCCCCTACTTGAACAATGTTTCTAATGCAGTTCCGCAGGAGCATTTATTCTGTGCACGTGGAGGGGAGCTGAGATAGTTCCCCTTTTTAAGAAAGGTAGTCCTTGCAACCCTTTTAATTATCATCCCATAAGCCCACTCAACAACTTTCAGAAACTTTTTGCGAAGCAGATTTTAGAAGATTGGATTACAGAGAGTGGGGCCATTTCTGATTTACAGGCAGTTTTTGACCTGAGGTTAGCACAATAGATCAAGTCCTGAGGTTTTTGGCATCTAAATGGAGGACTGTGGACATCAGAGGTGAAAACCTATATGTGGCCTTTATTGACCTATGAGCGGCCTTTGACCTGGTACCCAGGAATACATGTTGGCTGACACTGACCAACATGGGAGTCCCTAAAGGTCTTTTGAACTGTATTGTCCGACTTCATGTAGGCACTTTTCCTTGAATCAGGAGTGACAAGGATGGTGAATTAACAGACAAAGTCATTATTCAGAGAGGAGTAAGGCAAGGCTGTGTCTTTGCCCATACCCTCTTTCTTTAAATATAAACAAATGTATTAAGTATTCAACTAATTGTAATAACGATTCACCTAGGCTGGCAAGTACGAAAATCCCAGGATTACTTTATGAGGATGATACCATCATCTTAGTAAATTCCCCACTGGGATTGCAAAATCTGGTTGACCAATTTTGTTTATTTAGTAGAGACTTTGGCCTGGAAGTCAATGTTGGGAAAACTAAGTTTATGGTCTGCAGCTCACTAAAGAAGAAAGTGAAAGCTAGTATATTAATGAATTCTATTTCATTGGAAAGGGTCAATGAGTTTGATTATCTGGGGAGAAAGCTGATGGACTCAGGTAGATGGAATGCACATATCAAAAAAGGAGCACATATTATAAGTCAAAGAGGAGGGGCTTTGGCACATAAGGCCAGGGCTGTAGTTAGCCCCCCATTAAACCCCATTGCAGAAATCTACATAGTTCTGATCCGAGGCACTGCACTGTATGGTGCAGAGCTATGGGGCTTTCAAAGACAGCTGGATGTCCTACAAATTAAAGAGAACAATTTTATTAGATATATAGCCAGGACAGGGAAGGGTACCCCGATGATCCCCCTTAGGCTTGATCTCAGCATGAATAGCATTTAAGATGTAGTGGGTTTGAGGCCTCTCTTATATTGCATCCGCCTTTGGAGAACAGAGGAACTGGAACCTTTTTGCGAGGCAATCAAAGACCTTATAAGGAATCAATGTAGCTGGAAAAAGGTCAGTTGGCTGAGGCAGATGAAATCAGTCTGGGATGATTTGGGTTTCACCCAATTTTGGGAGAGGCCCGAGTCGATCCCAGCAAATGCTATTTCACTGGTCATACGGAAATATTGGGAGAAGGCCAAAGAGCTGATTCTTCATAGTAACGGGTGGGCCATTTAACATTAGAATTTTTGCTCGCCAAACAGAAGCCATGGCCTGAGCAATTCCTTGATCTCCCAAAACCTGCACGTGCGCGTGCTCTATTCCTTCAGTTTAGATATGGTATTCTACCAGTTAACAGTTTACTGCCCGTTCTCTGGCCAATAAATGCATAAATTGCAATTCATCCGTAGAGTCAATTGAACATGTGATTTTCTTCTGTCCCCTATATAAGAGTCCAAGGGAAAAATGGATTATCCCGTTGTGCAAGGCTGTGTTTTTATACGACCGTGCCAGTGCTCATTGAATTTGCAAATATGACCCATACACACTGGTAGTAAGTGCGGTCACTAAATATTTGTCAGCGGCTTGGTTCATTTGCCATAGGACTATTACAGTACCAGGTTTCAGTGTTTAGACCGCATTATGGGTAAAGAACTATTTGAACATGTGATTTGGGCTGGGCTGAGGAACTGATTTCTTTTAGACAACATGTGGGTAATCATCCTTTGCTTCTGCTATTTTATCACCAGTGTTAGCCGCAAAGAGTTATTTTTATGCACTGGTTTAGTATTTGTGCCATTTTAACATGAATCTGAGGCTCCTTTTGTCAAAGTATGTTATCTAAATTACTATGAAACTGTATCACTTTATAACACCAACTTAGGCCCATATTTATACTTTTTGACGCAAAACTGCACTAACGCAGTTTTGCGTCCAAAAAATTAGCGCCGGCTAACGCCATTCTGAAGCACCATGCGGGCGCCGTATTTCTTGAATGACGTTAGCCGGCGTTAGCTGCCGGCGCCGTCTGGTGTGCGTTAAAAAAAACGACGTACACAAGGCAGCGCCGGCGTAGGGGGATATGGGGCTTGGGTGTCAAGAAATGGGGCAAGCCAGGTTGAGGCAATTTTTTCGCCTCAACCTGATTTGCGCCATTTTTTTTCACTCCCAACCCCCATAGAAATGACTCCTGTCTTAGCAAAGACTGGAGTCATGCCCCCTTGCCCAATGGCCATGCCCAGGGGACTTCTGTCCCCTGGGCATGGTCATTGGGCATAGTGGCATGTAGGGGGGCACAAATCAGGCCCCCCTATGCCACAAAAAAAAATAAAAAAAAACACTTACCTGAACTTACCTTAATGTCCCTGGGATGGGTCCCTCCAGCCTTGGGTGTCCTCCTGGGGTGGGCAAGGGTGACAGGGGGTGTCCCTGGGGGCATGGGAGGGCACCTATGGGCTCCTTCAGAGCCCACAGGTCCCTTAATGCCTGCCTTTTGCAGGCGCTAAAAAACGGCGCAAAAGCGGCCGTACGTCTTTTTTTTTGACCCGCCCACTCCCGGGCGTGAATTTTGCCCGGGAGTATAAATCCGACGCACATGCCTAGGAGTCGATTTTTTAGATGGGAACGCCTACCTTGCATATAATTAACGCAAAGTAGGTGTCCACGCTAAAAAATTACGCAAACTCCATGGACTTTGGCGCTAGACGCATCTAACGCCAAAGTATAAATATGGAGTTAGTTTTGCGTCGGAATTGCGTAAAAAAAACCGACGCAATTACGGCGCAAACGGAGTATAAATATGCCCCTTAGTACTTTAAATTCTGGGTCGGACTGTTTGTTTTTATCTTGATGATGGTATTATCTGGGAAATTTGAATATAATATAAATGTAACCACCTTTTCCTGTTTTGTAAATACTTGTATTATTTTTATATTGTGATGCAGATGTTTTAGAAACCTTGGCATCTAAATGTTAAGTTATGCACTGGGAATAATGGTGGACTATAGTAGGCTAAGGCCTATGACTAACTTTTTATTGCCAGTATTTGAAGGGTTTAGAAAACCTATTTTTATTCTAAATGTTATTTTAAGCCATTGTGAAAGCACAATTATAACCTATGCACCGTCTTTTTTACTATTTTATGTCTAACTTTTATGACCTATGGTCGAAATAAAGTATGATCTGACTTTGACTAAGGGAAGCAGTCTCATCTTTTGGCGCAACAAAATTACGTTAAGTTTATATTCTATGCAAATGAGCCTTCCTAAATTTTTCAAAAGGCTCTAGTGTTTTTTCACAGTTTTACAAATCAACTAATGAGCTAAACTATAAGGCTACCATATTCCAGGTACATAATTTGTATTAATTCTTTCAGTATTGCAAAGTAATATGGTTTCTAAATTTACAATGGCTGCTCTTGCAACACTCTTCCAAAGTATTTTCATACTGTGGCCCATACATTGGAAATTTCTCATTATCTTCCTACCATCCAACTAAAAAGATTCTTCAATTCTTCATTGTTGCAATTTCCTCTCGCCTATTGGAACTCTGCATTCGAGATACTATCGATCAGTATTTTTGGATGACATCAGTGTTGCCCCATAATAGAATTTACTGAGGTTTCTTTTTAAAAGATTTGGGTGTAAATATTATTTTTAACATGATTCACCTGTGTATCCAACAATGCAATGGTGCTGTGGGGTTTAACCATCATTAGTTTAAAGTTTTTAGGAAATTGAGCTGAGTTTCCCAATAAAATCTATCAATACTGTATCGCTTTCTAAATAAATAAAAAAATTCAAAATATATCAATATACTGTATCCGATTTTCATACGTTGAAAATTAATATAAGCATTTCATTGCCACACAATCTGTTCCTCCCACCAGTCCATTTGAAGACACCAATGTGCAATCCTTTGCCACCCTGTATTTTGGCAAATAGATGTGACTATTGAAAGCATTATAATAAACAGCACTAAGGCCATTATTATGGCATGGGAAGCGCAGGGGCCCCCATGAACAGCCCTGTCACGCTGTTCACTGTCTGCCAAGCAGACAGTGAAAAGAGCAACAGGTTCTGTTGCACCCTATGCACCGCAACATTGCTGCCTGCTCCATTATGAGCCGGTGTCAAAGTTGTGGTTTGTTTCCCGCTAAGACAGCGGGAACTCCTAATTTGGCCCTCGGGAAGGCAGTGGCAACCTGACCACGAGAGTTTAGCAGGCATGCTTTTCCGCCCGCCAAACTCAAAATGACACCTAAGTGTTCTTTACAGTCAATTGACCAATTGGGTGGTGGGAGTGGGCATATGTATGTCAGGTGTAATATAAAAGGCTGTGTATAGTTAAAGCAAAAGATTTCTAGGGCAATCAAGCATTTTTTAAACCAATCCAGCAGTTTCAAATCTACTTTCTCAAAAATAGCATAGTTAGATCTATCAGGAGCTGTTTGTAAATGCCAAGATCATTTAAATGCCTCTTAAACGTAATCACAGAATCATCTTTATTTAGAATTAATAGATTTAGCCCCTTCAATATTTTTTTAATTTTCATTGTTGAGTTATGAAGTAGATACTTTGGGCGGGTGAAGCCATTCTTTCATTGTCAAGTTAAGTGGGAAAATTGAGCAGTAATATCCTAACCAAGTGGTTTCCAACCTGTAGTCCAGGGGCCCCTGAAGGTCCAAGAAGCCCCCTCAGAGGTTCCTCAACTGGTTAGAAAATTAAATAATATTAACAGATTAATAAAATGTATATACATATATATAAATATATATATGTATATATATATATATATATATATATATATATATATATATATATAGGACCTCTCAGGCAGACAGTGTATCCGAAGAGGGCTCCAGGGACGTCGGATGAAGATTCAGGTTTGCCCTGGTCGAAGGATTTTCACCTTGAAAAAATGACTAAGTCCGAAGGTAAGAATCTCTGCCAAGGGCTCCCGTGACACGTATCAGAGGAAGAGTGCCAGGAGGTCGGATTAGACTGGCGACTTGGTCCTGCTGAAAGAAATCTCCAGAAACACAACTTATTCCTAAGCTAAACTATTGACGAGGTGTCCTGCGAGCTGTAGCCGAACAGGGCTCCATTGCAGTCGGCCTTAAATTTTGACTTTGCCCCAGTCGAGGTGCGACCAGATGACCAGATTGGCGCTATTAGTTTCTAAGGGTTAAAAGGCATTAATTCTTTAAAAATGCATTTCTACGACTCCCCTTATCTGATTCTATTTGTTTGCATGTCATTTCAAAGATAAAAATATAATCTGTTTTTATAAATTGGTGTTGGATTTTTATTGTGTTTTGTGTTTTACTTATTTACTGTTTTGTGATGTATAAATGCTTTACACATAGGTCTCCTAAGTTGAGCCTTGTCGCTCGTTGCCAAGCTACCAAGGGTTGAGCTAGGTTTAATCTATTGAGACCTAACTGGACCTAAGTGGAGGTTAGTGTCTTATTGCTAATTGTAGGTACTTACCTGTCCTTACCAGTAACCCATTTTCCAACACCTAAGTTTTGGAGTTGAGCCATCTGGACAACTTTAGCACCACTTCCAAGGGTCCAGGATGAAAAGCACACTTGGAGTGTCAGGACTCATGCAAGCTGGGTCGAGGTGTGGGCTCATGATGGCTGGAGCGTTTTCAGTTTCTGAGGCTCTGATCAGGAGGCCAGCCAACTATCCCTCGCAGTCATTCTGGTAGTCCTGGGTTTAGCAGTAGATCAAGGCTTAAACAGCAGAGCAGGCCTCTGAAGGTTCAAGGAATTTTTCAGGCAGCAAGGTAGACCTTGAAGGGGAAGGAAAACAGTCCTCTGAAGTACCCAGCAGTTCACAGCGGCATGTAGTCCTCTGAGCATCCTTCTGTAGTCCCACAGGATAACATTGTATTACCGTATCACATTTAATAAGTGTTAACTTTTGATTGTGGAAAATGAGAAATGGTATGTTTGAACTAAAATTATTTATAATTTAAAGACCTATCTAATGGTAAAGTCAGATTTTAGATTAGAATTATGAAAATGCAACTTTTAGAAAGTTAGCACTTTTCTACCCTAAGCTTTGTGAGGCCTTCCCGAAGTTGCCAAAGCTGGACCTGTTACTTGCCCCTCAACAGGAATGCCTACTGGGCTCAGATAGTGAACAATAGGACCTGGCCGTAGCTAAGAGAAGGATGTCCTTCTTTCATTACAAAGGGTTGCCTCTAGCACACTCACAAAGTAAGTTGATGCAAGCCTTTTGTCACCCTAGACCTCTCTGAGCCTGGACAGGGGAAGAAAGGAGAAGGAAGGAACTTTCCAGAACAAGATTTGGGGGTGGACCTGATGTTTCTGCCACTTCAAAGGGCGGCACCGGGTGAAAATACTGGACTTTCTGAGCCATTCATCATTACCTGCCTGGAACTGTGGATATTACAGAGGAAGGACTACCTTGGTCCATGGAAGACTGCCCTTCTGCATGAGGCCTACCTAGTTCTTGGGAGGACTGTCCTGGTGCTTGAGGCCTGCCTTAATCTTCGAATGACTGACTTGCTACTTAAGGTCTGCCTTGGTCCCTGAGAAGGAAGACTGGACCTGCTCCCTTAATTTCAGACTAACCTGAGTGGCCCAAATGATTAGTTGGCTGATCTACTGTTCTGAGCTCCAGGAACAAAACAAGCTCCAGAGGCCTCCCTGCAACCTGCCAGCTGACCTGCTGCAACTGACCCTGCCAGGACCTGCCTTCACCTGCAACTAGTCCTGCTTGAGCTCTGCTGGGCTCTACCTGAGTGTGTTTCTGATCCCCAAGACTTTCCTTCCCATGTCATGGGCTATTGGCTGGCATTAGTAGAGCTCCTCCTGTGAAATCCTGAAGCTTTGAACACTGTGTGCCAGACTTTAAATGTGACTTTGTTCTGGTCTAGTGAGATGAGAGACTCATAGTTAGAACTTTCTGCTACTTGGAGTTACTTTTACTTAAACCTTTACAGCTGCATATCTCCCGATCTTCTGATTTTTTTCATTTTTGGATTCATTCTATTTTTTTTACTCTATTTATCAAATTGGTGTGGGATATTTCTTTTGTTTTCACTTTATTACTGTCTGTGTGTTCCCTAGATATTTAAGACAATGCCTCTAAGTTACGCCTCGGAGAATTTATGCCAAACTACCAAAAGGTTAAGTGTAGGCTAATTTGGTGACGTCTGTGGTTTACCCTGCCCAGAATTGTGGTTGTTGCTTGAGAAGGAATTACACCTTTCTCAGTCAAAAACCCAATTTCTTGCACAACCAAGCCTGCATCACACAACCAGGAAGTATGTTTCACAAATTCAGAGTCCAAGCTTCTTTCAACACTCAGAGCAAGGGCAAGCATACAAACATCCATTATTCAGACTGGGTACAGCCCTGTTAAAAGAAGGGTGCGTTTTCCTCCCATTAAGTAGATTCAATGCAGGCATACAAAGTGCAAAATTCACTCAGCTTTCAAAAACAACAGACACCGCAACATCAGCAGTGCAATATTCCCTCACTCTATAGTTCCACCACAGTTTTCCATAATGCAAGGGTCTCTCAGAGAACATTCAGACACAGTAAAGACATCTACTGTGCCAGCTCTCTCCTTACACCCACACTCACTCTCACAAGAGGTTCAGAACACCATCCTTCATAAACATTTCCATCACACATGTGAAATTTACAGTACAGTCCTAAATAGTGCAAGTTTCCATCACAAACGTAGTATGTCAAGCACAGGCTTTGATACGCAGAGAACATACTTAACAGGGCAGGTGGATAAGATTCTACTATGCAGATAGATTGGATATAGGGCTGGTACACCTCACACAGAAGAGTTAAAATACAGATGTCTGAAATGAACATTTTGCTCATACATAGAGCAGATACAGTAGAGGCCTCTCCACTGAAAATGTCCCTCACGCACAGCAGGAAAAGTACAAGTATCCCCACTTCAGGGTTTTCTCACAAACAGGTAAAAATCAAGATTCCATCACACACAAAGCACTCACCATGCATGCATCTGTAAGCATGTGCAGTGCAAGCTTCCCTCACATGAAAGAACTGTTGTAGAACAAACATACAATTCTCTTACTGGGCATCCACAATGGTAGGAGCATTGCAAACTTCCTTCACACAAAGAGCAGATACAGTACATTCAATTGTAGTGCATGCTTCCCTCCGCTCAAACATTGAACCCAAACAGCAAGGTCAGAAGTTCAAGCTTCCAGCACACAGACTGGGTAGAGCACTGGTATTAGGAGGTCAAGCTTCACTCACAAAGCACATACAATATAGACATTGGAGCTACATTCTTTCCAATTCATCTTGCCTGATCCATCAACAAATCCAATGATATGACATAATCATGGGGTGTTCTCCAACACGATAGACAGCGGAGTGTTCAGAAAAATGAGTCGTTCTCAAATACAAAAGACAGTGGAGCATACAAACGCATAGGATATTCTCAAATAAGAAAGACTGTGGCGTGTACAAAAGCATAGGACGTTCTCAAATACGAAAGAGTGGAGTGTACAAAAGCATTGGATATTCTCAAATACGAAAGACTGTGGAGAGTACAGAAGCATGAAATATTCTCAAATACGAAAGACTGTGGAGTGTACAGAAGCATGAAATATTCTCAAATATAAAAGACTGTGGAGTGTGCAAAAGCACTAGATATTCTCAAATATGACTGACAGTTGAGTGTGCAAAAGCAAAGGATATTCTCGAATACGAATGACTGGAGTGTACAAAAACATAGGATATTCTCAAATATGAAAGCCTGTGGAGTGTACAAAAGCATGAGATATCCTCAAATACGAAAGACTGTGGAGTATACAAAAGCATTGGATATTCTCAAATAAGAAAGACTGTGGAGTGTACAAAAGCATTGGATATTCTCAAATATTAAAGACTTTGGAGTGTACATGAGTGTGGCATTTTCTCAAGTATGAAAGACTGTGCAGTGTAACAGTGGAAAGAGAGCGGACACCATCTTGCATAAGATATGTTCCATTTCAATTTGCTCTATCTTTTGAGTTGTTATAATCTTAATTTAAATTCACTTGGCCTCATTTGCCAATCCTCTGGCAATCAGGTGCTGTGTTGCTCCAATGTTGATTGATGTATAGCATAGCATAGTTCTTATGCAGCTGCTATTTCAGTTCAAACCCAAGGTAAGACTATACCGAGATATACGTGATCCAAAGAAGTAGGAATTATATTTCTGGTTAGGAAGTGTTTTACTTACTTTAATTTCCTTTTTGCATCATTACTGCAGTTCTTGAATGTTATCCACGTAAGTCTCTTTCAGTAGACAGGTAAATAAGGTGTTTGTGTGTTACACAAGTAAGTCATCCTTGAAACCACTATCCTGTTAATGGTAAAACGTGCACAGCAGAACCAAACAGCTGCTTACATGTCACATTTCTTTGCTTCTCCAATTCTATATTCATAGCTTCATGGACTTAAGTGGCACAGAAACATGAGCAGGTCCATATATTTTGCTATTTTCAGAGCCTATTGATGCACCCAGATGCTCTTTACAGTTACGCCTTTGCCATGTACACCTGCTAGTTCATACTGCTCTTTGTGACTAGAAATCTTTTTGCAATTTTCTATGTTGCTCATCACATGGAGCAATGATGATTTCATGGATACTGTATTCTGCATTACAATACCTAGCAACCTTCCCCCATCCAACATTCAGCCACTGTAAAAAGGGCACATTCACCTAAAACTCTCCTGGAGTATTAGCTTTGCCAATGGTGGGAAATAAGTGTTGTATCAGAACATTCCATTCCATATATTTTGAAGTTTTAATGTTTCTATCTGTAGAATATCATGCAATTTTCTGTGCACTACAAGCTACAAATGTAGACAGTTTTCTTCACCTTAAGTACAAGTTGATGTACACATGCATAAATAAAGCTATTTTCATCATAAAGATAGATAAAAGCAACATGCATACAAGGAGATTGATATGATTCAGTTTCTCCAGACCCTTTGTTCCATTCCAGGCCATATAGAAAGCCAACAGATTCAATATTTTGTATCTTAGAGCTACTCTCTAGTCTTTTATGAATCTTGTACCTTCACCCTAAATAGATGAATATCTTCAACTAAATTCCACCTAAGAATAATTGAATGCATGAGGTGTATTTGGAATGGTCACCACTGTCTAAAAAAGAGCAGTGCTCTCTTTAGTTTGCATCTTGGTGAATCAAAAACTCCAGGTACACCATGGTTCCATCTAACTTATGAGGCTTGACATTAGAACTGGATGTGTTCCTTGTAAATAATTAATAGATCCTTATTGTGAAGTCCTTTTGCAAAATGATACCTGAAGATCAATTTCACTTTGTTATCCCATTAGTTCATTTAACAAGGTTTCCAAAACCTAAAGAAATGTGTATTTAGGATGGGCAGTACAGGACTGTCTCTGACAGGACTTCTACAATTTTAATCTTCTCCCAAAACCCTACCTTGATTGAGCATTTTGCATGAAAACTATTGAAGTCCATAGAACTGATGACAGATAAGAATAAACTGGCCCGTATCTTCTGTTCTATGAACTATAGCATAAATTGTTAGTGTTCATGAAAACATAACGTTTTCACTGCTGCTGCCTTCAACTTGGTATTCCCAAAGATAAGGATCAGGGAGTCAATGAAAGGATACACACTGCAACCACACACAGAAAAATATAGCCGGAATGTCTTTGCATCCCCATTACGACTTAATGAAACCACAAGAAATGACAAATCAAACATGATGTATAGAATCAGCAGTGCTAATGTGGTTTTTGCAGCCTTGTTGAGGGCCTCCAAGCTGTGACCCCCACCACTGCTTGTCATGTTCTTCTGCATTTGTTGGGTATGTTGGTACAGAGATGTGAGGATCAGCACAGATGAGGTTATTATCACTACCAGAGGCAGAAAGCATCCCATAATAATAATTATGCACTTTTGGAAAATACTGTAATCACGCACAGTGCCTTCAAAAGTGGTATTTGTAGTTGTGGAATTTATTGTATACAGTTTCGTACAGTGCCAGAATTCTGGTAGGTTGATGACTAAAGATACCAGAACAGACCCGAGCAGTAGCCAAGGAATCATAGCAGCCATTCTCAACCTTATGCGTGAAATGAATGGATGGGAGAAATTCACAATCTTAATGCAGTAGAAAACACAGAGCCAGGTGTTGATCCAGAAGTTTGAGAAACCAAAGATAGGGAAGAGAATAAAGAAACTCTTCCAAACATTGTCTCTATTGTACATCTCCTCCCAGAGGAAGCGAAGCATGTTGTTTCCTGACAAAGAACACTGCAGTGGGATATTGGTCACAGCCACCCCCAGCAACAAGAGATCACTTGAAGATGGCAAGCGTCTACTCCTAATAATCGGGACGGCAATAACTGCAGCTATAAAGGTATTAGTGGCAATGCCCATCAAGAGAGCAAACCCGAGAAAAACAATGAAAAATATGTCAAGTGGATCCATTCTGGCCAAACGTTTCTGTGACTTGCAATGCTATTTCTTCCTCCTTGTTGACAACAATCCGAAAAATCTTGTGTCTATGAAATCATACAATATTTATCCTTTTAAAAAGAATCCTCCTGCCTTCCAAGGATGCAATTTCAATTCACAATTGGCCACACCAGCACATCCTGTTAGATATAAAAGACTAACACACTTTTGCACACACTAAGGGGGTGATTCCGCCGCCCGCCTCGCGGGAACCGCCATATGGCCGCTCTGCGGTCGAAAGACCGCGGAGGCCATTCAGGCTTTCCCGCTGGGCTGGCGGGCGACCGCCAGGAGGCCGCCCGCCATCCCAGCGAGAAACCCCTCCCCACGAGGAAGCCGGCTCCGAATGGAGCCGGCGGAGTGGGTATGTGCAACGGGTGCAGTTTGCACCCGTCGCGTATTTCAGTGTCTGCATTGCAGACACTGAAATACTTTGTGGGGCCCTCTTACGGGGGCCCCGCGGCACCCCCTACCGCCATCCTGTTCCTGGCGGGAGACCCGCCAGGAACAGGATGGCGGTAGGGGGTGTCAGAATCCCCATGGCGGCGGAGCGCGCTCCGCCGCCATGGAGGATTGTCCCGAGCAGCGGAAAGTCGGCGGGAGACCGCCGACTTTCCGTTTCTGACCGCGGCTGAACCGCCGCGGTCAGAATGCTCAACGGAGCACTGCCAGCCTTTTGGCGGTGCTCCCGTGGTCGGTGACCCTGGCGGTCACCGACCGCCAGGGTCAGAATGACCCCCTAAATGTGCCGCCTCCAGTGCACATGGAATAATGGGAGAAGTGATGATTTGTCGGCTCAATGCACTTTAGTCAGCAGCTGCTTAACACATCTTCTTAACACTCCTGAAAGGTCCCTTGTCAGTGGTGACTACCTGGCTCCTTTCCTTGAGAGCCCTTTGTTGAGGTTTTCCCCAGTAGAGAAGCCACGTAGCAGAAGCGTCAGGCTGGCTGGTGAATGCAAAGTTCACGGAGCAGTTCCTTCAGCACTGACTGCTTCTTCTCTAACAGGTATCACTTTGTACTGTAGTCATTGCTTTTTACGCTTGGTCTCCTCCCCTCCTTTACATATCCTGCCCTCTGGTTCCCTCCCCTTTCCTGCCTGATCCCTTCCTCGTCGCTCTCTCACTTCTGCTGTGTCTTCTTCTGGTAGTTTTGTAATTTCCTCTTTCCATGCCTGTTTCCTACCCTAATGTCTCCCCTCTGCACACCAACAACCATACCATGATCTCCAAAGTCCTTCCCAAGTAATGAGGAAACACCGCAAGTCATTTCCATGGGGAGCAGGAACTGGCAGAGCTGTACTGGGGTCTGGTAGTCTGTAAATTCACCATATCAAAACCTAATTAGCTAATGGCAATTTGAAGGCAAAGCTGTGTAATGAGCATATCTGGAGATAGATACATTTAGATAGGGGCTGTTCACTACTAGGGTGATATCAGCTAAAACCTCTATTCAATCATTATACAGTATTATTATGTCCTATTGGTACCATCTACTAGTGTATGGTGCCTTTATTGTAACAGTGACTTGGACAATGGCTATTATCATGAGATATTTGCCCACCACCCGATTTCCATGCCCTGGGCCAAAGACAAGACAGTCCATTGAGGTTATAAGGCAGGTATTCCCTCTGCTCAGGGCACAAATTCTATTAGAACATGCTCTGAGAGCAAAAGGTGTAACAACGATGAGATAGGCTTAAGACACCAGCAGCAGTGAGTAGAACAAAGCTGAGACATGCAAATATGCCCCTTTTTCTGGAGAGGCAAAATCTGAAAAGGCAATATTTATGCTTCTTGCACGTTTCCTAGTTGGTGACTGGCTGGGATCTCCCACATGCATGCCCTGGTTCCATTGGCTCCTCCTGTCACAGAATGACTATTGCAGCAAGGGCTGGCAAGGTGACTGCCACAGTTCCTTCTCAAGCTCTTCCCTCGGCTGGGTCTAGCTAGAGGTAAAAAGCACTTCTGCCGCACTTGGTGCACCCTGTCTTTCCCATAAGTGCAGCTGTCTCTGAGTGCCACCTTTAAGGTAAAAATGCATGCGGGCATGTGCGGCGTCTGCTGCCATTTTGTGACAGTAGCTGTTGGGGGCTGGTGTTTTCCCTCTGCTGTAGCTGTGTGTGTTTATACAGAGGGAACTAATATTAACCTACAAATACATCACATCATCTAACATGACTGGAGCAAGTAAGTGTACATTTACTGTTCTTGACTTCATGTCTACCTACCATGACAATGAAAGTGGAAGCTGATGTGGGGGATGCAATATTTTAATAATGTGATGTCTCACTGGTGCTCTGCCCCAGGGGTGCAAACACAGTCACCACCACTGTGACACTTATTGCCGTGTTACTGCAGAGCCCCAGCTGGAGCATGTGGGCTTGTTGGCTGTAACTATATATCTTAGAGATTTGCCTACAGCCAAATAAATGTTTCATAGGAAGACTGGCGGTTTCTCAGAGCCTCGTCTGATTTTGTTGATCCACCTTCCTGTGTTCAGACTTAGTATAGCCTGTAGGAGCTCAGTTGTCACAGAATGCCTGCTACATACATGTAAGCATGACTGAAAGTCTCTCAACATGCCGCAGGAACTAGGGAGGGGAGGAGGAGGGAGCAGAGTTCACTGAAAGGGGTTTAGCTGCAAGACCCATGAAGTGCTGCCTGTGTTCCCCACTAGACCCTTCTATGATTATGGGTAATGAACCTTGTGTCATTCAGTGTACTGTAATGTCAAAAGATGCACACAATGTTTTGATTGTGAATTTGTTAAACTGAAGTTTCTGTATTTATAACATTTGTATAGCAGTTGCATTTTGACGAACCGCTTCGCAGTGCTAGCCCTCGAGCAGAACAAGAACAGGCCCAGTTGACTGGAAGAATACTTTCTTGCCCCGGGGAATGGCCCCCCAATAAGTGGTGGTGGGGGCAGATCTACAGCAGGGGATGCTCGTCCTGGTCCTTTTGGTGGTGCCTCAGATCATATATCTGTAAAAAAATTGATAGCTAAGGCACAAGTAGGAATATAAAAAACGTATTATTCGTTAGACTTTTAACTAGAAGAAAGAGACAGTGTTGCCTTTTACCTAGTTAGGCCTTGCCTTCTTCTCCGACAAGCTTGATGACTCACAGGTGGCAAGGGGTAAAGTGCCTGACATCTCACACCACTTGTGCCAGCTGTGATTGGTGGGAAGGGATCTGGGCGATCTGGGCAGGCAGTGGCTTAACGAAATTTAAAGGACCCCCCTGCAAAATACCTGTAGGAGGACCCTTCCCCCTGGACCCAGTTAGGGCCCTGCTGCCCGTGCACAGTGTACTGTGCTGAGGGGGCCCCTGGAGATCGCTCCCCCTGCACTGCAGGGGTTGCAGGGGCCTTTGTTACGCCCCTGTGGGCAGGGCCATAATTCGGTAACGGAGACGGCCAACGGCCTTTCTGGTGCAAGACTCCACATGTTTCCATGAATGGTATTCACTGCAGAGAGGATACCTTGATGGGGCTTGTTGGAGGCTCTAAAGGTAGATTTACAGTGCTGAGGGGAGTGATGAACACTATAGACCGGTGTTAAGCTCTTATAAAACTTACTTTCATAAGCCAGCTCTATCCATCCTCCCGCACCTATATTTCAGAGACTATCATTTGATAAAAGAGGGTAGAAGGGAACACCTATGGCTTTAAATCATCTTCCCAAGGGTTCTGTTCTTGACAGTGGGTTTAGAACAGTTGATGATAAGATATAGTATGCCACATATGCCACATATTTACATCCGGTAATTGTCATGTCAAGTTATAAGAACTTTCTCGAAGTCTGCTGATTCTCCCTGTCCAGGGTGTTGAGCTTCACTCTTGGACACCTGTATTTCCCCTTGAACCATAATTTGGTTGATTTGTTGCTGACACCTCCCCTTGTAATTTTTTATGCTTTGTTTAGAATAGGGAAATGTATTTATGGAACCAATTTAGCTCGTTCTGTGCTCCCTATTTCATCGTATTTTGCATTCTTTTGTTTATGATATACACATTCAGATTGCCCTTTTATATAGATATGCATCTGTTTGGATATATTGATCTACTAAATGATTGGTTTGAACTTCTCCTACATTTTGTTAATAAAAACTTCATGCTTTGGATACCATCATCTCCCTCGTTTTTATGGAGTCAAATTGGTTTCACTGTAATTGAAACACATTGCTTATGCTGACTTCTTTCATAAACTTTCAGTCAAGAACTAAAGTTCTTTAGGACCAGTGGAGGCTCTTGTATGACAATCACACTAGAACTTGTTGGTTCAGAGAATTCCCTAGATCAGTAGCATGACACTTGAAAATGTACTGACTAGGGGTGGACGAAAATGTATATATTTATGAGTATAAATGTCCTTGCGTACCTTTCTCCCACATTCGTCAGTGATCATGTCATTTGCAGTGCAGATATACACGAGTTGTTGCATTCAGAAAGCTCACAAGGTTACATCATATGGCATGGTGCGTTGTGCACGTGTGCATGAGTCGAGCCTCGCCCATTTTAATAATATTTTGGAACTTGTGAAAGTGAAAATCGGGTCCTACTCTTCATAGTTAAGATAATTTATCTGTAATGGGCTGCTTTATATATGGACAATAAAGTTCCACAATCTGTGCTTTTTGGAGTATAAAAGCATGGAGCAACCATTTATGTACACGCACCAGGTGTTGGCAGGGAAAGCCTGGGACTGAGTTGAATTTTTCTCACTGTTGCATATCACCATCTTATGCCAGCTCCAAGCACAGTAACAGTCAGTTTGACGTCAAAAAGTATTTTATTGAAATTCTGCACACCACAGCAAATCCATAAGTTACTAATCCCTCCAACGACATTCTTGGACATATTTACAAGCCCCTTGCGCCACCTTGCGTCCCATTAGCGTAATTCTTTTTAACGCAAATGTGGCGTTACAGTGGCCTTTTCTTTGCGCCATATTTACAAAGTGGCCCACTGCATGCATTGTGCCACATTGTACCACCTTGCACAACATTATGCCTGTGCCAGGCATAATGTATGCAAGGGGGTGTTCCCCCATTAGGAGGCCTCTAAAAATGGTATATTGATTTTTACAAGCTTTCACTGCACCATATTTAGCGTCATTTTAACGCCTACCTAAGTCAGGCGTTAAAATGATGCTCGTATTGTTTTCAATGGGCCTCCCTTTACTTTGCAGGATTAGCGGTAATTTTTGACACTAATCCTGAAAAGCGCCACAATAGCGTCAACAGTTTTGATGCTATTTACCCAATGGCCGCCATGGTGCTCTGTATTTTAAATACGACGCAACCATTATGTTGTTAGGTGGTGGTAGGGGCATGCAAGAAAAGTGGTGCATCAGACCTATGAGCAAATTAATAATCTAAAATCAGGCAACTTCATTCAGAGTCCAAAATGGTAATGCTCAATAGTAGCGATTTATAAAGTTTGTTGGAAGCTGTATACCTAAGTCACTCATTCAAAAATATTGAAATCATTTCATCTAAGTTCATTCCTTTTGGGCACATCAGTGAATGAGAAAAAGTCCATGTGGCTCTGTGGTGCTGAAGACGTAGTTCCTTTTAGCACATGTGACGTCACAGCACACTCTTCCCAAAGATTCAATAAAATCTTGTGCTGTTGCAAATCAAGAGGCATGTTTTTCTGGTGGCTCTAATATTTTCACTAATTCCTGTATTCTGATATATTAATGTGCTCCCAACACACAATTTTTAACATAGTCAGGGAGTTTGAGTTATATAACAATGAAATCTGATCAACAATTTAAGAATGATTGACATACTACATTAAAGGCTAGAATCCCTTATTATTACATTTCATTTTACTGCGGAACACTAGAAGTGGACATGGAAAATGTTAACGTTGAAAACACACATGGGGTGACTAAGGCAAGCAATCTCATCTTTTGGGGAAACAAAATTACGTTAAGTTTGTATTCTGTGCAAATGAGCCTTCATAAAATTTACAAAAGGCGCTAGTGATTTTTCACAGTTTTACAATCAAATAATGAACTAAACTATAAGGCTAACTTATTCCATGTACATAACTTTTATTAATTCTTTCAGTATTGCAAAGTAATATGGTTTCTCAATTTACAATGGCTGCTCTTGCAACACTCTTCCAAAGTATTTTCATATTGTGGACCGTACATTGGATATTTCTCATTATCTTCCTACCATTGAACTAAAAAGATTCTTCATTGTTACAATTTCCTCTCACCTATCAGAACGTTGCATCAGAGATACTATCGATCATTATTTTTGGATGACAAAAGTGTCGTCCCCATAATAGAATTTACTGAGGTTTCTTTTTAAAAGATTTGGGTGTAAATATTATTTTTAACAGCATTCACTTGTAAATTTAAAAACACATGCTGCTGTGGTGTTTAACCATCATTAGTTTGAGGTTTTTAGGAAACTGAGCTGAGTTTCTGCAGATGCTGTAAATCCATCAAAGATAGACGTCCTCAAAGTGTTGTATCACATTGTATACGTAACACGCTCCAATTGTTTATATTGACTTTTGTATGCCAAATGATACCAAATGATACCATTACTTAAACACAGAGGAACGTCATCAAACTGTTACCACACCAGTTCAGCTACCCTTAGAGAATTGGAAATAGGGGAAAGATTATGGGATACTGAAATTGACTTGTTGAAAGAATTGGGATTGGAAACAGGTGGCATGAGTGAGTAGGGATACGTTTGCCAGTAGCAACAAAGAGCATTCATTTAATTAAATAAGGCAACTTCTTTTGTGATCAAACCAGCCGATAAAGGTGGGAATGTAGTGTTATGGGATCTGCAAAAATATCAAAGGGAAGCGAGGAGACAGTTGTAATTTTCAAATTGTTATGAGAAGTCAACAGTGACAGCATACCGGACCTCACTAACATTATTTCATGATTTACTTGTAGAAAGTTACAATTATGGCCTTCTCACAGAGGATGAGTTGAAATTTCTGACAGTCAAGAAACCAGTGGCACCTTGTCTTTACATGTTGCCAAAAATTCACAAGGATAGTAGGAACCCCCCTGGCAGACTAATAGTATTGGCGAGAGGCAGTTTATTAGAAAACACTTTAATATACCTTGATTATTTCTTATGTCCCTACGTACGTGCCTGGTATCATATTGCAGAGATAGCATGGACTTCATTACCAAGACACAAAACATCCTGTGGAAATCCAATTATATTATGGTGACCATAGATGTAGTGTTCTTGTATACTTGTATCCCACATGATCTAGGTATCCAGGCATGCCAACATTTTTTTAGGGACAAGCCTATAAGGTTATATGAAAATTCTGAATTGCTCTTGAAAATGTTGGGGTCCTGTTTGGAGAATATCTTTTTCTTATTTGAAGATCAATGGTAGAAACAGATTACAGGGAATGCAATGGGGAGTTCCTTTGCTCCAAGTTATGCCTGTCTGTTTATGGGGTTGGTGGGAGACACAACATGTGATGTTGGATGAAAATGAAAAATGGTCTCAACACATAATTCTCTGGATGAGATAGATTGATGATATTTTTGTGATTTGGGATGGTCTGGAGGCAGAGTTACAGGCGTTTTTGGACTGGTTCCCTAATAATGAGTTCAGTTTGAGTTTCACGTATAAAAAACATGAAAAAAAATATGGAATTCTTGAATGTTGAGGTTATTTTTGAAGGAGGTACTCTTCAGACTAGACTCTTTAGGAAACGTACGGCAGGAAATAGCATCTTATATGCCTATAGCCATCACCCATCGAAACTGAAGTGGGGCATACCTTATGGAGAATTACTCAGAGCCAAAAGAAACTGTAGTACGCCCCAGAGCTTTCAGAGTGAACAAGCGAATATGATCAGGAGATTTAAATCTAGGGGGTACCCAATAAAAGTGATTAAGGATGCTTGTCAAAAGGTGGCAGGGGTACAAAGAGAAAGTCTTCTAATTCCAAAAAGGAAGAAGGAACATGAGAACACTCTGAGATGCATTACCACTTATAGTGCTTACTCGGACCAGGTGAGGAAGATTTTGAAACAATATTGGCATTTGGTGAGGACAGACAGGGTGACTGATCAGATTGTTAACCCACATCCAAGAATAACATATAGAAAAAGTAGCTAACTACAAGGCATGCTAGTGCACAGTTATCAGATCAAAAACAGAGAGACTTTTCTAGGCAAGCAACAAGGTTTTTTCAAAAGTGCAAAATGCAAGGCCTGTAAAAATAGTGTGAGCTGTAGAACATACATATTAACCACAGGTAAGGAAGTCAAGATCAAAAAAATTTTGAGTTGTAACTCTGACTTTGCCAGCTACGTGATTACTTGTCTATGTGGGTTACGATATGTGGGAAGTACAATTTTCCCTATGAAGAAACGGATTTTGGAACATTGGCGCGCCATCAGGAAAAATTATGTAATCTATCCGGTGGCCCACCACTGTAATTTGGTACATGAAGGAAAAATGTAAAAAATTTCATTTTTTGGAATTGATAGGGTGCTGCTCACCCCAAGTGGGGGTGATAGGGAACAGATGCTCAGAAGAATTGAATCCGAATACATAATCCAATTAAACAACAGACATCCGTGGGGACTGAACAAGGATGAGGAACTTTATGTCCATATAGTCTAATCCTCATAGTATGTGAATAGTGTCACATTTGATCTTATATTGGATTGCTCTATTTTGAATTTGTTTTGTGGTTCTGGGTTTATTTTTGACTTGCACTTAATTGTTGGCCCCCAGCTCCCGAGAGTATACATAGATATGATCCCAATTGGATACATTGAGTGTAAAAGACATTATGCGGGCCATATAACAGGTTGGCCACTTGGCCGGAAGTTGTGATGACCAGAATGCCACTTAGCCTGTTTATTTCATGAAATTAATTTTGGAATTGAATTTTGAAAATAGAATGTTATAATATATTGGTTTAGATGCCTTTGCTTTATACATGACTTTGGTTTATGTAGAGTTATATGCTTGGTTTATATAGTATTTTCTTCACACTTTAATCTGTCTTTTATGTCTAGTAAAGCAAAAGGTATATTTTCTAAGGGAGAGGGGGCCTCTGTAATGATTTGGGCTAATGAAGAAGACCGTAATGGTTGAAACGTGTAGCTGAAGCAAGTCGATACTTTGTTATCATTGAAAGACTTTCATAGCCATTAATTAAACATCGAAGTTGTTTGGAGTGCTGGCGTTTAACTATCCAGAAGGAAAGCAGGAATTATTTTTGGTATATATATATATATATTTATATTTATAAATTATATATATATGTGTATATATATATATATATATATATATATATACACATATATATATAGTGGCTAAATGTACAATTGAACATTTTGAAACATACTGTAAATGTCAAGGAATTTGCCTGGCTTCAACTGGTTCAAGAAGGCACTCCCTGTTTGTTACAGGTGAAACATTGCTTACCAGAGTCCGCTGCACCAACTCCTGAAGAAACTGACCAGCTGACTACTGTCCAGTAGCCGTTTTGGAGTTTGTGCTGGGTGCATTCTGGGAGTTGTAGTCAGCACCCCTCTAGCCGGCTTGCTTCAACTGCGACCCGGCCTGACTTGCAGGTTCGTCCAGGTGAAAAAATTCTGTGAAAAAGAGAGTAAGCCCAAATGTAGAAAGTTGACTGGGACCTCCCAGGCAGTGTATCCGAGGAGGGCTCCAGGGACGTCGGATCAAGATTCAGGTTATTCCCGGTCGAAGGATTTTCACCTTGAAAAAATGACTAAGTCCGAAGGTAAAAATCTCCCCTGAGGGCTCCTGCGACGCATATCTGCGGAAGAGTTCCAGGAGTTCGGATTGGACTGACGACTTGGTCCTGCTGAAGAAAATCTCCAGAAAAACAACTAATTCCTAAGGTAAACTATTGATGAGGCCTCCCACAAGTTGTAGCCGAGCAGGGCTCCATCGCGGTCAGCCTTAAACTTTGACTTGCCCCAGTCGAGGTGCCACCAGATGACCAGAATGGTGCTAATCATTTCTAAGCGCTAAAAAGCATGAATTCTTTAAAAATTAATATCTCCAGTTCCCCTTATCCGATTTCATTTGTTTTCATGTCATTGTAAAGATAGAAATATAATCTATTTTTATAAATTAGTGTTGGATTTTTATTGTGTTTTGAGTTTTACTTATTAACTGTTTTGTGATTTTTAAATGCTTTACACATATGTCTAAGTTGAGCCTTGTCGCTCGTTGCCAAGCTACCAAGCGTTGAGCTAGTTTTAATTTATTAAGATCTAACTGGACCTAAGTGGAGGTTAGTGTCTTATTTCTAAATGTAGGTACTTACCTGTCCTTTTGGAGTTGAGCCATCTGGACAACTTTAGCACCGCTTCCAAGGGTCCAGGATGAAAGGCACCACTTGGAGTGCCAGGACTCACTCAGGCTGGATCCAGGTGTGGGCTCATGATGGCTGGAGCCTTTTCAGTTTCTGAGGCTCTGATCAGGAGGCCAGCCAACTAGCCCTCGCAGTCATTCTGGTAGTCCTGGGTTCAGCAGTAGAGCAGGCCTCTGAAGGTTCAAGGAATTCTTCAGGCAGCAAGGTAGTCCTTGAAGGGGAGGACAAACAGTCCTCTGAAGTACCCAGCAGGCCACAGCAGCAAGTAGCCCTCTGAGCGTCCTTCTGCAGTTCAAGAAAGTGAACTAAAGAATGGGTTTGAAGGTCCTTTTTTAACCCTGGTGCCTCCTTTGAAGAAGGTACTGTATTATGTCTCTTAATGTCAAAAGATGCACACAATGTTTTGATTGTGAATGTGTTAAACTGCAGTTTCTACATTTATAACATTTGTATAGCACTTGCATTTTGTCTAACCTCTTCGCAGTGCTAGCCCTCGAGCAGAACAAGAACTGACCCAGTTGATTGGAAGAATACTTTCTTGCCCTGGGGAATGGCCCCTCAATAAGTGGTGGTGGGGGCAGGTATGCAGCAGGGGATTCTCATCCCTGCCCTTTTGGTGATGCCTCAGACCATATGTCTGTTAAAAAACATGGATGGCTAAGGCACAAGTAGTAATATTTTTTTTTTTATTTGTTAGACTTTTAACTAGAAGGAAGAGACAATGTAGCCTTTTACCTAGTTAGGCCTTGCCTTCTTCTCTGACAAGCTTGGTGATTCACACGCGCAAGGGGTACAGCACATGGCATCTCACGTGCCTTGTGCCAGCTGTGATTGGTGAAAAGGTATCTGGGCAGGGCTATAATAGGGTAACGAAGACCACCAATGTGCTTTCTGATGCCAGACTCCACATGTTTCCATGAATGTGTGTTCACTGAAGAGAGGATACCTTGATGGGGCTTGTTGGAAGTTCTAAAGGTAGATTTACAGTGCTGAGTGAAGTGATGAATACCATAGCCCGGTTTTAAGCTTTTACAAAACTTACTTTCATAAGCCAACTCTATCAAACCTCCCATACCTAAATTTCATCTTTTGATAGAAGAGGGTAGCGGGGAATACCTGTGGCTTTAAATCAGCTTCCCAAGGGTTCTGTTCTTGACAGTGGATTTAGAACAAGATATAGGTGGTCATTCCAACCCTGGCGGTCGGTGTTAAAGCGGCGGTCAACCCGCCAACAGGCAGGCGGTAAAAAAAATGGAATTCTGACCCTGGCGGAAACCGCCAACACAGATCGCCACTTTAACACTCCGACCGCCACGGCGGGACAAACAAACAGCGCGGCGGTCACCGCCAACAGACAGGCGGCAGACAATGTACCGCCCACCCTATCACAACTCACCAATCCGCCACCTTTTCCGGGGAGGGAGCCCCGCGGATAAAAACATGGCGGAAACAGACTACGATCGGGAAAACGCTCACCTCTACACACTCCACGAGGAATCTGGACAGCATGGAACCCGAACTACACATCCTACCAGCAATTGTCTACCTGCTCCTCTACCAGGAGCACGAACGCCGCGCAGAAGACAACGGTGAGTACTGCACCTACGACACAGGGGAGGGGGGAGGAGAAAAGGTTACAGGCACACAAATACGCGACACCCCCCCCCAACTACCTACACACCAATGCAGAGCAACAACTCAGAGTGACACCCCCCAAACCCCCCGGAAGAATGCAAAGACAAAAAAATATGATATCGAAATCCAAATATATTGTAAGGCTAAGTAAATAAGTAATTCGAACATCCTATAACTATATACACATATGTAAATTGTCCCGTCAAAATTGGCTTACAGTCATCGTACGTGGGCCAATGGTCCTCAACACATGGGCAAAGCCCACACAGGAGACCCGAATCCATTGGAGAGAACACTGCAGGGGCATCAGATAGTAAAACTACAGGCACCTCAGGGGGAAGGGAAGGGGGGGCACCTCAGCCAGATGAGTCCACGAAGCTAGATGCACGAGGGGCCTCCATGGCCACTGGTCAATCCTGGGGAGTGCAAAGCCACAGTCTCTCAAGTCTCTGCAGTGGGTGGTTTGCCCACCGCTTTATCCTGGGGAGTGCAAAGCCACAGTCTCACAAGTCTCTACAGTGGGTGGCCTGCCCACTGTGCCATCCTGGGGAGTGCAAAGCCACAGTCTCACAAGTCTCTATAGTGGGTGGCCTGCCCACTGTGCCATCCTGGGGAGTGCAAAGCCACAGTCTCACAAGTCTCTATAGTGGGTGGCCTGCCCACTGTTCAATCCTGGGGAGTGCATAGCCACAGTCTCTCAAGTGGATGACAGACTCCACTGGTACTGGAGGAGTCTTGGTGCCCAGAGTGTATCGTGCAGCCCTGCCTGACACTGATCCGGGCCTGCCCCTTCTGCCAATGGGCCAGCGGTGCTTGAGATGAAGGGCCCAGCGGAGCGGTGCTTGAGAGGAAGGGCCCAGCGGAGCGGTGCTTGAGATGAAGGGCCCAGCGGAGCGGTGCTTGAGAGGAAGGGCCCAGCGGAGCGGTGCTTGAGAGGAAGGGCCCAGCGGAGCGGGGCTTGAGATGAAGGGCCCAGCGGCGCGGTGCTTGAGATGAAGGGCCCAGCGGAGCGGTGCTTGAGATGAAGGGCCCAGCGGAGGGGTGCTTGAGATGAAGGGCCCAGCGGAACGGTGCTTGACAGGAAGGGCCCAGCGGACGGTGCTTGAGATGAAGGGCCCAGCAGAGCGGTGCTTGAGATGAAGGGTCCACCGGAGCGGTGCTTGAGATGGAGGGCCCAGCGGAACGGTGCTTGAGAGGAAGGGCCCAGCGGAGCGGTGCTTCAGATGAAGGGCCCAGCGGAGCGGTGCTTGAGATGAAGGGCCAGCGGAGCGGTGCTTGAGATGAAGGGCCCAGTGGAGCGGTGCAGAGACGGCGGTGCAGAGACGGCGGTGCCCAGCAGAGCGGTGCTTGAGATGAAGGGCCCAGCGGAGCGGTGCTTGAGATGAAGGGCCCAGCGGAGCGGTGCTTGAGAGGAAGGGCCCAGCGGAGCGGTGCTTGAGAGGAAGGGCCCAGCGGAGCGGTGCTTGAGATGAAGGGCCCAGCGGAGCGGTGCTTGAGATGAAGGGCCCAGCGGAACGGTGCTTGAGAGGAAGGGCCCAGCGGAGCGGTGCTTGAGATGAAGGGCCCAGCGGAGCGGTGCTTGAGATGAAGGGCCCAGCGGAGCGGTGCTTGAGATGAAGGGCCCAGCGGAACGTTGCTTGAGAGGAAGGGCGCAGCGGAGCGGTGCTTGAGATGAAGGGCCCAGCGGAGCGGTGCTTGAGATGAAGGGCCCAGCGGAGCGGTGCAGAGACGGCGGTGCCCAGCGGAGCGGTGCTTGAGATGAAGGGCCCAGCGGAGCGGTGCTTGAGAGGAAGGGCCCAGCGGAGCGGTGCTTGAGATGAATGGCACAGCGGAACGGTGCTTGAGAGGAAGGGCCCAGCGGATCAGTGCTTGAGATGAAGGGCCCAGCGGAGCGGTGCTTGAGAGGAAGGTCCCAGCGGAGCGGTGCTTGAGAGGAAGGGCCCAGCGGAGCGGTGCTTGAGATGAAGGGCCCAGCGGAGCGGTGCTTGAGATGAAGGGCCCAGCGGAGCGGTTCTTGAGAGGAAGGGCCCAGCAGAACGGTACAGAGACTGCGGGGCCCTGTTCAGCGGTGCAGGTCTTGAAGGGCCCTGTTCAGCGGTTCTTGAGACGGCGGTGCCCTGTTCAGCGGTGCAGGTCTTGAAGGGCTCTGTTCAGCGGTGCTGGTCTTGAAGGGCCCTGTTCAGCGGTGCAGGTCTTGAAGGGCCCTGTTCAGCGGTTCTTGAGACGACGGTGCCCTGTTCAGCGGTGCAGGTCTTGAAGGGCCCTGTTCTGCGGTGCTGGTCTTGAAGGGCCCTGTTCAGCGGTGCTGGTCTTGAAGGGCCCTGTTCAGCGGTTCTTGAGACGGGGGTGCCCTGTTCAGCGGTGCAGGTCTTGAAGGGCCCTGTTCAGCGGTGCTGGTCTTGAAGGGCCTTGTTCAGCGGTGCTGGTCTTGAAGGGCCCTGTTCAGCGGTGCTGGTCTTGAAGGGCCCTGTTCAGCGGTTCTTGAGACGGCGGTGCCCTGTTCAGCGGTGCAGGTCTTGAAGGGCCCTGTTCAGCGGTGCTGGTCTTGAAGGGCCCTGTTCAGCGGTTCTTCACATGTGTCTCCAGGGCACCAGATCCGGATAATAGATGGTGTTCACTCGCCATCCGACTTTTCGCTTGCGGGCCCTCCTGTGCTGGTGTCCCGTGCCCGTGGGTGTCCTCCTTCACCCCAGGAATGGGGCTGGTTGGGCCCTCCTGGGCTGCTTGCCTGCTGCCGGACTTGTCGGCCGTGCTGCCCTTGCCATCCTTCCGTGAGTCTCTGTGGCCCTTGCCTCCCTTTGTAGATGTGCCAGGTGGCACCCCACTTCCTGACGGTGCCAGGGTGGTGGCTGTGGAGGCTGCCGTCTCTGTCCTCTCGTGCCGGGCCTTCCCTTTTTTAGATTTTTTCCCAGGGGGTGGGCTGGCTGTCCCTTTGCTGCTGGCCGATGTGGCTGCCCTCGAAGGTGGTGGACTCCAATATCCCTGGACTATGGTCCTTGTAGGTCCAGGGGTTGTGGTGGCTGAGGTGCTGATTGCACTATTACGAGATGGAGGGGGTGGGTCAGGTGATGGAAAGAGGTTAATTTTTTAGAGGAATTTTTTTTTCGGAGCAATGGGAAGGGTAGGTGGAGTGGGTAAGGGAGTGGAGGAAGAGGATGTGGTTGTAGGAGAGTCAAGTGTGCTGTCTTTAGGTGCAGGTGCTTGTGACGGAGGCTGTCGTGAGGTGGATGGCTGTTGGGTGGGTGGCTGCCTGCGTTTGTGTGGTTTGGATGAGGGGGTGACAGACACAGTGGGAGAGGACACAGGGGACGTGTAAATGGCAGTGGGGGTGGTGACTGCACGTGTGCGGAGTGTTCTGGTGGGTGTGCTGGTGATGGACGTAGTGGATGATGATGTTGTGCATGCAAGTGTGAGTGGAGACGTCACAGGGAGGGAGGAGGGAGACGAGGAGGAGGAGGACACAGAGGAGGCAGTGGCTGTTGGCATGTCTGCATGTGGATGTTGCTTGTGTGAATGCTTGTGGGATGTGTGGTGCTTATGTCTGGATGAGCTGACCTTGGGTGTTGAGGTGTGTGCAGGCTGGTCTGTAGGTGTGTCTGGGATAGGCAGAGGAACAGGGGAGTGGGACTGGGTGGAGGGAGTTGGAGGAGGGAGGCTGGAGACAGGGACAATGGCTGCCGTCAGTGCTGAGGCCAGAGCGTTGAACGATCGCTGATGGGCAGCCTGACCCGAATGAATGCCCTCCAGGTATGCATTGCTCCTATGCACCTCCCTTTCCACCCCCTGGATGGCATTCAAAAGGGTAGACTGCCCAACAATGACCATCCGGAGGAGGTCAATGACCTCCTCACTGAGGGCAGCAGGGGTAACTGGGGCAGGGCCTGAGGTGCCTGGGGCGAAGGAGGTGCCCGCCTTGGTGTGCGAGCGGGCACGGGGCGAACGCTGAGGGGCTGCTTGGAGGGCGGAGCTGGTGCGCTGGGTGGCGGCTGTACCTGTTGTTGCGTGGGCACGGATGTTGTCGCCACCACAAGGGAGCTCCCTTCCGAGGACGTGTCGGTGTCGCTGATGTCTCCACGTGTCCCCGTTGTGGAGCCCCCCTCGCCCTCCGTCTCACTGGTGAAATCAGAGTCCGTTTCACGGCCCTCCGGGGCCATGTGAGATGCAGCTCCCTCGTGCTCCAATGCCACTTCTCCTCCGCCAGATGATGCTAATGCACACATTAACAGGAAGAGCAGACAAAAAAGGGGGGGGAACATAAAGACATGTTGAGTGCATGCATTGGCAACACAGTTGGCGGAGAGGACAGACACAGAAGCCCCCTGCTGTACGCCGCGCACTTGGGGTACACTACTCAATCAGTGAGACCTGGCCTACAAGCCAATGGACGACAACTGCACACATAGGTGACACAGGGCCATGGATAGCTGTACTTGCCACCCTACAGAGGTGGGGGGCGGGGGCACAGGGCCATGCCTTACGGAGGGGACTAGCCTACAGAAAGCGCCCTGGCCTACGGATACCCACGTCCCTCCTCCCCCACCCAGACACCTCCACTGCACGCTAAGATAGCAGAATGTGCTTGTACTCACCCCCTTGTGTCTGCTGTGATGTCCTCACGCGCCCATCCAAATCTGGTTAGGCCACCACCAGGATCCGGGACATCAGGGGGGTCAATTGACGACTGGCACCCCTCCTACGTTGGGAGGCCATCCCCAGCAGAGCCTCTGCGGTCTTTCTGCTCCCGCGGCGGATGTCCTCCCACCTCTTGCGGCAGTGGGTGCCCCGTCTGTTGTGGACCCCCAGGGTCCGGGCGTCCTTGGCGATGGCACGCCAAATGTCTATTTTCTGATGGGCGCTGACCTATGTGACACGTACAGGGAGAGAAAATAAAATATCAACATTTTCTGCATGCTCGATGTGAGTGCCCCCCCTCCCCACCCTTGCCATGTGGCACATGCTCTCATCTGTTGTTTGATGCATGCCTCATTCGCTCCCCTCCGCACCGTCGTTCATTCACCCCACTCAACCCAGGCATTGGCCACAAAGCATGGTCCCAGTGTTCTAACCTGTTGGTCTGGAGGACTGTAGAGTAGCGCATACTGGGGGAGGACCCCATCCACGAGTTTTTCCAATTCTTCAGAAGTGAAGGCAGGGGCCCTTTCCCCAGTCGCAGCAGCCATTGTCTCTTCCAGACCGAGGTCACAGCAGCACTTGCAGTATAGGTCCTCTCCTGTGGATGATCAGGTCTCAAGTGATTAATCAGATAGAAAATGGCGGTCACGCCCGCGGCGGTGCGTACCGCGACCGCCGGCGCACTTCGTCACTGGCTCCTGAAACCCATAGGGTTCAATGTTAACCAATGCGGCTTTGCACCGCGGTCTTCGACCGCCTACCACCACGGTGTGCCACGCCAGCGCATTGACCTCACATCCCATTGTCACACTTCACAGGTCAGGCAACCGCCATTTCAAGGGCCCACATGGCTTAATTTCTACTGCGTCACACAGGCCTAGGCCTTGCATTGACACTCATACAAGCCATTCAATGCATAGAGAATCGTGTACTGTGCAAGCTGTGGGAACGTACCTGTGGGTTGCTTGACTCTGTGCTCCATGTTGTCCTTCCTAGGCACCGTCCACTGGGACTTGCGAGGAGATGGAGGAATGTTCCCGTGTACAGACCGCTGGTGGACCTGTCGACAATGGAAGAAAGACATGTCATACTGACATACAGACTTGACCGAGCCACTATACAGGATCTGTGTGCCCAGCTGGAGCCAGACCTGATGTCACCCATCCGCCAACCCACAGGGATCCCCCCTCTAGTGCAGGTTCTGTCAGTACTCCATTTTTTGGCAAGTGGGTCATTTCAATCTACAGTGGCCATTTCATCGGGGATGTCTCAGCCTATGTTTTCAAAGGTGTTGTTCAGAGTGTTGTCTGCCCTGATGAAATACATGCGGAGCTACATTGTTTTCCCTGAGGTGGGCGATTTGGCTACAGTGAAGGGTGATTTCTATGCCCTTGGACATATTCCCAACATCATTGGTGCCATTGATGGGACCCATGTGGCTTTGGTTCCCCCCAGAGAAAGTGAACAGGTGTACAGGAACCGAAAAAGTTATCATTCGATGAATGTCCAGGTGGTCTGTTTGGCTGACCAGTACATCTCCCATGTAAATGCCAAGTTCCCTGGGTCAGTGCATGACGCCTACATCATGCGAAATAGCAGCATCCCTTATGTGATGGAACAGCTACAGAGACACCGTGTGTGGCTAATTGGTGACTCTGGTTACCCCAACCTGTCCTGGCTACTGACCCCAGTGAGGAATCCCCGGACCAGGACAGAGGAACGGTACAATGAGGCCCATGGGCGTACTGGGAGGGTGATCGAGCGGACCTTCGGCCTCCTGAAGGCCAGGTTTAGGTGCCTGCATATGACAGGTGGATCCCTAATGTACTCACCGAAGAAGGTGTGTCATATCATAGTGGCCTGCTGTATGCTTCACAACCTGGCTTTGCGACGCCAGGTGCCTTTCCTGCAGGAGGATGGTCCAGATGGTGGTGTTGTGGCAGAAGTGGAACCTGTGGAGAGTGAAGAGGAGGAAGACGACGGGGACGACACGGACAACAGGGACAGAGTGATACTACAGTATTTTCAATAACACACAGGTAAGAATCAACACCGGCATTTTACAATTACTTACAGTCTCCTGCCTCTCTACTGACTGGCCTATTCCCCCAGTGTATGTTAACTGAGTTGTGACTTTCCCTTCAAATTTCAGAGATGTGGGCCCCACTGCGTGACCTCTGCTTTGTTTCCCCATGTACTACAGCTGTGTGACAGTGGTATGTTCTCATCACTATGTAACTGGACATTTTGGCAGCGTTAGGTCTAATACATTTGTTCACAATACAGGCAGACTCCTGATTATTTTTGTGCAATAAGTGATTTTATTAAAGTGCTGAATTTAGGGACATGGTTGAAAATCGGTGATGGGTGATGGTGGAGGAATGTCCATGGCAGAGTCCAGATTTTCAGTCTCACAGGTGCATTGTCCATATGCCTGTGGAAGGATGGAGCAGGGGCAGTTTAAGGTTGGACAGGGTGACAATGTGGGACAGTGGGATGACATCATGGGGTATCCTTTGCTGGCGGGTGTCTTGGCATCCTACTCTGTCTTCTTTCGAGATCTCAGGCCCCGCTTGCGGGGTGGTTCTTCTTCTGCAGGGGGTGGGGTTCTGGTGGCCTGTTGTTGTGTGGGGGCCTCCTGTCCACTAGCGCCGGCGGAGGTGGTAGCCTGTTCTTGGTCCATGCTAGTGACAGGGGCCCTTTGTGGTGCCACATGGTCCCGCAATGTGGTGACAATCTGGTTGAGTGCCCCGACGATGGTGCCCATTGCGGAACTGATGCTTCGGAGTTCTTCCCTGAACCCCATGTACTGTTGCTCCTGCATGACCTGGATCTCCTGGAACCTGGCCAGTACCGACGCCATCGTTTCCTGGGAGTGGTGGTATGCTCCCATGATGGAGGAGAGGGCCTCGTGGAGAGTGGGTTCCCTGATCCTGTCCCCCCCCTGTCGCACAGCAGCCCTCCCAGTTCCCCTATGTTCCTGGGCCTCTGTCCCCTGGACGGTGTGCCCACTACCACTGCCCCCAGGTCCCTGTTGTTGTTAGGGTGGTGGGTTAACCTGGGTGCCCTGTAGTGGTGGACACACCGCTGATTGACATGTCCTGGAGACAGAGGCATGGGCCAGCTGGGTGGGAGCTGTGCTGGTGTTCCCAGAGGGGGTTAGGTCTGCTGTGGCCTGTGTGAGGGGAACCGACTGTCCCGAGGTCCCCGATGGGCCAGGCTGGTCATCTGGGTCCAGGGAGACAGAGCTGCTGTCATCACTGGTGGCCTCTTCTGGGGGTGGGATGGACATTTCTGGACCCTCCTGGGCGGTGTGGTGGCGTTCGGGTCCTGCAGGGGTATAGAAGTATGGTTATTGCTTCAGTGTGTGCCATATCGTGCAATGGGTGGGTGCCCGTGTACCCCAGGGCTGGCATTCCTGTGTGGGGGCTTCTGTGAGGGTGGCTTGTGGGGGAGATGTGTATGTGCAGTAGGCATGCTTTGGTGATGGGTGTCCCTTCTTTGTGGACTCATGGAGGGCTAGGTGTTGGGATGGGTGGGTTGTGATGGTGAGCCATTTTCAAGGAGGATGTGTGATGGGGCTGGGGGTGATGGTGGGGGTATGATTTGGGATGCAGGTGGGGTGGGGGGATGAAGTAGTGAAGATGAGACTTACCAGAGTCCATTCCTCCAGCTACTCCTGCGAGGCCTTCAGGATGCAGGATGTGCAAGACTTGCTCCTCCCATGCTGTAAATTCTGGGGGAGTAGGCGGGGGTCCGCCGCCAGTCTTCTGCACCGCAATGTTGTGCCTTGATACCATGGAACGCACCTTCCCCCGTAGGTCGTTCCAGCAGTTCCTGATGTCGTCCCAATTTCGTGGATGCTGTCCCACAGCGTTGACCCTGTCCACTATTCTTTGCCATAGCTCCATCTTCCTTGCAATGGTGGTGTGCTGCACCTGTGTCCCGAAGAGCTGGGGCTCTACCCGAACTATTTCCTCCACCATGACCCGGAGTTCAGCGTCTGAAAACCGGGGGTGTCTTTGGGGTGCCATGGGGTGGTGTGGATGAGGTGTGGGGTGGTGTATGTGTTGTAGAGTGTGGTGAGTGTGGTGATGTGTGGTGTTTTGTGCGTGGATATTGTGTGGGTGATAGTGTGGTTTGCCTCTGTGTGATGGTGTTCTCTATTCGGTGCTGTCTCTCTCTGGCTTTCTGTCGATTTTTTTGGTCGTAAGGGTTTGTGGGTGATGTGGGTGTGTGTTTTATATAGTTTTGGGTGTGTGGGAGTGTTGTGTGTATGTGTATCAGGTGTGTGTATTTTAAATTGTCCAATGTGGCTGTGTTTTGTAAATGTGTGTGTATTTTGACCGCGGTGGTGTGTACCGCCAATGGAATACCGCGGTTGAAAGACCGCCGCGTGGATTAGTGGGTCGGAATGGAATGGGCGTATTTCTGTTGGTGTGACGGTGGAGGTTTGGTCATCGCCAGTTTTACGCTGGCCTTTGGTGTGGCGGACTTTTGTGGATGTCGGGTTTTTGGCGGTTTGCCAGTTGCGGGTCAGAATGACTGTGGTGGTTTACCGCGCCCGCGGCGGTGTTATGGCGGTCTTCTGACCGACGGTAAGCGCCTTTTACTGCCGAGGTCAGAATGACCCCCACAGTATGCAACATATTTACATCCAGTAATTGTCATGTTCTCTCATAAGTACTTTTACAAACTCTGTTGATTCTCCCTGTTCAGGGTCTTGAGCTTCACACTTGGACGCGTGTATTTCCCCTTGAACCTTAATTTGGTTCATTTGTTGCTGACACCTCCCCTTAGAAACTTCCCCTTGTCATTTTTTATGCTTTATTTAGAATAGGGACATTTCTTTATGGAACCACTTTAGCTAATTTTGTGCTCCCCATTTCATCATATTTTGCATCATTTTCTTTATTGTATACACATTCAGAATGCACAACTATATAGATATGTCTTTGTTTGGATACATTAATTTACTAAATTATTTATTTGAACTCTTACTAAATGTTGTTAATAAAAACTTCATGCTTTGGCTACTTTCCTATCCATCATTTTTGTGGAGTCAAATTGGTTTCACTGTAATTGAAATATATTGCTTATGTTGACTTCTTTCATAAACTTTCAGTCAAGAACTAATGTTCTATAGGACCAATGGAAGCTCTTGTATGACAACCACACTAGAACTTGTTGGTTCAGAGAATTCCCTGGAGCAGTAGCATAACACTGGAAAATGTATTGACTAGGGGTGGACGAAAATGAGTATATTTATTAGTATAAATGTCCCTGTGTACCCTTCTCCCACATTCGTCAGTGGTCATTGCAGTTACATTGTAGATATAAATGAGCTGTTGCATACAGAAAGCTCACAAGGTTCCATCATATGGCATGTTGCATGGCGCATGAGTTGAGAGTCGGCCACTTTATTCATATTTTGGAACTTAGGAAAGTGAAAATGGGGTCCGACTCCTTATAGTTAAGAGAATGTATCTGTACAAATCTGCTTCATATATTGACAGTAAAGTTCCACAATCTGTGCCTTTTGGAGTATAAAAGCATGGATCAACCCTTTATTTACACGCCCCAGGTACTTGCAGCGAAAGCCTGGGACTCAGTTGAATTTTTCTTCACTGTTGCATATCAGCATCTCATGCCAGCTCCACCCACCGTAACAGTCAGTTTAACTTCAAAACGCTTTTTATTGAAATCCAGCACACCACAGAAAATTCATAAGCTACCAATCCCTCCAACGATATACTGGGTCATATTTACAAGCCCCTTGTGCCGCCTTGTTTCCGATTAGCGTCATTATTTTCATGCTAATGTGGCGTTAAGGTGGCCTTTTCTGCGCACCATATTTACAAGGTGGCAAAATGCATGCATTGCACCACTTTGTAACCCCTTGCGCCACATTATGCCTGCACCAGGAGACCCATAAAAATGACGCAGTGATACTTACATATTTTCACTGCTCCATTTTTAGCATAATTTTGAACACCTACCTAAGTCAGGCATGAAGCTCCCATTGTTTTCAATAGCATCCCTTTACTTTGCAGGATATCATGCAAAGCGCCACAATAGCATCAAATGTTTTTATGCTATTGGCCTAACGACTGCCATGGTGCACTACATTTTAAATACAGCGTAACCATGGTGGCAGTAGGGGCATGCAAGGAATGTGGAGTATCGGGACCTATGCACCACTTTCTTGTAGATCTGCCTCACTGGGTTTTGAGTAGTCACTCCACCTAATATCATGGACTTCCAGGGGTTCTCGGAATAGTCATCATAAAGCACCATATCTGTTTATGTTCAGAAAGTTTTTTGTGCCTTAGATGTTCATTGATAATCAGATTGAATTCTTTAAAAGGCACATTAACACAGAACCATCTATTAGTTATGTGGGACAGATCAACTTGTGGAATAACATTAAAAACGAAAACTAAGTGGCAATAGTATGAACATTGTCTTTAAATTAGAAATAATTTCAAACTTCGAAACTTTAGCAAATTAATAATGTAAAATCAGAGAACTTCATTCAGTGTCCAGAGTGGTAATTCAGAATAGCAGCGATTTATAAAGTTTGTTGGAAGCTCTATACTTAAGTCACTCATTCAAAAATATTGAAATCGTTTCATCTAAGTTCATTTCTTTTGGGCACGTCAGTGAACGAGAAAAAGTCCATTTGGCTCTGTGGGGCAGAAGAAGTAGTTCCCTTTTAGCACGTGACGTCACAGCACAATCTTCCCAAAGATTCAAATTTTAGCCCATTCCTGTGTCCTGAATCAGATTCAATAAAATCTTGTGCTGTTGCAAATCGAGTCTTGTTTTTCTGGTGGCTCTAATACTTTCACTAATTCCTGTATTCTGATATATTAATGTGCTCCCAAAACACAATTTTTAACATAGTCAGGGAGTTTGAGTTATATACACAATGAAATCTGATCAACAATTTAAGAATGATTGCCATACTACATTAAAGGCTAGAATCCCTTATTATGCACTTCCATTGTACTACGGAACACTAAAAGTAGACATGTTTACCTTTGAAAAAAAATGGGGTGACCAAGGCAAGCAATCTCATCTTTTGGCGCAACAAAATGTTGTTGAGTTTGTATTCTATGCATATGAGCCTTTATAAAATTTACAAAAGGTGCTAGTGCTTTTTAAGTTTTACAAATCAAATAATGAGCTAAACTATAAGGCTAACATATTCCTGTGGCCCAGAGCACGGCCCAGAGCACGGCGGTTCCCTGTGTTTTTTTCCTGCCACCCGGCATCTTGGAGTATGCAGGAGGTCACTAGGGGAGCGTTTTTGGAGCGCTTTGGAGCATGGCGATTCAAAGGCTCCAAGCCCTAAATGCCTGATGACCTGAAGGCTTCTCCTTTCCTCTGCTCCCCTGTACTTGTTCTTGAGTGCGGCCTGGCACCTAGAAGCAAAGCGTTGGTGTCTGTGTGGGGAGTGGGCAGCGAGGAGCTGCAGAAGGAAGCTGCATGGTGCTGACCGGCTTCGGGTCCCGGCTCCCATGAAATTTGTATCAGCGAATTGGCGCCTTCAAAACAGCGGTGGTTGACAGCAACAGTGCCAGCAAATAGTGGTAAGCAGTGGCAATCTGCGGCGACAGCTGGAGGAGAAAGCGAGTGTTGCACTGTTTGCTGAAGGAGGAAGAGGAGAAGGAGGAGGGGGTCCAGAGAGTACAAGAGAGGAGAGTACAAAGGGATGAGAGTATAAAAGGGCGAGAGATGGGCAAACGGAAGGGGGGGGGCTCCTCCAAGATAATCTTAAAATCAACAAAACTTTAGACGGCTTTCTACAAAAGGCTGTTGGAGCCTGAGACAAAGAGATTGAGATGGCTGAGCGTCGCCTATCTACCACGGTATCACCGGCTCTTATTTCTCTATCTACACCCTCATCACAATTACTCCCACATATTTCACAGTCTCCCCAGCCCCAGTACACGCAGTTAAATCTGGCCTTCCCACCAGCCGACCACCCTGACAATGCCCGGGAGATTCCCTCTGTGGCCCTGGATGAGGTCACTGCAACAGAACTTGCATTGTCATCACCGGGTCCCTTAGCTGGTGCACCAGTGCCTGAGCCAAAAGGAAAAATAATATCACTGCACTTTATCTTAAGAAACAAACGAGTTCCTACTATGAGCTCCACTAATTTTGGACTTGAAACAGGTAATGATGGGACTAACAAAACACAGGAGAGTACTGTTGGTCCATGGGTGCCTGAGTACATAATGGAGGAGTTCACCAAGAGGTTGCGTTCTTCTGAACTCCGTTGAAAAGCCATTGAAGAGAAATTAGGGGGGTTTACTCAACCCCGTGTGCCCGATACCATTCCTTGAGCTAACTCACAACCCCACTGCCAGTCTTTTGAATTCCGGGACATTCTTCTGGCACTGGTGGCAAGGCTCCCTCACATTCTGTTGTGGGCCCAACGGCACCTAAGGATTGTTGTATTTATTCCTGTCAGTTTGAGGTGGGTCGGAATGCCAGGCCGGGCCGTAATCCAGAGGAAGACTGTACCAATGATGTAGTCATTGCTAATAGGGGAGTATGTGGTGCTGCTCCGGTAACTAATTTAGGCCCTAATTCTGAGTCTGACGGGCGGCGGAGGCACCCGTCGCGTATTTCAGTGTCTGCTTTGCAGACACTGAAATACTTTTAGGGGCCCTCTTACGGGGGCCCCTGCCGTGCCCATGCCATAGGCATGGGCACGGCAGGGGCCCCCAGGGGCCCCGCGACTCCCCCTCCCGCCATCCGGTTCCCGGCGGGAGAACCGCCAGGAACTGGATGGCGGGAGGGGGAGTCGGAATCCTCCATGGCTGCGGAGCGCGCTCCGCAGCCATGGAGGATTCCTACGAGCGGCGGAAAGTCAGCGGGAGACCGCTGGCTTTCCGCGTCTGACCGCGGCTAAACCGCCGCGGTCAGAATGCTCGTAGGAGCACCGCCAGCCTGTTGGCGGTGCTCCCGTGGTCGGTGGCCCTGGCGGCCACCGACCGCCAGGGTCGGAATGACCCGCTTAGTGTCTAAGATGCCTAAAGCTTCCAATGTGTACGAGCATCAATTAGTAAGCCCTCTGGTGACGGACCTGGTGTCTAGCAGAACCAGACCTAATAACCATGGGGCTCAGTTAGAAGTTTTGCATCTACCCCCAAAATCTTGCCCATATGTGCTTGTAATTACAAATGTTCGTAGGCTCCGAACAAATAGAGTGGAGACTTATATATAGTTGAAAAATAAGGTCATCCATTGGCTGCATGTTAATGCTAAATTTGCATTTTGTTATGGTACCTTCAATATTAATGGTGAGGAGGGTGGGATGGGTGGGCCCGCCAAATAAGCTTGGAGTGGGAGATCATATTGTTATTAACTTTGACTCACCTACCCTGGTCCAACAGATTTTTCTAAAGTCCTGCAGAGCTAGCCCCTTAGCTGGAGGTGTTACCTTGTATAGACTCTCAACCTCCTATCCCCCAGGACCCGAACTTGCCCCTAGTGGTTTGACACTTGACTCTAGAGGTCCCTCTTGTTTCCATGTGCACCATGTATTACAGTCTGTATGTAGGCAACCTCCATCTTCCCTCCCAGACATGGATTGACACATAGTCAGAGTTATACAGGATATCCCTGTGCTTCTAGAGATAAGGAACTTGGGCAATCTAGAGTAAGCAGCCTGGAAGAAGAGCGGATTTCAAATGTGGATCCCACGGGTCCTACTCTCGCACCGCTAGCCCAGATTGATATACTGGCCATTGTGCTTGGTTGGAACATGGTCGGCTCTGAATTCACTGGGATGTGCGATACCATTGGAGACAAAGAAGCTGGGAGACCTAGAGTGGGTAGTTCAGCTGTAGATTTAATGGGCAATCCGAACTCTATGAGCCCCACACAGATTGCATCAGAAGCTAAGGATGATGCACCACAAGCCCAGGTTGATGCGCCGGTCACAGTCCTTAGATGGAATATAGCCGGGCCTGAGTCCAAAATGCGAATTCCAGACTGGAGCTCTTTTATAGATGAGTACAAGATATGCCTGTTTCAAGAGACATGGGCCTGAAGCCCAAGCACAGATTCGGTTTTAAGAGTTTTTGGGTCACAGCGCGTAAGGTGACTTCTGGAAGACCCGCAGGTTGTTTACTTATATGGGTTAGCAGTTCCCTCAAGTGTCAGGCTGAGGAAGTGGACATGGGTTGTGATGACTTCCAAGGCCTAACATTATCCACCCAAAGGGAAAAACCCCTACTGTTGGTGAATATATATAGCAGGAGAGTGGGCAGTAACTGCGAGTCTGATGCTTTAACTGTTCTTGATAATATTTTATCAAGTAAATCCACTACCCATTATATCTTAATTGCAGGGGACTTCAATGCTACTTTTGAGCCTTATTCTCTGCCCCAAGAGCATTACCAAAAAGAGGACATTCTTTGGGGTATCCCACAATTAGCAATGAACAAAAGTCTCAGAATGAGCAGAACGGCTTACCAAATCGTTGATATTACACTTGCATATGATCTCCGCACTTGTAAATGTCGCTCATTCTCAGATGCTAAACCTTGTCCCACTTTCAGTCGTGGTGCTTATAGGAGCTACATTGATGACCTTATATTAGACATTCGTTTGTGGGGGCATATGGTCGATATTGTGGTAAAAGAACATGAAGAAAGCGACCACGACCCGTTGATTCTATCCATTAGGGGTCTGCTGCCCACAAGAGAGGCCCCTGATTCCAGGGACTATGTGCAGCAGTTTACCATGACAAATTACAAACAGAATGTCAAGTGGGATGTTGTTAATTCCTCTCTAAGCTCCCTTTCATCAATATATAGCCTTCTGGCAGACCAAATGCTCCATTTACTTGAGGATGAGAATAGGCTGCTAGTTGCTCATGTGGAATTATTCAACTCTTTAAAAAAAATTTTTACTAAAGAAATTGTTGCTAAAACAAGAAACAGGTGTAGCAAGGGGTGGTTCAATCATTCATGCAGTGAAGCCAAGCACAAATTATTGAGGGACCTGAGAAGGGGAATCGGAGAGCCAATAAGACAGTCAAGAGAGAGTTATAGGCGGGAACTTTCCAAGGCATGAAGAAGTTGGGAGGAGAAACTACAGGCTGCTCTCTTGGAAGCTGCAAGAGCTAATGAGGCCTCCAAGTTTTGGAAGCTGATTTCAAATTACAGTAGTGATTCCCGGCCCTTGCCTGGTATTTTGATTCTCCCGGCAGTATGGGTAAATCATTTTGGGTCACTTTACTCAGGGGTAAATTAACCCAATTTCAGGGAGCTGATCAGCATTAGGGAAAATGGTGTTCCTCCAATCACGTTTTCCCTTGCCGAAACTAAAGCAGCAATAGCTTACCTCAACTGGGGAAAGGCCCGGATCTCGATAAAATACCTGGCAATCTTTACAAATCAAACCCCGATATCTGGGCCCCCTGCTTGAACAAGGTTTGTAATGCAGTTCCGCAGGAGCATTTATTCTGTGCACACGGAGGGGAGCTGAGATGGTTCCCATTTTTAAGAAAGGTAGTCCTTGCAACCCTTTTAATTATCATCCCATAAGCCTACTCAACAACTTTCAAAAACTTTTTGCGAAGCAGATTTTGTTCCATTTAGAAGATTGGATTACAGAGAGTGGGGCAATTTCTGATTTGCAGGCAGTTTTTGACCTGCGGTTAGCACAATAGATCAAGTCCTGAGGTTTTTGGCAACTAAATGGAGGACTGTGGACATCGGAGGTGAAAACCTATATGTAGCCTTTATTGACCTATGAGCGGCCTTTGACCTGGTACCCAGAAATACATTTTGGCTGACACTGACCAACATGGGAGTCCCTAAAGGTCTTTTGAACCTTATTGTCTGACTTCATGGAGGCACTTTTCCTTGAATCAGCAGTGACAAGGATGGTGAATTAACAGACACAGTCATTATTGAGAGAGGAGTAAGGCAAGGCTGTGTCCTTGCCCATGCCCTCTTTCTTTTATATATAAACAAATGTATTAAGTATTCAACTAATTGTAATAACGATTCACCTAGGCTAGCAAGTAAGAAAATCCCAGGATTGCTTTATGAGGATGACACCATCATCTTAGTAAAATCACCACTGGGATTGCAAAATCTAGTTGACCAATTTTGTTTATTTTGTAATCGAACATGTGCTTTTCTTCTATCCCCTATATAAGAGTCCAAGGGAAAAATTGATTATCCTGTTGTGCAAGGCTGTGTTTTTATACGACCGTGCCAGTGCTCATAGAATTTGCAAATATGACCCGTACTCACTGGTAGTAAGTGCGGTCACTAAATATTTGTCAGCAGCTTGGTTAATTTGCCATAGGACTATTACAGTACCAGGTTTCAGTGTTTAGCCCGCATTATGGGCAAAGAACTATTTGAACATGTGGTTTGGGCAGGGCTGTGGAACTGATTTCTTTTAGACAACATGTGGGTAATCATCCTGTGTTTCTGCTATTTTATCACCAGTGTTAGCTGCAAAGAGTTATTTTTATGCACTGGTTTGGTATTTGTGCCATTTTAACATGAATCTGATATCTGTTTAAAGTTATGACATAAGCTTTCTGACTCACTGTGCATGTGTCTCTAATGATTGACTGTGCTTAAATTTGCTCATATGATTGTGCAGGTAGTAGGCTCCTTTTGTCAAAGTATGTTATCTAAATTACTATGAAACTGTATCACTTTACAACACCAACTTAGTACTTTAAATTCTGGGTCGGACTGTTTGTTTTTATCTTGATGATGGTATTATCTGGGAAATTTGAATATAATATAAATGTAATCACCTTTTACTGTTTTGTAAATACTTGTATTATTTTACATTGTGATGCAGATGTTTTAGAAACCTTGGCATCTAAATGTTAAGTTATGCACTGGGAATAATGGTGGACTATAGTAGGCTAAGGCCTATGACTGACTTTTTATTGACAGTATTTGAAGGTTTTAGAAAACCTATTTTTATTCAAAATTTTATTTTAAGCCATTGTGAAAGCACAATTATAACGTATGCACCGTCTTTTTTACTATTTTATGTCTAACTTTTATGACCTATGGTCAAAATAAAGTATGACCTGACTTTGCCTTAGGGAAGCACAACAAAATGACGTTAAGTTTGTATTCTATACAAATGAGCCTTCGTAAAATTTACAAAAGGCCCTAGTGTTTTTTCACAGTTTTACAAATCAACTAATGAGCTAAACTATAAGGCTAACATATTCCAGGTACATAATTTTTATTAATTATTTCAGTATTGCAAAGTAATATGGTTTCTAAATTTACAATGGCTGCTCTTGCAACACTCTTCCAAAGTATTTTCATACTGTGGCCCATACATTGGAAATTTCTCATTATCTTCCTACCATCGAACTAAAAAGATTCTTCATTGTTGCAATTTCCTCTCACCTATCAGAACTCTGTATCCGAGATACTATCGATCAGTATTTTTGGATGACATCAGTGTTACCCCCATAATAGAATTTACTGAGGTTTCTTTTTAAAAGATTTGGGTGTAAATATTATTTTTAACATGATTCACCTGTATATCCAACAATGCTATGGTGCTATGGCGTTTAACCATCATTAGTTTGAAGTTTTTAGGAAATTGAGCTGAGTTTCTCAATAAAATCTATCAATACTGTATCACTTTCTAAATAAATAAAAAATAAAAAAAATATATAAATATACTGTATCCGATTTTCACCCGTTGGAAATTAATATAAGCATTTCATTGCCACACAATCTGTTCCTCCCACCAGTCCATTTGAAGACACCAATGTGCAAAGCTTTGCCACCCTGTATTTTGGCAAATAGATGTGACTATTGAAAGCATTATAATAAACAGCACTAAGGCCATTATTATGGCATGGGCAGTGCAGGGGCCCCCATGAACAGCCCTGTCACACTTTTCACTGTCTGCAAAGCAGACAGTGAAAAGAGCAACAGGTTCTGTTGCACCCTATGCACTGCAACATTGCTGCCTGCTCCATTATGAGCCGGTGTCGGAGCCGGGGCCAGCGGGAACTCCTAATTGGGCCCGCGGGAAGGCAGCCACACTGGTGGTAACCTGACCACGAGAGTTTGGCAGGCATGCTTTTCCGCCCGCCAAACTCAAAATGATCCCTAGGTGTTCTTTACAGTCAATTGATCAATTGGGTGGTGGGAGTGGGCATATGTATGTCAGGTGTAATATAATGGCTGTGTATAGTCAAAACAAAAGATTTCTAGGGCAATCAAGCATTTTTCAAACCAACCCAGCCGTTTCAGATCTACTTTCTCAAAAATAGCATAGTTAGATCTATCAGGAGCTGTTTGTAAATGCCAAGATCATTTAATTGCCTCTTAAGCGTAACCACAGAATCATCTTTATCTAGAATCAATAGATTTAGCCCCTTCAATATTTTTAAAATTTTCATTGTCGAGTTATGAAGTAGATATTTTGGGCGGGGAAGCCATTCTTTCATTGTCAAGTTAAGTAGGAAAATTGAGCAGTAATATCCTAATCAAGTGGTTTCCAACCTGTAGTCCAGGGGCCCCTGAGGGTCCAAGAAGCCCCCTCAGAGGTTCTGTGACTGGATAGAAAATTAAACAATATTAAGGATTAATAAAGTGTATATATATATATATATATATATAGGACCTTCCAGGAAGGCAGTGTATCCGAAGAGGGCTCTAGCGACGTCGGATCAAGAGTCAGGTTTGCCCTGGCCGAAAGATTTTCACCTTGAAAAAATGACTAAGGGCCTGATTCTAACTTTGGAGGACGGTGTTAAACCGTCCCAAAAGTGGCGGATATACCACCTACCGTATTACGAGTTCCATAGGATATAATGGACTCGTAATACGGTAGGTGGTATATCCGCCACTTTTGGGACGGTTTAACACCGTCCTCCAAAGTTAGAATCAGGCCCTAAGTCCGAAGGTAAGAATCTGTGCCAAGGGCTCCCGTGACGCGTATCAGAGGAAGAGTGCCAGGAGGTCAGATTAGACTGGCGACTTGATCCTGCTGAAGGAAATCTCCAGAAAAACAACTTATTCCTAAACTAAACTATTCACGAGGTGTCCTGCGAGCTGTAGCCAAGCGGTCGGCCTTAAATGTTGACTTTGCCCCAGTCGAGGTGCGACCAGATGACCAGATTGCCGCAATTCATTTCTAAGGGTTAAAAGGCATTAATTCTTTAAAAATTCATTTCTCTGGTTCGATTTTATTTGTTTTCATGTCATTTCAAAGATAAAAATATAATCTGTGTTTATAAATTGGTGTTGGATTTTTATTGTGTTTTGTGTTTTACTTATTTACTGTTTTGTGATGTATAAATGCTTTACACATAGGTCTCCTAAGTTGAGCCTTGTCGCTCGTTGCCAAGCTACCAAGGGTTGAGCTAGGTTTAATTTATTGAGACCTAACTGTACCTAAGTGGAGGTTAGTGTCTTATTGCTAAGTGTAGGTACTTTCCTGTCCTTACCAGTAACCCATTTTCCAACACCTAAGTTTTGGAGTTGAGCCACCTGGACAACTTTAGCACTACCTCCAAGGGTCCAGGATGAAAAGCACACTTGGAGTGTCAGGACTCATGCAAGCTGGGTCCAGGTGTGGGCTCATGATGGCTGGAGCGTTTTCAGTTTCTGAGGCTCTGATCAGGAGGCCAGCCAACTATCCCTCACAGTCATTCTGGTAGTCCTGGGTTTAGCAGTAGATCAAGGATTAAACAGCAGAGCAGGCCTCTGAAGGTTCAAGGAATTTTTCAGGCAACAAGGTAGTCCTTAAAGGGGAAGGAAAACAGTCCTCTGAAGTAACCAGCAGGTCACAGCGGCATGTAGTCCTCTGAGCATCCTTCTGTAGTTCCACTGGATAACATTGTATTACCGTATCACATTTAATAAGTGTTAACTTTTGATAGTGAGCAGTGAGAAATGGTATGTTTGAACTAAAATTATTTATAATTTAAAGGCCCATCTAATGGTAAAGTCAGATTTTAGATTAGAATTATGAAAATGCAACTTTTAGAAAGTTAGCATTTTTCTGCCCTAAGCTTTGTGAGGCCTTCCCGAAGTTGCCAAAGCTGGACCTGTTAATTGCCCCTCAACAGGAAAGCCTACTGGGCTCAGATAGTGAACAATAGGATCTGGCCGTAGCTAAGAGGGGGATGTCCTGCTTTCATTTCAAAGGGTTGCCTCTAGCACACTCACAAAGTAAGTTGATGCAAGCCTTTTGTCACCCTAGACCTCTCTGAGCCTGGACAGGGGAAGAAAGGAGAAGGAAGGAACTTCCAAGAACAAGCTTTAGGGGTGGACCTGATGTTTCTGCCACTTCAAAGGGCGGAACCGGGTGAAAATACTAGACTTTCTGAGCCATTCATCATTACATGCCTGGAACTGTTGATATTACAGAGGAAGGACTACCTTGGTCCATGGAAGACTGCCCTTCTGCATGAGGCCTACCTAGTTCTTGGGAGGACTGTCCTGCTGCTTGAGGCCTGCCTTGATCTTCAAATGATGGACTTGCTGCTTACGGTCTTCCTTGGTCCCTGAGAAGGAAGACTGGACATGCTCCCTTAATTTCAGACTAACCTGAGTGGCCCAAATGATTAGTTGGCTGATCTACTGTTCTGAGCCCAGGAACAAAACAAGCTCCAGATGCCTCCCTGCAACCTGCCAGCTGACCTGCTGCAACTGACCCTGTCAGGACCTGCCTTGACCTGCAACTAGTCCTGCTTGAGCTCTGCTGGCCTCTACCTGAGTTTGTTTCTGATCCCCAAGACTTTCCTTCCCATGTCATGGGCTATTGGCTGGCATTAGTAGAGCTCCTCCTGTGGAATCCTGAAGTTTCGAACACTGTGCACCAGACTTTAAATGTGACTTTGTTTGGTCTAGTGAGATCAGAGACTCACAGTTAGAACCTTCTGCTACTTGGTGTTATTCTTACTTAAACCTTTACAGCTGCATATCTCCCAATCTTCTGATTGGATTTTTGTCATTTTGAGATTCATTTTATTTTTTTTACTCTATTTATCAAATTGGTGTGGGATATTACTTTTGTTTTTCACTTTATTACTGTCTGTGTGTTCCCCAGATATTTAAGACAATGCCTCTAAGTTACGCCTCGGAGAATTTATGCCAAGCTACCGAAAGGTTAAGTGTAGGCTGATTTGGTGACTTCTGTGGTTTACCCTGACAAGAATTGTGGTTGTTGCTTGAGAAGGAATTTCACCTCTCTCAGTCAGAAACCCAATTTCTTGCACAACCAAGCTTGCATCACACAAACAGCAAGTATATTTCACAAATTCAGAGTCCAAGCGTCTTTCAACACTCAGAGCAAGGGCAGGCATACAAACATCCATTATTCAGACTGGGTACAGCCCTGTCAAAAGAAGGGTATGTTTTCCTCCCATTAAGTAGATTCAATGCAGGCATACAAAGTGCAAAATTCACTCAGCTTTCAAAAACAACAGACACTGCAATATCAGCAGTGCAATATTCCCTCACACTATAGTTCCACCACAGTTTTCCATAATGCAGGTGTCTCTCAGAGAACACTCAGGCACAGTAAAGACATCTACTGTGCCAGCTCTCCCCTTACACACACACTCACTCTCACAAGAGGTTCAGAACACCATCCTTCACAAACATTCCCATCACACATGTGAAATTTACAGTACAGTCCTAAATAAAATGCAAGTTTCCATCCCAAACATAGTATGTCAAGTACAGTCTTTGAAAGACAGAGACCATACTTAACAGGACAGGTGGATAAGATTCTGTTATGCAGATCGATTGGATATAGGGCTGGTAACAGAAGAGATGGTATCCCTCACACAGAAGGCTTAAAATACAGACATCTGAAATGAACGTTTTGCTCACACATAGAGAAGATACAGTGGAGGCATCTCCACTGAAAATGTCCCTCACGCACAGCAGGAAAATTACAGGTATCCCCACTTCAGGCTTTTCTCACAAACAGGTAAAATACAAGATTCCATCACACACAAAGCAGCCACCATGCATGCATCTGTAATCTACATTGTCCTTACATACAGATCAAGCCAGGTGCATTAACAAGATTTTCTTCAACAAACAAAAGCTACAGGGCACAAATGTTGCCCTGAGGACACGCATGTGCAGTGCAAGCTTCCCTCACATGAAAGAACTGTTGTAGAAGAAACATACAATTCTCTTACTGGGCATCCACAATGGTAGGAGCACTGTAAACTTCCTTCACACACAGAGCAGACACAGTACATTCAATTGCAGTGCATGCTTCCCTCCGCTCAAACATTGAACCCAAACAGCAAGGTCAGCAGTTCAAGCTTCCAGCACACAGACTGGATAGACCACTGGTATTAGGAGGTCAAGCTTCACTCACTAAGCACATACAATACAGACATTGGAGCTACATTCTTTCCAATTCATCTTGCCTGATACATCAACAAATCCAATGATATGACATAATCATGGAGTGTTCTCCAACACGATAGACAGTGGAGTGTTCGGAAAAATGAGTCGTTCTCAAATACAAAAGACAGTGGAGCATACAAACGCATAGGATATTCTCAAATAGGAAAGACTGTGGCGTGTACAAGAGCATAGGACATTCTCAAATATGAAAGAGTGGAGTGTACAAAAGCACTGGATAGTCTCAAATACGAAAGATTGTGGAGAGTACAGAAGCATGAAATATTCTCAAATATGAAAGACTGTGGAGTGTGCAAAAGCACTAGATATTCTCAAATATGAATGACTGTAGAGTGTGCAAAAGCAAAGGATATTTTTGAATACGAATGACTGGAGAGTACAAAAACATAGGATATTCTTAAATATGAAAGACTGTGGAGTGTACAAAAGCATGAGATATCCTCAACTACGAAAGACTGTGGAGTATACAAAAGCATTGGATATTCTCAAATAAGGAAGACTGTGGAGTGTACAAAAGCATTGGATATTCTCAAATACTAAAGACTTTGGAGTGTACAGGAGTGTGGCATTTTCTCAAGTATGAAAAACTGTGAAGTGTAACAGTGGAAAGAGAGCGGACACCATCTTGCATAAGATATGTTCCATTTCAATTTGGTCTATCTTTTGAGTTGTTATAATCTTAATTTAAATTCACTTTGCCTCATTTGCCAGTCCTCTGGCAATCATGTGCTGTGTTGCTGCAATGTTGATTGATGTATAGCATAGCATAGCTCTTATGAAGCTGCTATTAAAGTTAAAACCCAAGGTAAGACTATACCAAGATATACATGATCCGGAGAAGTAGGAATTATATTTCTGGTTAGGAAGTGTTTTACTTACTTTCATTTCCTTTTTGCATCATTACTGCAGTTCTTGATTGTTATCCACGTACGTCTCTTTCAGTAGACAGCTAAATAAGGTGTTTGTGTGTTACACAAGTAACTCATTCTTGAAACCATTATCCTGTTAATGGTAAAACGTGCACAGAAGAACCAAACAGCTGCTTACATGTCACATTTCTTTGCTTCTCCAATTCTATATTCATAGCTTCATGGACTTAAGTGGCACAGAAACATGAGCAGGTCCATATATTTTGCTATTTTCAGAGCCTATTGATGCACCCACATGCTCTAAACAGTTACGCCTTTGCCCTGTACACCTGCTAGTTCATACCGCTCTTTGTGACTAGAAATCTTTTTGCAATTTTCTATGTTGCTCATCACATGGAGCAATGATGATTTCATGGATACTGTATTCCGCATTACAATACCTAGCAACCTTCCCCCATCCAACATTCAGCCACTGTAAAAAGGACACATTCACCTAAAACTCTCCTGGATTATTAGCTTTGCCAATGGTGGGAAATAAGTGTTGTATCAGAACATTCCATTCCAAATATTTTGAAGTTTTAATGTTTCTATCTGTAGAATATCATGCAATTTTCTGTGCACTACAAGCTACAAATGTAGACAGTTTTCTTCACCTTAAGTACAAGTTGATGTACACATGCATAAATAAAGCTATTTTCATCATAAAGGTAGATAAAAGCAACATGCATACAAGGAGATTGATATGATTCAGTTTCTCCAGACCCTTTGTTCCATTCCAGGCCATATAGAAAGCCAACAGATTCAATATTTTGTATCTTAGAGCTACTCTCTAGTCTTTTATGAATCTTGTACCTTCACCCTAAATAGATGAATATCTTCAACTAAATTCCACCTAAGAATAATTGAATGCATGAGGTGTATTTGGAATGGTCCCCACTGTCTGAAAAAGAGCAGTGCTCTCTTTAGTTTGCATCTTGGTGAATCAAAAACTCCAGGTACACCATGGTTCCATCTAACTTATGAGGCTTGACATTAGAACTGGATGTGTTCCTTGTAAATAATTAATAGATCCTTATTGTGAAGTCCTTTTGCAAAATGATACCTGAAGATCAATTTCACTTTGTTATCCCATTAGTTCATTTAACAAGGTTGCCAAAACCTAAAGAAATGTGTATTTAGGATGGGCAGTACAGGACTGTCTCTGACAGGACTTCTACAATTTTAATCTTCTCCCAAAACCCTACCTTGATTGAGCATTTTGCATGAAAACTATTGAAGTCCATAGAACTGATGACAGATAAGAATACACTGGCCCGTATCTTCTGTTCTATGAACTATAGCATAATTTGTTAGTGTTCATGAAAACATAACGTTTTCACTGCTGCTGCCTTCAACTTGGTATTCCCAAAGATAAGGATCAGGGAGTCAATGAAAGGATACACACTGCAACCACACACAGAAAAATATAGCCGGAATGTCTTTGCATCCCCATTACGACTTAATGAAACCACAAGAAATGACAAATCAAACATGATGTATAGAATCAGCAGTGCTAATGTGGTTTTTGCAGCCTTGTTGTGGGCCTCCAAGCTGGGACCCCCACCACTGCTTGTCATGTTCTTCTGCATTTGTTGGGTATGTTGGTACAGAGATGTGAGGATCAGCACAGATGAGGTTATTATCACTACCAGAGGCAGAAAGCATCCCATAATAATAATTATGCACTTTTGGAAAATACTGTAATCACGCACAGTGCCTTCAAAAGTGGTATTTGTAGTTGTGGAATTTATTGTATACAGTTTCATACAGTGCCAGAATTCTGGTAGGTTGATGACTAAAGATACCAGAACAGACCCGAGCAGTAGCCAAGGAATCATAGCAGCCATTCTCAACCTTATGCGTGAAATGAATGGATGGGAGAAATTCACAATCTTAATGCAGTAGAAAACACAGAGCCAGGTGTTGATCCAGAAGTTTGAGAAACCAAAGATAGGGAAGAGAATAAAGAAGCTCTTCCAAACATTGTCTCTATTGTACATCTCCTCCCAGAGGAAGCGAAGCATGTTGTTTCCTGACAAAGAACACTGCAGTGGGATATTGGTCACAGCCACCCCCAGCAACAAGAGATCACTTGAAGATGGCAAGCGTCTACTCCTAATACTCGGGACGGCAATAACTGCAGCTATAAAGGCATTAGTGACAATGCCCATCAAGAGAGCAAACCCGAGAAAAACAATGAAAAATATCTCAATTGGATCCATTCTGACCAAACCTTTCTGTGACTTGCAGTGGTACTTCTTCCTCCTTGTTGACAACAATCCCAATAATCTTGTGTCTATGATATCATACAATATTTGCCTTCTTCAAGAGAATCCTGGTGCCTGCAAAGGATGCAATTTGAATTCAGAATTGGCCACAACAGCGCATCCTGAAAGGTCCCTTGTCAGTGGAGACTACCTGGCTCCTTTCCTTGTGAGCCTTTTGTTGAGGTTTCACAGATTAGAGAAGCCAAGAAGCATCGGGCTGGCTGGTGAATGCAAAGTTCACGGAGCAGTTCCTTCAGCACTGACTGCTTCTTCTCTAACAGGTATCACTTTGTACTGTAGTCATTGCTTTTTACGCTTGGTCTCCTCCCCTCCTTTACATATCCTGTCCTCTGGTTCCCTCCCCTTTCCTGCCTGATCCCTTCCTCGTCGCTCTCTCACTTCTGATGTGTCTACCCCTGGTGATTTTGTAATTTCCTCTTTCCATGCCTGCCTCCTAACATACTGTATCCCGTCTGCACATCAACAACCATACCATGATCTCCAAGGCCCTTCCCAAGTAATGAGGAAAGACTGCAAGTCATTTTCATGGGAAGCAGGAACTGGCAGAGCTGTACTGGGGTATGGTAGTCTGAAAATTCACCATATCAAAACCTAATTAGCTAATGGGAATTTGAAGGCAACCATGTGTAATGAGCATATCTGGAGATAGATACATTTAGATAGGGGCTGTTCACTACTAGGGTGATATCAACTAAAACCTCTATTCAATCATTATACAGTATTTTTATGTCTTATTGGTACTATCTATTAGTGTATGGTGCAATTAATGTAACTGTGACTTAGACAATGGTTATTATCATGAGACATTTGCCCACCACTCGATTTCCATGCTCTGGGACAAAGACAAGACAGTCCATTGAGGTTATAAGGCAGGTATTCCCTCTGCTCAGGTCACAAATTCTATTAGAACATTCTCTGAGAGCGAAAGGTGTAACAACAACAAGATAGACTTAAGACATCACCAGCAGTGAGTAGAACAAAGCTGAGACATGCAAGTATGGCCCTTTTTCTGGAGAGGCAAAAATCTGAAAAGGCAATATTTAAGCTTCTTGCACATTTCCTAGTTGGTGACTGGCTGAGATCTCTCACATGCATTCCCTGGTTCCATCGACTACTGCTGTCACAGAATGACTATTGCAGCAAGGGCTTGCAATGTGACTGCCACAGTTCCTTCTCAAGCTGTTCCTTGGCTGGGTGTAGCTGGAGGTGAAAAGCACTTCTGTAGCCCTTGGTGCACCCCCTTTTTTCCTTGACTGCAGCTGTCTCTGAGGGCCACCTTTAAGGTAAAAATGCATGCAGGCATGTGTGGCATCTGCTGCCATTTTGTGGCAGTCGCTTGTGGGGGCTTGTATTTTCCCTCTCCTGTAGCTGTGTGTGTTTATACAAAGGGAGCTAATATTAACCTACAAATATATCACATTACCTAATATGACTGGATCAAGTAAGTGTGCATTTACTGTTCTTGACTTCATGTCTGCCTACCATGACAATGAAAGTGGAAGCTGATGTGGGGGATGCAATATTTTAATAATGTGATGTCTCACCCATCCACTGTCCCAGGGCTGCAAACACAGCCACCACCACTGTGACATTTATTGCAGTGTTACTACAGAGCCCCAGCTGCAGCATATGGGCTTGTTCGCTGTAACTATATATCTTAGAGATTTGCCTACAGCCAAATAATTGTTTCATAGGAAGACTGGCAGTTTATCAGAGCCTCATCTGATTTGGTTGATGCACCTTCCTGTGTTCTGATTTAGTGCAGCCTGCAGGAGCTCAGTTGTCACAGAATGCCTGCTACATACATGTAAACATGACTGAAAGTCTCTCAACATGCTACAGGGACTAGGGAGGGGAGGTGGAAGGTGCAGCGTTCACTGAAAGTGGTTTAGTTGCAAGACCCATGAACTGCTGCCTGTGTTCCCCACTAGACTCTTCTATGATTTTGGGTAATTAACCGTGTCTCATTCAGTGTACTGTATTGTGTCTCACAGAGTTTTGATTGTGAATGTGTTAAACTGGAGTTTCTGTATTTATAACATTTGTATAGCACTTGCATTTTGTGGAACCTCTTCGCAGTACTGGCCCTTGAGCAGAACAAGAACAGGCCCAGTTGACTGGAAGAATACGTTCTTGCCCTGGGAAATGGCCCCTCAATAAGTGGTGGCGGGGGCAGGTCTACAGCAGGGGATGCTCGTCCCTGCCCTTTTGGTGGTGCTTCAGATCATATATCTGTAAAAAAATGGATGGCTACGGCACAAGTAGTAATATAAAAAAAATATTATTTGTTAGACTTTTAACTAGAAGGAAGAGACAGTGTAGCCTTTTACCTAGTTAGGCCTTGCCTTATTCTCCAACAAGCTTGGTGACTCACACGTGGCAAGAGGTACTGCACCATGGCATCCCACGTGCCTTGTGTCAGCTGTGATTGGTGGAAAGGGATCTGGGCAGAGCTATAATAGGGTAACGAAGACCACCAATGTGCTTTCTGATGCCAGACTCCACGTTTCCATGAATGCGTGTTCACTGCAGAAAGGAGTCCTTGATGGGGCTTGTTGGAGGTTCTAAAGGTAGATTCACTGTGCAGAGGGAAGTGATGAAAACCATAGACCAGTTTTAAGCTCTTACAAAACTTACTTTCATAAGCCAACTCTATCCAACCTCCCATACCTACATTTCAGAGACTATCTTTTGATAAAAGAGGGTAGCGGGGAATACATATGGCTTTAAATCAGCTTCCCAGGGGTTCTGTTATTGACAGTGGATTTAGAACAGATGATAATAAGATAATAAGATATAGGCCCTCATTACGACCCAGGCTAGTGGTAACTACCACCAAATTATGACCATGGCGGAAAGTTCTCCAAAAGACAGCCAATGTACCACACCGACCACCAGGACGGAAACAACAGCCACCACGGCGGTAGCCGCCTACAGCCAGGTGGAAGACAATGTTCAGCCCACCATATCATAACCCAGGAAACCGCCACCTCTTCCGGGGCGGCAGCAACGACATCAAAAGCCTGGCGGAACCTGACCTCAGAAAAGAAAGGACTCACCATTGGAGAAACAGGGAACAACCACGCCGCTATGCAATCTGAACCGCATGTCTTCCCATGATCTTCTATGTTCTGCTCCATCACCAACACCAACACCAGCAAATACGACGATGGCGAGTACAGCTGCCTAGCTCACAAGGGAGGGGGGGGAGGAAAACGACAGTGACACACACACGCACAACACACACGCACAACACACACACCCCAAAAACCATACACCCAACCAGCTGCATTACAAAAACAATTTTACCCCATAAGTCAGATGAATAATGCAAGGACAAAACGATTTCGCAAAAGTGATTGTAATGAGATCAACACAGCATGAAAAATAAGTTAGGCAAGATAATAGATATGTACATCTGTACAGAAAAAGGGACACGGCTCAGTCCACTATTTGCGTAGTCCACATGGCCACAGGCCAAAGTCCAAGGACACATATGTCACCTGCTTCAACATGGAGAGAATACTGCAGGGACATTAGTTGGTAAATAGGCAGGCACTTCAGGGGGATGGGGGCACAGGGGCACCTCAGCTGGGAGATGTAACAAGACCGCTGGTTCTGAGGTGGCAACATGCCCTGTGCTTGGTCCTGGGGAGTGCAAGGTCACACTCTCTCATGTGGGTGTCTCACCCACTAATTTCTGGAGGGGGCAACCTGCCCTGTGCTTGATCCTGGGGAGTGATATGCATGTGGGTGTCTTGCCCACTGGTTCTAGGGGGGGTAACCTGCCTTGTGCTCTTGGTCCTGGGGAGTGATGGGCCACAGTCTCTTGAGTGGCTATCTTGCCCACTTGTTCTGGAGGGGGCAACATGCCCTGTGCTTGATCCTGGGGAGTGATATGCATGTGGGTGTCTTACCCACTGGTTCTGGAGGGGGCAACCTGCCCTGTGCTCTTGGTCCTGGGGAGTGATGGGCCCCAAACTCCTGAGTGGGTGCCTTGCCCACTGGTTCTGGTGGGAGCAACGTGCCCTGTGCTTGATCCTGGGTAGTGATGGGCATGTGGCTGTCTTACCCACTGGTTCTGGAGGGGGCAACATGCCCTGTGCTCTTGGTCCTGGGGAGTGGTGGGCCACAGTCTCTATAGTGGGAGCCTTGCCCACTGGTTCTTGAGGGGGTAACCTGCCCTGTGCTCTTGGACCTGGGGAGTGATGGGCCACAGTCTCTCGAGTGAGTATCTTGCCCACTGGTCCTGGAGAGGGCAAGGTGCCCTGTGCTTGATCCTGGGGAGTGATGGGCATGTGAGTGTCTTACCCACTGGTTCTGGAGGGGGCAACCTGCCCTGTGCTCTTGGTCCTGGGGAGTGATGTGCCACAAAGTCTTAAGTGGGTGCCTTGCCCACTGGTTCTGGTGGGAGCAACGTGCCCTGTGCTTGATCTTGGGGAGTGATGGGCATGTGGCTGTCTTACCCACTGGTTCTGGAAGGGGCAATATGCCCTGTGCTCTTGGTCCTGGGGAGTGGTGGGCCACAGTCTCTCGAGTGGGAGTCTTGCCCACTGGTCCTTCAGGGGGCAAGGTGCCCTGTGCTTGATCCTGGGGAGTGCAAGGTCACAGTCTCTCAGCTGGGTGTCATACCCACTGGCTTTGGAGGGGGCAGGCCGCACAGCAGCCCATGGAGGCAGGATTACATACCGCCCGCCGGCAGTGACAGCTGCACAGTGGTGGTGGTGCTGCTGGTGGTGGGGGGTCCTGCCCATCCCCTGCAACCTCGGACGGCTGCACAGTGGTGGTGGTGCTGCTGGTGGGGGGAGGCTCCTGCCCATCCCCTGTAACCTCGGATGGCTGCACAACCATGGTTGGTGGTGGGGGATCCGTCACAGTTCCTGCCCCAGGCCCCTTGGGCTTCCTGCCTGGTGGTGCAGGCTCCTTGGTCTACCTGACAGCTGTGGCAGGCTCCTTTCCCTTCTTGCCTGCTGGTACAGGCTTGTTGTCTTCCTGGCAGCTGGGGCAGTCTCCTTTCCCTTCTTGCCTGCTGGGTAAGGCTCCTTGGTCTTTCTGGGAGCTGGGGCAGGCTCCTTTCCCTTCTTGGCAGCCGGGGCAGGCTCCTTGGTCTTTCTGGCAGCTGGGGCAGGCTCCTTTCCATTGGGCTGCCTGGTGCAGGCTCCTTCTCTTTCAGGACATGTGGCCTGGATCCTTTTGCACCACAAGTGGGTGTGGTGACGACTGGGCCCGTGGACTGTGTGGCTCAGGTGCTTGGCTGGGTTCTTCCTACCCTGCCCATATGTGCAGGATGGGGGTGGGGGAGGGGTAGGGAAGAGGTTGATGGTGGAAAGGAAAAGCTTTTTAGGGACATTTTGGTGGGAAGAGGGAGAAGGAATGGGAGTGGAGGAAGAGGGAGTGGTTGTTGGAGGTGTCTGTCTGCTGCTTTTGGGTGCAGGTGCATGGCCTGTATGCTGTTGTGAGGTGGATGGTTGTTGGGTGTCTGAGTGCTTGTGTTTGTGTACTTTAGGAGGAGGGGGACAGACACAGTAGGAGAGGACACAGGGGACGTGTGCATGGCTATTGTGGAGGTGTTTGCAAGTGAGGTGTGTGTTTTGCTTGGTATGGTGATGCTGGTAGTGGATGATGATAAAGTGCATGCAGGTGTGAGTGTGGACGAACTGGGTAGGAGGTGGTGGAGAAGGAGGAGGGGGAGACAATGAAAAGAGTGGATGTTGGTGTGTCTGCAACTGGATGGTGTTTGTGTGTGTGCCTGTGGGATGAAGTTTGGTGCTTGTGTTGCCTGTACCACTCTTGTGTTTTCTCTTGTGTGCATGCTCGTCTGCCTGTGTGCTTGGGATGGAATGGGGATGAGGAGAATGGGACTGGGCAGTGGAAGTTGGAGGGTAGAAACAGGGACAATGGCTGCCATCATAAAGGAGGTCAGAGCCTGGATCAATCTTTGTTAGGCCGCCAACCCAGTGTGAATGCCCTCCAGGAATGCATTAAATTGTTGCATCTGTTCTGTCAGCCCCTGGATGGAATTCACAATGGTCGAGTGCCCTACAGAGATGGATCTCAGGAGGTCAATAGCCTCCTCACTCAGGGCGGCAGGGCTAACTGGGGCAGAGCCTGAGGTGCCTGGGGCGAAAGAGATGCCCACCCTCCTGGGTGAGCGGGCACGGGCAACTCGATGAGGGGCTGCTGGGAGGGCGGTGATGGTACGGGGGTGGCAGATGTACCTGTAACTGTGGTTGTCACAAAAGAGTCTGCCACCACCAGTGTCAGAACTGTCCCCTCCAGTCTCTGCTGTGGTGCTCCCCTCGCCCTCCGTCCCACTGGTGCCCCCAGCGCCGGTGGACTCTGCCTCCTGGGTCCTGTGGGATGCAGCTCCCTCCCTTGCGGGTGCCTCTGCTCCTTTGCCAGATTATGCTAATGCACTTAAGGAGAGGATGACGAAACAAAAAGGGGGGGGTAGAGCCAAAGGAGACACTGGGTCAGTGGCTGCACCAACACCACTGTTGGCAAACACAGCACCCTCACACACAGGGAACAGGCCTATGCAATATGCCATAGCACTACCAGAAAAATAGTTAGCAGCCAAGGCATGGGGAGGGGCACACACCGCCAAATGCAGCACACCTCGGACCCACGCAGCCCTGACCAGTTGTGGATACCTACGAGCTAGGTAGCAAGATTTTCCCTTCAGAACCCTAGCCAACAGGGGACCTATGCTGCAATGTCAGTCCTGGCCCAGGGGCACCCACTTACACACATCCCCCACCTGGATACCACCCTACCATGTGTACGTTGTAATGATGGGCACTTTACTCACCCCCTTGTGGCTGATGTGATGCCCTCAAGTGCCCATCCAGCACAGGATACGCCACCGCCAGTATGCGGGCCATGAGGGGGTAAGGGTTCGACAGACACCCCTTCCTTGTTGGGAATCCATCCCCAGCTGGGCCTCCACCGTCTTCCATGCCCAGCGTCTCAGGTTCTACCACTGTTTCCGACAGCGGGTGCTCCACCTGCCGTAGAATCCCAGGGTCCACACCTCCTTGGCGATGGCACGCCATATATCCTTCTTTTGATGGGCGCTGACCTGCAGATGCAATAGACACAGAAAACTATCATTAGACAAACAGTCCACCCGCTTACATGAGGCCTTCACACACACCAGTCCATGCATTCATGCCACATACATCGTGCCCACAGTGTACTCACCTGTTGGTCTGAAGGCCCATTCAGCAGTCCGTACTGGGGTATGACCCTATCCACCCATCTCTCCAACTCTTCCGAAGTGAAGGCTGGGGCCCTTTCCCTGGTCACACAGGCCTTGGAAGGTTCCAGACACAGGTCACAGGAGCATATGCAGTGTAGATCCTCTCCTGTGGAAGATTAGGTAGCAAGTGAAGAATCCGATAGAAAATGGCAGTCACGTCCGTGGCGGTGCATACCGTCACCACCGGCGTAGATCACCATTGGCCACTGTAACCCGTAGGGCCCAATTATAACCAATGAGGAGTTGCACTGCAGTTTCCGACCACCTCCCACAACGGCACCCAACGTCAGCGGAATTACCTCATTTCAACCTGGCTCTCCACACAGGAAAGGCAGACGCCATATCAGGAGGGGGGCAGTCCCTGGAAAATTGCTGCATCACTGGTGAAATTAGGACATAGTGGAGAAATAACACTGACCCATTACAAGTTAACAGCATGCAAAGTTCTGTTGTAGCTCCATTGTTCAGTTTGTGATGGCCTCCTCACTGTTTTGCCCCATAGATTCCTACCGCTGCGGATTAATAGGAGATGGAGACATACCCCCGTGTACAGACCTCTTGTGAACTTGGCTACAATGGAGGACAGGTACATTATCCTCACCTATAGACTGGACAAGGCCACAATCACAGAGCTGTGTGCCCAATTGGAGCCTGACTTGATATCTGCTATCTGTCACCCCGCTGGGATCCCTCCTCTTGTGCAAGTTCTGTCAGTGCTCCATTTCCTGGCAACTGGTTCTTTCCGAGTGACAGTGGGCTTGGCAGCAGGAATGTCACAGCCAATGTTCTCAATAGTGCTGACAAGAGTGTTGTCTGCCCTGATTTAACACATATGCAGCTACATTGTTTTCCCCAGGTTGAAAATTTGGCCACAGTGAATGCCGAGTCCTATGCAATGGGACATATCCCCAACATAATTGGGCCGACTGATGGAACACATATTGCATTTGTCTCCTCGCCAGAATGAACAGGTGTTCAGAAATCGGAAGAGTTTCCACTCTATGAATGTACATATGGTGTGCTTGGCGGACCAGTATATCTCCCACGTCAATGCTAAGTATCCTGGGTCGGTGGATGATGCCTTTATCTTGAGGAATATCAGCATCCCAAATGTGTTGGGCCAATTACAGAGGCACAGGGTGTGGCTAATAGGTGAGCCCTGGTTCCCACTCAGTATATCTTGGTGTATGGTGTGGCCCATATAGAATAGTGTGTGGCTAAATGTAGTCCCTCAATATTTCAGATGACTCTGGTTACCCCAACCTATCATTGCTGCTGACCCCTGTGAGGAATGCCAGGACAAGGGCAGAAGAACGTTATAATTAGGCCCATGGGTGAACCAGAAGGACAATTGAAAGGACCTTTTGCCTCCTGAATGCCAGGTTATGGTGCCTCCATATGACAGGTGGATCCCTCTGCTACTCACCCAAGAAGGTCTGCCAGATAGTGGTGGCATGCTGCATGTTGCATAACCTGACCCTCAAACGCCATGTCCCATTCCTGGAGGAGGAGGAGGCTGGAGATGCCCATGTGCCAGCAGAGGACCCTGTGAACAGTGAGGATGAGGAGGCAGAGCATGGGGATGAGGACAACAGAACATCTGTGATCAGACAATACTTCCAATGCCACAGAGGTAGGGCAGTGTTTCTTCACATTTCAATGGCATTTGTTTGAATATCTGTGGCACTGGCATGCTGATACTTCCTACCTCTATGCCCACTTGCTCTTCCCTCTGACAATTCATTTTGCAGATGTTGGTGACCTCACATATACTCCTGGTGTGATCACTGCAGCCAGCTACAGGTCATTAATCTATGCTCATTTTCTGTACAGTTGGTTTGCAATGTTTGTACCTCTTTCAATGAATACACAATTGACATACCTGACATACTCCAAATTTCTTTTTTTTTCAAAGAGTGTTTATTGAAGTGTTAAAATATAGAAGGGCAAGTGCAATGGGATGGGGTGATGATGTAGGAAAGTCCAGGGTATTGTTCCAGTCTGTTTGTGGCACAGGTGCATTAGCTCCTCCTCTGTGAAATGGGGGTGTCTTTATGATGTCATAGGTGTTGTGTGAGGTGTGTAGGTGAGGGTGTGTTGGGTAATGTGTTGGGGTGTGTGATGTGGAGTGTATGAGTGGTGTTACAGTGTGTACAGTGTGTGGCTCTGGTTGTGTCTGTGGTCTTGATGTCTCTCTACTGGCAATGGTTTATAATGGTAAAGAGTTGTGGGTAATGTGGGTGGGTGTTTTATAGTGGTGTGTATGTGTGGGTATGGTGTGTGTATGGGTGTTAGTTGTTTGAATTGTCCAATGTGGTGTTGTTTTGGATGTCATGTGTCCATTTTGAGCGCAGCGGTATGTACCGCCAATGGTTCACCGCAGTTGAATGTCCGCCGTGGTGATTCGTGGGTCATAATGTGGTGGGCGTTGTTCTGTTGGCATAACAGTGTGGGTATGGATAACGCCAGTTTATCACTGACCTTTCGTGCGCCGCATTTGTGTCTGTGGCTGAATACTGACAGATTGGTGCTCGTGTGTCATAATATGGTGAACGTATATTCAGCATGGCGGCGGTAAGTTGGCGGCAGTCAGCGTGGTGGTAAGTGGGATTTACCGCCAATGTCATAATGAGGGCCATAGTATGCAACATATTTACATAAAGTAATTGTCATTTTTCTCTCATAAGTACTTTCTCAAACTCTGTTGATTCTCCATGTTGAGGGTGTTGAGCTTCACTCTTGGACACGTGTATTTCCCCTTGAACATTAATTTGGTTCATTTGTCGCTGACATCTCCCCTTAGAAACTTCCCCTTGTCATTTTTTATGCTTTATTTAGAACGGGGAGATTTCTTTATGGAACCAATTTAGCTCGTTCTGTGCTCCCTATTTCATCATATTTTGCATCATTTTCTTTACAAAATACACATTCAGATTGCACAATTATATAGATATGCCTTTCTTTGGATACATTGATTTACTAAATGATTGATTTGAACTTTTACTAAATTTCGTTTATAAAAACTTCATGCTTTGGATACCATCCTTTCCATCGTTTTTGTGGAGTCAAATTGGTTTCACAGTAATTGAAATATATTGCTTATGCTAACGTTCATAAACCTTCAGTCAAGAACTTAAGTTCTTTAGGACCAGTGGAGGCACTTGTATGACAACCACACTAGAACTTGTACGTTCAGAGAATTCCCTGGATCAGTAGCATGACACCGGAAAATGTACTGACTAGGGGTGGACGAAAATGTGTATATTTATGAGTTTAAATGTCCTTGTGTACCTTTCTCCCACATTCGTCAGTGATCATGTCATTTGCTTTGCAGATGTACACGAGTTGTTGCATACAGAAAGCTCACAAGGTTCCATCATATGGCATGGTGCATGGTGCATGAGTTGAGAGTCAGCGATTTTATTAACATTTTGGAACTTACGAAAGTGAAAATGGGACCCTACTCCTTATAGTTAAGAGAATGTGGGGGTTATTCTAACTTTGGAGGAGTGTTAATCCGTCCCAAAAGTGACGGTAAAGTGACGGATATACCACCAGCCGTATTACGAGTTCCATAGGATATAATGGACTCGTAATACAGCTGGTGGTAAATCCGTCACTTTTCCGTCACTTTTGGGACGGATTAACACCTCCTCCAAAGTTAGAATAACCGCCTGTATCTGTAAAAATCTGTGTTATATATTGACAGTAAAGTTCCACAATCTGTGCCTTTTGGAGTATAAAAGCATGGAGCAATTCTTTATTCACAAGCCCCAGGTGTTGGCAGGTGAAGCCTGGGACTGAGTTGAATTTTTCTTCCCTGTTACATATCAGCATCTTATGCCAGCTCCAAGCACAGTAACAGTCAGTTTAACTTCAAAAAGTTTTTTATTGAAATCCTGCACACCACAGCAAATCCATAAATTACCAATCCCTCCAACAACATACTGGGGCATATTTACAAGCCCCTTGCACCACCTTGTATCCAATTAGCATCATTTTTTTACGCTAATGTGGCGTTAAGGTGCCCTTTTCTTCACACCATATTTACAAGCTGGCACAATCCATGCATTGCACCTCTTTGTAACCCCTTGCGCCACATTATGCCTGCACCAGGCATAATGTATGCAAGGGAGGGTGTTTCCCCATTAGGAGGCCCATAAAAATGGCACAGTCAGGCATTAAAATGACGCTCTCATTGTTTCCATTGGGCCTCACTTTACTTTGCAGGATATCATGCAAAGCGCCACAATAGCATCAACATTTTTGATGCTATTGGCCTAACGACTGCCATGGTGCGCCGCATTCTAAATACGGCTTAACCATGGTGGCAGTGAGGGCATGCAAGAAAAGTGGAGCATCAGGACCTATGTGCCATTTTCTTGTAAATATGCCCCTCTGAGTTTTGAGTAGTCACTTCACCTAATATCATGGGCTTCTAGGAGTTTTCGGAATAGTTATCATAAAGCACCATATTTGTTTATGTATTCAGAAAAACGTTTGTGCTTGGATGTTCATTAATAATCAGATTGAATTCCCTAAAAGGCACATTAACTCAGAACTATCTATTAGTTATGTGGGACGGATCAACATTTTGAATAACATTAGAAATAACAAATAAGTGGCAATAGTATGAACATTGTCTTTAAATTAGAAATAATTTCAAACTACGAAACTTTAGCAAATTAATAATCTAAAATCAGACAACTTCATTCAGTGTCCAAAATGGTAATACAGAACAGTAGCAATTTATAAAGTTTGTTGGAAGCTGTATACCTAAGTCACTCATTCAAAAATATTGAAATCGTTTCATTTAGGTTCATTCCCTTTGGGCACATCAGTAAACGAGAAAAAGCCAATTTGGCTTTATGGTGCAGAAGTAGTTCCCTTTTATCATGTGTGACATCACAGCGGACTCTTCCCAAAGCTTCAAATTTCAGCCCATTCCTGTGTCCTGAATCAGATTCAATAAAATCTTGTGCTCTTGCAAATCAAGAGTCTTGTTTTTCTGGTGGCTCTAATATTTTCACTAATTCCTGTATTCTGATATATTAATGTGCTCCCAACACACAATTTTTAACATAGTCAGGGAGTTTGAGTTACATACACAATGAAATCTGATCAACAATTTAAGAATGATTGGCCTACTACTTTAAAAGCTATAATCCCTTATTGAATTTCATTTTACTGCGGAACACTAAAAGTGGACATGCAAAAATGTTTACCATTGAAAAAAACATGGGGTGTCTAAGGCAAGCAATCTCATCTTTTGGGGCAACAACATGACGTTGAGTTTGTATTCTATTCAAATGAGCCTTCATAAAATTTACAGGCGCTAGTGTTTTTTCAAAGTTTTACAAATCAAATAATTAGCTAAACTATAAGGCTAACGTATTCCATGTACATAACTTTTATTAATTCCTTCAGTATTGCAAGGTAATATGGTTTCTCAATTTACAATGGCTACTCTAGCAACACTCTTCCAAAGTATTTTCATACTGTGGACCATACATTGGAAATTTCTCATTTTCTTCTTACCATCAAACTAAAAAGATTCTTCATTGTTAGAATTTCCTCTCTCCTATCAGAACTCTGCATCAGAGAAACTATTGATCAGTATTTTTGGATGACATCAGTGTCGCCCCATAATAGAATTTACTGAGGTTTCTTTTTGAAAGATTTGGGTGTAAATATTATTTTTAACAGGATTCACTTGTAAATCCAAAAACACAATGCTGCTGTGATGTTTAACCATCATTAGTTTGAAGTTTTTAGGAAACTGAGGTGAGTTTCCCAATAACATCTATCAATACTGTATCACTTTCTAAATAAATAAAACAAAATCAATATATTTATATATACGGTATCCGATTTTCACAAGTTGGAAATTATTATAAGCCTTTGATTGCCACACAATTTGTTCCTCCCACCACTCCATTTGAAGACACCAATGTGCAGCCCTTTGCCACCCTGTATTTTGGCAAATAGATGTGACTATTGAAAGCATTATAATAAACGCCACTAAGGCCGTCATTACGGCATGGACCGTGCAGAGGCCCCCATGGACAGCCCTGTCGTGCTTTTCACTGTCTGCTAAGCAGAAAATTTAAAGGAGCTACAGGTTCTGTTGCACCCCAAGCAACGGGAACTTTGCCGCCTGCTCAATTATGAGCCGGTGTCAATGTTGTGGTCTGTTTTCCGCTGGGCCAGAGGGCAACTCCTAATGGGACCTGCAGGAGGCAGCCGCACTGGTGGCAACCTGACCACGAGAGTTTGGCAGGTGTGCTTTTCCGCCTGCCAAACTCAAAACAACCCCCTAAGTGTTCTTTACAGTCAATTGACCAATTGGGTTGTGAGAGTGGGCATATGTATGTTAGGTGTAATAGAAAAGGCTGTGTATACTCAAAACAATCATTTTCCAAGGCAATGCAGCATTTTTCAAACCAACCCAGCAGTTTCAGATCTACTTTCTCAAAAATAGCATAGTTAGATTTATCAGGAGCTGTTTGTAAACACCAAGATCATTTAAATGCCTCTTAAACTAACCACAGAATAATCTTTATTTAGAATTAATAGATTTAGCCCCTTCATCATTTTTTACATTTCCATTTTCGAGTTATGAAATAGATACGGAGGGAGCCATTCTTTCATTGTCAAGTTAAGTGGGAAAATTGAGCAGTAATATACTAACCAAGTGGTTCCCAACCTGTAGTCCGGGGACTCCTGTGGGTCCATGAAGCCCCCTCAGGGGGTATGCGACTGGTTAGAAAATAAAATACTATATAAAATATCAGGTTTACTGAAACCATCAGTGGTATTCAACCATCATCAGATGTTCAGAGACAAGCAGTATCAGCAGTCTGTGCATTGATAATATTGCTTGGTTTAGATCATAAAGCTCTTGAGTTAATAGAAGTTTCTTTACCCGCAAAAACCTTTTTAATTTTATTTTTGTATTTCAATTTCCTCCTACAAAAGTGATAACAATGGCTATCACAGATGACCTCCTTATGATGACTGATGTGGGCTGTGATGGCATATAGATCTCATTAGGTCTTTGAGCGCCTTTAATACCATCAATCACAAAAACGTCTTCAACAGGGTATGGGAATGTGGGACTGAGACCCTGCTCTGGTCTAGTGTGGAGCATTCCTCTCAGACAGGAAGTAGGCCAATGTACACCTCCCATTGGAATATGTTAGTTGTAGTTTTCTTAAAGGTAAAGAAGCCCTATTCTCACCCCTGCTTTCCAATATCTGTCTCCCCTCTCATGAAACTACTTGGGACCCACAGCGTCTTGTTTCACAACTGAAGATTACTCTTACCTCCGTGGAAGAGTGATGTGACCTCAGGGATCTCTATCTGGTGATTTCCCAATCCTCCATCTGGAGACTGATCTCATCATTTGATCTCTTCGTCTGAACCTCAATCCCAGTGAGATTAGTATCATGCTGCCAGGACCTCCTTCTATAAACTGACCAAAAAAGCTCTGCCTTTCCTCATTACAACCAAATTTATGAGTCTGTGAGCACCAGCTTCTATCATTGCTACATGGTGTACTTATGATCTTGATACTGGGGACAACACACCTATGAAGAACACAATTTGAAGGTTTTTTGATAAGGTGCTGGCCAGCATTAAGAAGGAAGTCTCCAAGATACTGATGCTAGGGGATATTGAGCCCTGAAACAGCCCATGGACAAGCACAGTGGTGTTGGTCACCAATGCTGCTCCTCCAGGTGTCACACCTGAACTTAGATTCTGTGTGGACTACCGTGGGCTCACTGTGGTCACAAAGACTGACACACACACACCCCATCCCCAGAGCCGATGAGCTCACAGACCGGCTTGGAGCTGCCAATTTCCTCAGAATGATTGACTTACCATCTGGGTATAGGCAGATTGCCTTGACGGAAGGGGCAAAAGAGAGGTCAGCATTTTCCACACCAGAAGGTCACTTTCAATTCCAGGTCATGCCTTTCGGGTTGAAGCACGCCCCAGCCCCCTGGGTTAGAGAATGTTAGTGCCACGTACCTAGATGACATTGCGGTCTTCAGTTCTAGCTGGGAGGACAAACTGTGCCACCCCAGGGAAGTGCTATAGGCTCTGCAGAGTGCAGGTCTGACTATCAAGACCAGTAAATGCCAGATAGGATAGGTTCTGTGGTCTACTTGAGTCACCAAGTGAGAGGTGCCAAAGTGCTGCCCCTCCAGGCTATAATTAAAGCATTCTGGTTTGGGCCACGCCCCAGACAGAAGTGAGGCCCTTCTTAGGCCTCACTGGTGATTACAGAAGATTCATCAAGAGATATGGCACCATTGGAAGCTGCCACGTCAGGTTGCCTTGCTCCATATCTGCAAGGCCATGAAAAGTCAAGCAAAGTGGTTTTGCGTGGCCTTGTAGATATGCGTCTGCAGTCTGCGCCACTGTCGCATCACAAAAAGTGATGAAGAGAGTGATTTTTGGGACTCGGGTGAATGCTGGGGAAGATGGGTGAATGGAGGAAGGATGGAAAGATTGATGGATGGTTAGAAAAAGACAAGATGTATCAAGAGAAGGATGGATGCATGGATGAATAGATGAAAAAAGAAAGAAGGAAAGAGAGATGGAAGAATGGATGTCAGATGAAGAAGGAAGTTTGGATGGATGGATGGCTGAATGAATGGGAAAGGATGGAATGACGGTTGAAAAGACAGAGAGAAGAATCGAGCAGACAGATGAGGAAGGAAGTTTAGATGGATGGATGGATAGATAGATAAAAAGATGGAAGTATGGAAGTGTGATTGAAAAGACAGAAAGAAGGATGAAGATGGCAGATGGATGGATCAATAGACGGATGGATGGAAAAAAGGATAAGCATTTTCTTATTTATCATTGCACCTCAAAACAGCCTCCCAAACCCACAGCTTTTAAATTTGTTTGTGGAAAATGGACAATTTGGCCCAATTATTTCAAAATGTTCTTGAGAAGGAGTGACTGCATTCAATGTACTTTGGACTGGCCTTGGTGAATATGATTATTGCATGCCACCCATACAGAACTACCTGGTAGGCACCAGCCTCACTTACTCACTCAATCCCATTTTGGGTATGACTCATATGAGGGGTATTTTCATTTTCTGCCTGCTACCCTGCAGCTAAGACTAAAATGACAAGGTGTTTAGAAGGGTTGTATTACTGAGCCACGAGTGCAATTGCCACAATTGTTTTTACAACATGGTAATTAAAGCGCATCCGTCATTACTATAAATGCACTTACAACGAAAGCTTTTACCATGAAATGCCTTTACCATGCATGCTTTTACCATGAAAATGTTGTTGTAAAGGCATGGTTGGCAAAGACATATGCATTGTAGGGGAAACGTCAGGAGCAACAACACCGGAATCACAACAATGCTGTTAACACAAGCGGAACCGCGCTTGCGTTAACAATGACTCCCTTTTTCTCTGCCTTTACAACGCATGTGCTGAACAACACACATATGTGGTTAAGGCAGAGAAAAAGGGAGCCAGCATCAGGAGAGGACCCGCTCAGGTAAGGGGGGTGGGGGTAGATTTTTTTTTAGGGCGGGGTGGGAGTAATTGAGTTTTTAGGGGTGAGGGTAGGGGTAATTTTGTATTTAGGGTGGGTGGGCTTTCAGGGGAGGGAGTGGGAAGGTCGGGGGAATTTCGTTTTTAGGGTCAGGGTAATTTTGTTTTTAGGGTGGGCAGGGATTGTGTTTTTAGGGTTTGGGTGGAGTGGGAGGTCGGGGTAATTTTGTTTTTAGGGGCTGGGTGGGGGGTCGTGGTAGGACGCGGTCAGGTAAATGGGGCTGGGAGAGGTTTGGGGTATTTTTTAGGGGTGGGGTGGTTGTTTTTTTTTTTTAGGGGCAGGGGTGGGAGGTCAGAGTAGTTTTGTTTTTAGGGTGGGGGTGGGGAGTCAGGGTACTATGGTTTTTAGGGTGGGGGCAGAGGGCCAGACTAATTTTGTTTTTAGGGGTGGGGTGGGGGCTCAGGGGAACTTTGTATTTAGGGTGGGTGGGGGGTCGGGTTTTTATGGGCAGGGGTGGGGAGTTGGGGTAATTTTGTATTTATTTTAGGTTTTTAGGGGCAGGGGTGGGGGGTCGGGGTCATTTTGCTTTTAGGGGCAGGATAGTTTTATTTTTGGGGGTGGGGTCAGTTGTTTTTAGGGCGGGTGAGGGTTGGGTAGGTTTTAGGGCTCAGAGTGAGTGGCGGTATTGGGATAGTTATTAGGGGCAGGTGGGGATAGTTTTATTTTTGGGGCGGGTGGGGGGTTTGGGGTCGTTTTATTTTGTTGGTGGGGGTCAGGGTAGTTTTCATTTTTAGTGCTGGTGGGGGGGTTGGGGTAGTTTTATTTTTAGGGCTGGGATGGGGTCAGGGCAATTTTGTTTTTAGGGGTGGGTTAGTTTTATTTTTGGGGTGGGTCAGAGGTTTTTAGGGTGGGTGGTGTTTCGGGTAGGTTTTAGGGCTCAGGGTGGGTGGGGGTATCGGGGTAGTTTTTAGGGGCAGGTCGATGGGTCCGGTAGTTTTATTTTTAGGTTGGGTGGGGGGGTCAGGTAGTTGTGTTTATAGGGCAGGCGTGGGGGATGTCATGCAAAAAACACGCATGGCTTTCCACACATGCCTTTACTCGGCATGCTTTTACAATGAAAAATTGTTGTGAAGGCATGCGTGTTAGCGGCATTCATGGAAACAACGCGGTCATTGTTCCGATCATGTTGTTCAGGAATGTGTGGTTGGCACATGCGTTGTTCCCTCATACATTTGCATGATAGAAAATAAAATGGTAAGTATAACCCCTACATACATATGTATATATATATATATATATATATATATATATATATATATATATATATATATATATATATATATATATATATATATATATATAAATATATATATATAAGCAACAAATATAAATAAGTAAATACGCACACTCAGGACATCCATTTGTTTCTTGGATTTCTTACCGGCTTGCTCTGCCAGTTTGCGCACCACCCCTGGTGGGCCATCCAAGCTCGAATGGAGCACTTTGATTGGATTATTGAGGGCTCGATTTGGCCTGCCGCCATCACGGATGCAGTACTGATGAGACGAGTGCCTGAGGATACGGTGTGCTGCTCATATACTGTTTACGTCATATTACCCAGGATCAGGTGTTACAGAGCAGTGTCATTGGCTACTGCAGCACAGTATCTTTTGAAGCAAATCACTGTGGACTACAGAATTTTGATGTAGGTGCCATTCTGAGTGTTTGGTGCTATCAAACGCAAGTGTTTTTACTCCGGCCCTGTGCGCTAGGTCTCGGGACGGCGTTTTTCTGCATTGCACATTGAGATATTTCCACAGTGTTTTTCAGTTCGTTTTGGTGCGGCAAGGGGAACTGAGCATTTGACTCGGGGGACATTTAGCTTTTCAGACATTCGTAGAGTGGCAAGCTTTTTGTTATTACACCTGCATTTAATTACATGGAACATTTGAAAGATGGATGATAATATTGATAAATAAAGAAAATTGGTGGCGCAGGTATTATTTGAGAAAACCTCTGTGAAAGGGAGATCCTCTGCAAAAGATCAAGAATACACTAATGATCTTAATACATTATTGCATAAATTGGAAAAAATGTGCAAAACGGAAATATCTAAATGGTGGGAAGCAACATCTCTACAAAATTATGTTGACCAAGAAGAGTCCCAAGAGGTCTTAGAATCTGCATCACTCCATCATATGAATTGCCTAATCCTGATATGTTGAAAGAATGGGCAGAGAATTTGGCTGTCAGTTCTAGAAGCATGCTTGAAATATTAATAAAATATGCATGGCGAGATAGGGAAACCATGCTACATGACATTAAAAAAAATGAAAGAAGTGTTGGATTTGAGACCAGAAAAAGAGACTATCACCAAGTTTATGGAGACAATGAATATACGGTTGAGAAAACAGGAGGATGACATCAGGATTAAGAAACAGAAGAAATTGCATAGAGATATAGCAGATTATGAGAGCAGAAGGATTCTAACTTTCAGTAGAAAATATTACCACTTATATAAATCAGTGACTATCAGCCCAGGGACAGATAGTGAACCTTCAACCTCTGAGAGTGAACAAGGAAGTATGAGAGAGACTAATACTTCAAGTTTAACGGATAGTGAGATACCAAGTACTGAAGTGAATAATAAGCTGCCGACTTTTTTAGACAAATATCCCCTACTGCGTCACGGCAGGCAGATTGCCAAAAATCAGAAGGGAGAAATAGAGAATTATAGATGCTGGACAATGGGCCGAAGAGGAAGAAGGGGAGGAGCCATAAGAGACGAGAGAGAGTCAAAAATCGGAACAAAAACATGTTTAAATCAGGGGCACGTGGGAAGAACAACAAGAAGCTCCAATATACAAGTATAATGGATATAATTACAGTGAATAAGATGATTATTAATCTGTCTAACCATGTATTGACAGACAGTGATAAATAGACTTTATGCCTAGGCCTTTCATTTTGTGCTACTGAACGTTTTAATTTATGCAGAGACCCGTATAGATTTTTTTAAATTCATTAGAAAGTTGAAACTTAAAAAATGTTTAAAATTCAAAATAAGAATAATATGGGTAATGGATGTTCAGTCATTTATGATAGTCAGGATGCTTTGAGTATTAGTGATGTGGATACTTTGGTAACCCCTCATGAGTTAGAAAATAATGAAATGACACAGGAAGGTTCCAATGATTTTTATGACATTTTGGATGATTTGGGTGTCACAGCACCATCGGGGTTTAAACCAAGATCCACGTGCCTTCCTAATACGAACCAGGACAATATTGATACTTTCCATGATGTTGTTATTCAGAATTTTATACAGTTTTGACATAGAACATGGTTCAAGATGAGACAGAACCAAAATTTAACATATGATCAAAGATTAACTATAAAATCATTGGCAGAAGATAGTAACACTATCATATGTCTGGCTGATAAAGAGAAATGTATATTGATGAAGTCATGCATCAGCTGGATCATAGGCAGTTCTACACTACTGTCACAAAAAATATTTATACGAGTAGCATTACAGGAATTTGGCAATATCTTACAGAATGGAAGGGTAAACGTTTGTTATCTTGGGAGGAATATTGTTTCCTTAAAAAAAGATTTTCCTAAGTTACCTATACTGTGTATTCTTCCCAAGATCCATAAAGATAAGGATCATCCTCCAGGCAGGCCAATATTATCCTCATGCGATAGTGCTTTGGAAACATTTTCCAAATATGTTGATTTTTTTTTTTAGGGAATTTGTTATTAATTTACCATCGTATGTACGTGATACCAAAGCTTTTCCAAGCAAACTTGAAGGTATCTCATGGGAAGATGACCTTATACTGATAACTTTAGATGTTAAGTCCCTATATACTAATATTGAACATGAGAAAGGCATTCAAGCATATAGACACTTTTTACAATCAAGATCAATGAGATATTTGGCACATACTGATATGATTATAAAGATGATCAGATATTGTTTGACAAATAATGTTTTCTGATTTAATGGAGTACTGTATAAACAAATTCTTGGAACTGCCATGGGAACTTGTTTTGCTCCATGTTTTGCTGGTTTGTTCCTAGGATGGTAGGAAGAGGAGATTGTTAAGGATGAGGAGAGGTACTCTGAAATTAAACAGGCCATATTATGGCTTTGATACATAGATAATCTGTTTATTTTTTGGAAGGGTACAGAAGGAGATGTAAAAAGATTTATTGATAACCATAATAACAACAATTTCAATATTATCCTGACATACAATATGAGCAAATCGTCTATTGATTTTTAGACACAAAGGTAAAGATCAGTAACAATATGATACATACAGAATTGTTCCACAAGTCTACTGCAGATAATAGCTTACTTCATGCATCAAGTGGGCACCCAGAGGATTTGAAGTGGAGCATCCCATGTGGTGAACTGTTGAGGGCTAATCATAATTGTAATACTGATGAAGCATTTGAGAATGAACAAAAAGATATGATTACTAGATTCCAACAAAGGGGCTATCCTAATTGGGTGATCAGGAAGGCCATTGATAAAGTCAAAGGGATAAATAGAATACAGACCTTATTTGATAATAAACCAATGAAGAAAGGTGATGATACCAATGAGACTAGAATCATCATGACTTGTAATGGGAATACAGCACACATTAGGAAGATTATTTAAAAAAATTGGGACATTATGAGAACTGATCCCATTATTGGTGCCACAATTCAAAGGAGACCCCAAATTACTTACAAAAGGGGGCATTGCTTACACAATATACTGAGATCTAACAATATCACCACAGTTCCTCAAATTAGAGATCATAATCTACAGGGATTTTCCCCATGTGACACTGTAAAGCCTGTGTAATAGTGTTATGTGAAAAGAATACCCTAAATGTAAACCAGGAGATTTAAGACAGATTAAGCAATTTCTTACATGTAGTACTCTGTTTACTATTTATGTGTTAGAGTGCCCTTGCCATCAGTGGTATGTGGGAAGTGCCAAACATAGGCCCTCATTACAACCCTGGCGGTCGGTGATAAAGTGGCGGTAATACCGCCAACAGGCTGCCGGTAAGTAGTGCCAAATTATGACCGTGGCGGTGAAAACTCCCATAGACAGCCACTTTACCACACCGACCACCAGGAAGGAAACAACAGCCACCACGGCGGGAACCACCTACAGCCAGGCAGAAGCCAATGTTCCGCCCACCATATTATGAGATGGGAAGCCGCCACCTTTTCCGGGGCAGTACCAACGACATCAAAAGTCTGGCAGAAACAGAACACAGAAGGGAAAGGACTCACCTTTGGAGACACAGGGAACAACCATGCCACCATGGAGCATGAAATTCAGATCTTCCCAATGATATTCTACGTCCTACTCCATCACGAACACCAATGACCAGCGAAGACGACCACGGTGAGTACAGATGTCTAGCACACAGTGGAAGGGGGGAAGAAAAAGAGAGTGACACACACACGCAACACACCCCACCCCACCCCAACACAATACACACAGTCAGATGCAGTAATGAAACATATTTACCCAGTACGCCTCAGGAATAATGCAAGGACCACAAGAATAGATAAAAGTGAGTGTAATAATATAAATACAGTTGAAAATCGAAAATTCAATCCAATGCTATATAGATATGTACAGTTCAAGGGACACTGCCCAATCCTCAATGTGAGTGGGCCACAGGGCCCCATGACAAAGTCCAAAGATCGACTTGTATCCTGCAGCAACACAGAGAAAACACTGCAGGGGCATCATTTGGAAAATAGGCAGGCACCTCAGGGGGGCGGGGAACAGGGGGGCACCTCCGCCGGCAGATGGAACAACACGACTGGTCCTGGAGGGGCAACATGCCCTGTGCTTGGTCTTAGGGAGTGCAAGGCCACAGTCTCTCAAGTGGGTGACTTGCCCACTGGCTCTGGAAAGGGCAACATGCACTGTGATTGGTCCGGGGGAGTGCAAGGCCACAGTCTCTCAAGTGGGTGAGTTGCCCACTGGCCCTGGAGGGGGCAACATGCCCTGTGCTTTGTCCTAGGGAGTGTAAGGCCACAGTCTCTCAAGTGGGTGACTTGCCCACTGGCCCTGGAGGGGGATACATACCCTGTGCTTGGTCCTGGGCAGTGCAAGGCCACAGTCTCTTGAGTGGGTGCCATACCCACTGGTTCTGGAGGAGGCATCATGCCCTGATGCTGTTGTGAGGTGGATGGCTGTTGGGTGTCTGAGTGTATCATTTGTGTACCTTGGGAGGGGGGGGACAGACACAGAGGGAGAGAACACAGGGGACGTGTGCATGGTTGTTGTGGTGGTGTCTGCCAGTGAGGTGTATGTTCTGCTACGTGTGCTGGTGATGCTGGCAGTGGATGATGGTGTAGTGCATGCAGGTGTGAGTATAGGTGCAACTGGGAGGGAGGTGGAGCAGGAGGAGGAGGGGGACACAATGGAGGCAATGGATGTTGGTATGTCTTCATCTGGATGGTGTTTGTGTGAGTGCCTGTGGGATGATGTGTGGTGCCTGTGCCACTCTTGTGTGTTGTCCTGTGTGCATGCTCATCTGCATGTGTGCTTGGGATAGGTTGAGGTTGAGAGGAATGGGATTGGGAAGAGGAAGTTGGAGGGTGGAAACAGGGACAATGGCTGCCATCAGAGAGGAGGCCAGAGCCTGGATTGATTGCTGTTGGGCCGCCAAGCCAGTGTGAATGCCCTCCAGGAATGCATTACTCTTTTGCATCTGGGCTGCCAGCCCCTGGATGGCATACACAATGGTTGACTGCCCTACAGAGATGGATCTCAGGAGGTCAATAGCCTCCTCACTCAGGGCAGCAAGGCTCACTGGGGCAAAGCCTGAGGTGCCTGTGGCGAAAGAGATGCCCACCCTCCTGTGTGAGCAGGCACCGGCAACTTCGCTGAGGGCCTGCTGGGAGGGCGGTGCTGGTACGTGGAGTGGCAGCTGTACCTGTAATTTGTGTGGTCACAGAAGGGTCACCACCAGGGAGCTTCCATCGGAGGAGGTATCTGTGTCAGTACTGTCCCCTCCAGTCTTTGCTGTGGTGCTCCCCTTGCCCTCCGTCCCATTGGTGCCCTCACCGACGGTGGACTCTGCCTCCTGGTTACTGTGGGATGCAGCTCCCTCCGTCGCCGGTGCCTCTGCTCCTCTGCCAAATGATGCTAATGCACATAAGGACAGGGTGACAAAACAAGAAAGGGGGGAGAAGAGACAAAGGATACACTGGGTCAATGGCTGCACCATCACAGTTGATATACACACCACCCTCACACACAGGGATCAGCCCTGTGCACTATGCAATGCACTACCAGTAATAATGCTGCCCACCAGGGCATGGGGAGGGGCACATACCGCCAACTGCAGCACACCTGGGACCCACACAGCCCTTCCCAGTAGTGGATGCCTACAAGCTAGGTAGCAAGAATATGTCTTCAGAACCCTGCCCAACAACCTACTCTGCAAAGTCAGGCCTGGTCTAGGGTCATCCACTGACACACATCCCCCACCCGGGTACCCCTCTACCATGCGTAAGTTGTAATGATGGGCACTGTACTCACCCTCTTGTGGCTGCTGTGATGCCCTCAAGAACCCATCTAGCTCTGAATAGGCCACTGCCAGTATGCAGGCCATCAGGGGGGGTCAGGGTTCGACGTGCACCCCTTCCTCGTTGGGAGGCCATCCCCAGCTGGGCCTCCGCCATCTTCCATGCCCACGTCTCAGGTCCTCCCACCGTTTCCGACAGTGGGTGCTCTGCCTGCCATAGACCCCCAGGGTCTGCACCTCCTTGGCAATGGCAAGCTATGTACCCTTCTTTGATGGGCCCTGACATGCAGAGAAATACACACAGGGAAAGTTATTAGTCAGACCATCCTGCCTGTTAAACTCAAGGCCCACCATTCCCCTTCACATCGCCATTTGCACACACAGGGCCCAAGACACAAGCTGCCTGCCGCCCTGGGGCCATCCACCAACCCTCCCTACACGAGGCCTTCACATACACCACTCCATACATTCATGCCCCATGCATCATACTCACAGTGTACTCACCGGTTGGTCTGGAGGCCCATACAGCAGTCGGTACTAGGGTACGACCCCATCCACCAGTCTCTCAAACTCTGCTGAGGTGAAGGCAGGGGCCCTTTCCCCAGTCACACGAGCCATGGTAGGTTCCAGGCACAGGTCACAGCAGCACATGCAGTGTAGGTCCTCTCCTGTTGAAGTTCAGGTAGCAAGGGAGTGATCAGATAGAAAATGGCAGTCACATCGGCGGCGGTGCATACCGTCACCATTGGCCACTGTACCCCATAGGGGCCAATATTATCCAATGAGGTGTTACACGGCTGCTCCCGACTGCTTGCCGCAACGGCGCAAAACGTCAGTGGAATTACCTCCCTTCCACCTGTCCCTCCACACAGGACAGGCAGACACCATTTCGGGGGGGGGGGGGACAGGCCCTAGAATATAACTGTGTCACAGTTCACTATTGGACATACAGGGCAAATGCTACTAACACCTTAAAAATTAACATCATGCATTGTACTGTTGTGGCTACGATGTACAGTTTGTGACCGTCTCCTCACTCTTTTGCCCCATAGATTGCTACCACTGCGGATGAATAGGAGATGGAGGCATACCCCTGTGTTCAGACCCTTGGTGGACTTGGCAACAATGGAGGACAGGCACATTTTCCTCACCTATAGACTTGACAGTGCCAAAATCATGGAGCTGTGTGCCCAATTGAAGCCTGACCTAATATCTGCTATCCTTCACCCGCTGGAATCCCCCTCTTGTGAAAGTCTTAGCTGTGCTCCATTTCTTGGCAACTGGTTCTTTCCAAGTGACAGTGGGCTTGGCAGCAGGAATGCCACAGCCAGAGTGTTGTCTGCCCTCATTTAACACATGTGCAGCTACATTGTTTTCCCCCAGGTGGAGGATTTGGCTACAGTGAAGGCTGACTTCTATGCAATGGGACATATCCCCAACATAATTGGGGCGACTGGCCACCCCACCAAACTCAGCTGGACAGATCACCGCTGCATCTACTTCTCCTACCAAAAACCAGTCACTCACCACCACTGCACACAACCCCCCCGACGCAACTGGAGCAAAATATCAACGGATCAACTAATATCCACTCTCGCCCGGGCCCCACCCCCAGGGACCCTGGACCCCAACACAGCCACCACCAACCTGCATCGCTGGATAGAAGATTGCGGCAACACCCTCACACCGCTCCAAAAAAAAAAAAACACCTCCCACAGAATTAAGGCCAGCTGGTTCACCCCAGAACTACAGGAATCCAAACGGCTATGTCGCAGAATGGAAAAAACCTGGCACCTTAACCCTACCAACTCCGACCACATCGCTTTCAAGGATGCCCTACACAAACATCACCAACTAATCCGCACCACCAAAAAGACCCACTTCAAAAACCGCATCGACGCCAACGCTCACAACAGTAAAGAGCTCTTCGACATCGTCAATGAGCTCTCCAACCCCAGGACCTGCTCCAACAAACCCCCGCCATCACAGGAGTTCTGCAACTCACTGGCAACCCACTTCCATCTAAAGATAGAAGAAATCCACCATAGCTTCAAACCCCAGACCCACCAGCTGACTACAAACACCCAAGAACCCAACGCTCCAAGCAACACCGACCTCCTCCACACCTGGACTCCCGTCAACATAGAGGACACCGCCACCACCATGGCCTCCATCCACTCCGGATCACCATCGGACCCCTGCACACACCATATTTTCAATAAGGCAAACATCATCATCGCCCCCACCTCTGCAAAACCATCAACAGCTCCTTCAAGTCAGCCACCTTCCCAGAAAGATGGAAGCACGCAGAAATCAAAGCCCTGCTGAGGAAACACAAGGCAGACCCAGGAGACCACAAGAACTACCGGCCGATCTCCCTCCTCCCCTTCCGAGCCAAGGTCATTGAACAAATAGTAAACAGCCAACTATCCTGGTTCCTGGAAGACAGCAAGGTACTCAACACCTCCCAATCCGGATTCAGCAGAAACCACAGGCCCGCGACTGCACTCATCGTTGCCACAGACGACATTAGGACCATGCTCGACGAAGGAGAAACAGCAGCACTCATCCTCCTGGACCTCTCCGCAGCTTTCGACACAGTATGTCATAACACTCTCCTCAAACACCTCCACAAAACTGGAATCCTTGACAAGGCACTCGACTGGATCTCGTCATTTCTCTCAGGCAGAACCCAGGGAAACCGCCTCACACCGTTCCTGTCAGAAGCCTCCTGAATCATCTGTGGCGTTCCCCAAGGATCTTCGCTCAGCCCAACGCTATTCAACGTCTACATGGCCCCCCTCGCCAACATCGCACAAACCCACCACATCAACATAGTTTCCTACGCAGACGACACTCAGCTCATCCTCTCCCTCATGAAAGACCCTAAAACTGCAAAGAACAACCTCCACAACGGACTTCACGCCATCGCCAGCTGGATGGAATCAAGCCACCTCAAGTTAAACACAGACAAGACAGAAATCCTCATCTTTGGCACCAACCCCTCAACTTGGAATGACTCCTGGTGGCTCACCTCCCTAGGAACCGCACCCTCACCCGCCACCCACGCACGCAACCTAGGCTTCATCTTGGACTCCACACTCAGCATGAATCAGCAGGTCAATGCCATCTCCTCTTCCTGCTACAACACTCTCTGCATGCTCCGCAAAATCTTCAAGTGGATTGCTGTGGAAACCAGGAAAACGGTCAACCATGCCCTGGTCAGCAGCCGATTGGACTACGGAAACACCCTATATGCAGGAATAACAACCAAACTCCTAACAAAGCTGCAAAGAATCCAGAACGCATCTGCCCACCCCATTCTGGACATCCCACGCCGTGACCACATTTCCCCCCACCTCAGAGACCTTCACTGGCTACCAGTATCAAAGAGAATCACCTTCAAACTCCTCATCCACGCACACAAGGCCCTCCACGACACAGGCCCAGCCTACCTCAACGACAGACTCACCTTCCACACCTCCACCCGCAATCTTCGTTCTGTCAGCCTCGCCCTCGCCTCCATCCCCCGCATCCGCCGCACCACCACAGGAGGAAGATCCTTCTCTCACCTAGCCGCCAAGACCTGGAACTCCCTACCGCTCCACCTTCTCCAGACATTCAGTAAACGCCTCAAAACATGGCTCTACAACCAGTAGCTCCACCCCCAGCGCCTTGAGACTCTAACGGGTGATTAGTACGCTCTATAAATCCTTGATTGATTGATTGACTGGCAGACCAGTACATCTCCCATGTCAATGCAAAGTATCCTGGGTCTGTGCATGATGCCTTTATCCTGAGGAATAGCAGCATCCCAAATGTGATGGGCCAACTACAGAGGCACAGGGTGTGGCTAATAGGAGAGCCCTGTTCCCAACATAGATATGTTGGCGTATGGTGTGGGCCATATGGTAAAGTATGTGGCTAAATGTTGTCCCTCGATATTTGCAGGTGACTCTGGTTACCCAAACCTATTATGGCTACTGACCCCTTTGAGGAATCCCAGGACAAGGGCAGAAGATTGTTACAGTGAGGCACATGGATGAACCAGAAGGATAATAGAAAGGACATTCGGCCTCCTGGAGGCCATGTTTCAGTGCCTCCATCTAACAGGTGGATCCCTGTGCTACTCACCCAAGAAGGTCTTCCAGATAATAGTGGCATGCTGCATCTTGCACAACCTTGCCTTGAGACGCCATGTGCCTTTTCTGCAGGAGGAGGAGGCTGGAGATGGCTGTGTGGCAGCAGTGGACCCTGTGGACAGTGAGGATGAGGAGGCAGAGGAAGAGGATGAAGACAACAGAACTGCAGTGATTCGACAATACTTCCAATGACACAAATGTAAGACAGTGTTACTTCATATTTCATTGTAATTTTTTTGTTTATCTTTGTCACTGCCATGCTGTTATTTCCCACTTCTATGCCCAATCACTGTACCCTTTGGCAACTCATTTTGCAGATGATGCCCCACTATTGTTCCTGGTGTGATCACTGCAGCCAACTACAGGTCTTTCCTATGTGAACCTTACGGTACAGTTGAAATGTAATGTTTGAACCTGGTTAAACAAATACATACTTAAATCATTTGACATACTCCATATTTGTATTTATTCAAAGGATATTTATTGAAGTGATGAGGAGGGGTGGGGCAAGTGCATTGGGATGGGAAGATGATGGATGAAAGTCCGGGGTATAGTTCCAGTCTATTTGTAGCACAGATGCATTGTCCATGGGGACATAGGAAGGGGAGAAATGGCAGTTCAAGGTGGACAGGGTGACTAAGTGGGACACAAGTGGGACAATCAGGAGAGTCTCATTTCCTGGTGGGGGTCTTGGCAATAGTCTCTGGCTTCTGCCTGGATTGCAGGGAACGTTTGTGGGGTGGTTCTCCTTCTGCAGGGGGAAAGGTGCTGGTGGACTGTTGGTCCTGTGGCGGGACCTCCTGTCCACTTGCGGTAGCAGAGGTAGAAGGTAGGTCAGATGTCTGGCTATTGGCAGGGGCCCGCTGGTGTGAGACTGCCTCCCTCAGGATGTTGGCTATGTCTGCCAGCACCCCTGCTATGGAGACCAGGGGGGTGTAATGGCCTTCAAGTCCTCCCTGATCCCCTGGTACTGTCCCTCCTGTAGCCGCCTGTTCTCCTGCACGTTGGCCAGGATCTGGCCCAGTGTATGCTGGGAATGTTGGTATGCTCCCAGGATCTCAGTGAGTGCATCCTGGAGAGTCGGTCCCCTGGGCCTGCCCCCCCCCCAGTGCACAGCAGTCCTCCCAGTGTCCCTGTTGTCCTGTGCCTCTGTCCCCCGAACTGTGTGCCCACTGCCACTGACCCCAGGTCCCTGATTGTCTTGGGTATGAAGTGTGTCCTGGGGTCCCTGTAGAGGTGGACATACTGCTGATTGACGTGTCCTGGGGACAGAGGCATGGGTACGCTGGGTGGGTGCTGTGGTGGTGTTTCTTGATGGGGGAGGCTCTGTGGGGGTGTGTGACTGTGCCTGGGTAACCGACTGTCCAGACGTCCCTGAAGGGCCAGGTTGGTCATCCAGATCCACGTGACCAGAGTCAATGTCATCACTGTGGGCCTCTTCTGTGGGGGGACTGGATAGTGCTGGCACCTCTTCTCCGCTGACATTGGCTGGGGAACCTGTGGGGATGTAAATGCAGTGTTATTGTTTCTGTGTGTGACATATTGTACATCAGTGGGTTGCCCTCTTTGATTGTATTCGCCCTGGCAGCTTTCACTTGTGTACGTTGGTATATGGTGGGATGTATAGTTCTCTCTAGTGTGCATGCTTTATTGATAGGTGTCCATGGAGTACTGTGAGTGGTGTCCATGCATTGATAGAGCATGCAGGGCTTGGCATTGGGATGAGTGAGATGTGATGGTGGGGTGTGTGGGAAGTGGTGGAATGATGGGAGTGAGGGTGAGGGTATGTGATGGCATGCAGGTAGGCGGGTGATAGTTGTAGAGAGTTGACTTACCAAAGTCCAGTCCTCCTGCTCCTGCTGCCAGGCCCTCAGGATGCATGATTGCCAAGACTTGCTCCTCCCATGTTGTTAGTTATGGGGGAGGAGGTGGGGGTTCTCCGCCAGTCCTCTGTACAGAGAGCTGGTGTCTTGCTGCTATGGAACGTACCTTCCCCCGTAGGTCGTTCCACCTCTTCCTGATGTCGTCCCTTGTTCTGGGGTGCGTTGACCCTGTCCACGATCCTCCGCCATCGCTCCATCTTCCCAGCAATAGATATCTGCTGCACCTGTGCTCCAAATACCTGTGGCTCTTCCATGATGATTTCCTCCACCCTGACCATTAGCTCCTCCTCTGGGGTGTTTTTGTGGTGCATTGGGTGTTGTGTGAGTTGTGTGAGTGAGGGTGTGTAGGGTGATGTGCTCGGGTGTGTGATGTAAGGTGCGTGGGTGGTGTATAGGTGATGGTGGTATGTGGCTCTGGTCTTGTCTGAGGTCGTGGTGTTTGTCTCTTGCCATTGGTTTTAGTCATAAAGGGTTGTGGGTACTGTGGTTGCGTGTTTTGTAGTGGCATGAGTAGGTGGGAGTGGTGTGTGTATGTGTGTCAGGTGTGTGTAGTTTGAATTGTCCAATGTGGTGCTGTTTTGTTTGAGTGTGTGTATTTTGAGCAGGGCGGTATATAACACCAATGGTTTACCTCCACTGAATGTCCGTGGTGGTGATTCGTGGGTCATAATGTGGTGGGCATAGTTCTGTTGGCGTAACGGTGTGGGTTTGGATACCGCCAGTTTAGCACTGACCTTTGGTGTGGCGGAATTGTGTATGTGGCTGAATAGTGACCGATTGGTGTGTGTTTGTCATAATATGGTGAACGTATGTCTGCTGAGCCGTCGGTATTTTGACGGCAGCCAGCGTGGTGGTAAGTGGGATTTACTGCTGATGTCATAATGAGGGCCATAGTGTGAAAAAACACATTCTTGAACATATGTGAGCTATTACATCTAATGATCCACACTATCCAGTAGCTAGACACTTTCAGGACAAACACAATTCTGACAATTCTTTAATTTCATACTTTGGTATTGAACATGTGCCATCCTATCATAGGGGTAAGGACAGAGAGTTAATCCTACGAAAAAAAGAATCCAGATATATTCTGGATTTAGAAACTAAGATACCTAAGGGTTTAAATACGGGTGAGGAATTAAATACCTCTATGAGGGTTGATGGATTACTAATTCTTGCAACTAATCTGCCAATGTAATTTTAGAGACTATAATTTATTAGGTTGATATTTTAGTGAATTGTTTTGTATATATAGTATTAATGTGTTTTTTTCTTTTTATGATTATTCTGATTATATGAGTAATTATTTCAAATAAGTCTACTTATTATGTATTTTTGTGTTGTTACAGGAAGAAGGGGGCCGGATGGATAAATATTTGGATTTCCTTGCCATCTCTCCTTCTTTCCTATATTTAATGACACGTTCTGCAATGGGTGTAATGATATACAGATAAGGATGTTTTCACTTACCTTTTTTTGCAAATGAATTCTAATAGTCCGGTCAATGTCATTACTGATTGTACTATAGACTAAGGGGGTGATTCCAACCCTAGCGGTCCGAGACCGCCAGGGTTGGGGACCGCGGGAGCACCGCCAACAGGCTGGCGGTGCTCCCTTGGGCATTCTGACCGCGGCGGTACAGCCGCGGTCAGAAACGGAAAACCGGCGGTGTACCGCCGGTTTTCCGCTGCCCTGGGGAATCCTCCATGGTGGCGCAGCTTGCTGCTCCGCCATGGGGATTCCGACCCCCATACCGCCATCCTGTTCCTGGCGGTTTTGGCCGCCAGGAACAGGATGGCGGTATGGGGTGTTGTGGGGCCCCTGGGGGCCCCACTGAGAATTTCAGTGTCTGCACAGCAGACACTGAAATTCGCAACGGGTGCAACTGCACCCGTTGCACCCTTTCCACTTCGCCGGTTCCATTCGGAGCCGGCATCCTCGTGGAAAGGGGTTTCCCGCTGGGCGGGCGGGCGGCCTTCTGCGGTCGCCCGCCCGCCCAGTGGGAAACCCAGAATAACCGCGGCGGTCTTCTGACCGCGCAACGGTATTCTGGCGGCTCCCGCCTGCACCGCGGTTACCGCGGCCGGCGGGAGTCAGAATGACCCCCTAAGTTCACTGTGACATCCATGATAGTGAACAGGCTAAGATCATTAATTGACATCTATATATCTTTCTTGGTATTTAGGATTTCCCATATATTTTTATTTATAATATAAGTGTTGGGCTGGTAAGAGGGATAGCTTGATTGAGAATGATTTTACAATATACAATACTGCATTGGCTTGAGAATTATAATACAATTGGATTTTGTTATTTAAGCCTTATGCTGTTTATATATATATTATAGATATTTATGGTTTCTCATTCACCCTCCATTCACTTCTGAATATTATTCATTAACGAATAATTTATTTATTAAATTCATTGTGTAGATTTCATCCACTTATTTATTCTGATGTGATAAACCACACTTATATTAGTAACAATGGCAAGTAGGACTAACATTCCGTTTCCTTCTTTTCTGTTGTCCTGTTTCTATGAGACTGAACGAAATTGTATTTAAACATTATCGATTGGTTGTGCAATGCACGTGATCAAGGCTGCAGGGACAGCCGAAACGTGCTGTGTTTTGGATTAAAGCTCACCACTTTCATTTCATTTTCTGGATGTCCTGGGTGTGGGTATTTACTTATTTACATTTGTTGTTTGGATTTCTTACCGGCTTGCTCTGCCGGTTTGCATACCACCCCTCGTGGGCCGCCCAAGCTCGGATGGAGTACTTTGTTTTGATATATATATATATATATATATATATATATATATATATATATATATATATATATATATATATACACATATATATATATATATATATATATAGAGAGAGAGAGAGAGAGAGAGCTAGATAGATAGATTGATAGATAGATAGATAGATAGATAGATAGATAGATAGATAGATAGATAGATAGATAGGTGGATAGATATATTTTTATAGCTATGTTATTTAAACATATATATTATATATATATTTTTGGATATGTTTGTACATATTTATATATAACATATATTATATACATTTGCATATATACTGTTAGAAATTGAGTCTTTGGTTGGCAGTCCGATTACCCCCTTTCCAAGCAAGGACCCTCACTATAGTTAGAGTAAGTCACATACAATCTAAATTATCCTGCGCCCACCCTCTGGTGACTTGGCACTGAGCAGTCAGGCTTAACTTAGAAGGCAATGTGTAAAGTATTTGTGAAATAAATAATACAATAATACAGTATAGCACCACCCACAAAAATACACCACAAAGTGTTTAGAAAAATATATAATATTTATCTGATAAGATGCAGGTCACTTTGATTTAAATGCAATAAGCATATGTTGAGATAACACTGTAAAAATGATATAAAGTGTCTTTAGTCTTTTAAAAGCAATAAATGTTCTTTCAAGCACAGAGTACCTGGTTCATGTGCAAAATCTCCGCAAAGAACCGCAGAGGTGGAGATGCGTGGAAACAAAGGGGATGTGCGTCGATTTCTCAGGCCACACACGGCGATGCGTCATTTAGTTTTCATGCAGGGACGGCTGTGCATCAATTTCTGGCACTCGGTCGTGGATCTTCTTCGGGTTGCAGGGTTTTCTGATGCCCCGTGGACGATGAGTGAATTTCTGGCGCTGATAGGATGAAGTCACAGGGGCTGCGTCGATCCGGTGGGCATTGCATGGAAATTTCTACTGCATGGCAGGTGCTGCGTCGATTCCTCTCTGGAAGTCAGGCTGCGTCATTCCGGCTCAGCTGTGCGTCGATCCAGTGGGCTGTGTGTCACATTTCCGGTCACTATGCTGGCACTGCGTCAATCTTCTTGTTGCGAAGTCGGGTTAGTTCATTTTAGTTCACGTGCGGTACATTTTTCACTGCAGTTCAGGCTGTGCGTCGTTTCTGGCAGGCTGTGCGTCAATTTTCGCTGCACACAGAGTCCTTCTTGTAGAGATGAAGTCTTTTTGGTCCTGAGACTTCAGGGAACAGGAGGCAAGCTCTAGCCAAGCCCTTGGAGAGCACTGATGACCACAGCCAGAGAGCAGCGAGGCAGCAGGGCAACAGCAAGGCAATATTCCTTCACAGTAAGCAGACAGGTGAGTCCTTTGGGAAGCCAGGCAGGTCTTCTTGGCAGGATGTAGGTTCTGGTTCAGGTTCTCTTCTTCAGGAAGTGTCTGAGTTGGTAGGGGCAGAGGCCCTGTTTAAATTCCCAAATGTGCCTTTGAAGTGGGGGAGACTTCAAAGAGTGGATTAGAAGTGCACAGGGTCCCCTTTCAGTTCAATCCTGTCTGCCAGGGTCCCAGTAGGGGGTGTGGCAGTCCTTTGTGTGAGTGCAGGCCACTTTCCTTTGACATGTCATTGTCATGCCCTCCACCCTCCCAGCCCAGGAAGACCCATTCCAAATGCAGAAGTATGCAAGTGAGGCTGAGAATCCTGTGCTTGAGGTGTGTCCGAGTGAATGCACAAGGAAGCTGTCAACTAAACCCAGCCAGACATGGATTGTAAGGCACAGAAGGATTTTAATGCAGAGAAATGCTCACTTTCTAAAAGTGGCATTTCTAAAATAGTAATATTAAATCCAACTTCATCAGTCAGCAGGATTTTGTATTACCATTCTGGCCATACTAAATATGACCTTCCTACCCCTTTCAGATCAGCAGCTACCACTCTAACAATATATGAGGGTAGCCCCAATGTTATCCTATGAAGGGAGCAGGCCTCACGACAGTATAAAAACGAATTTAGGAGTTTAAATTACCAGAACATGTAAACTACACAGGTACATGTCCTGCCTTTTGCCTACATAGCACCCTTCCCTATGGGCTACCTACGGCCTACCTTAGGGATGTAGAAAAAGAGGAGTTTAAGGCTTGGAAATTACGTTTAAATGCCAAGTTGAAGTGGCAGTGAAACTGCACCAGAGGCACTGAGAGGCAGGCCTGAGACATGGTTAGGGAGCTTCTTATGTGGGTGGCACAACCAATGCTGCAGTCCAGTAGTAGCATTTAATTTACAGGCCCTGGGCACATGAAGCGCACTTGACTAGGGACTCACAAGTAAATTAAATAAACCAATTGGGTATGAGCCAATGCCACCATGTTTTAAGGAGAGAGCATATGCACTTTAGCACTGATCAGCAGTGGTAAAGTGCACAGAGTCCTAAAGCCAGCAAAAATGAGGTCAGAAAAAGAGGAGGAAGGCAAAAGTTTGGGGGTGACCCAGCTGAAAGGCCATTTCCAACACACACACATATATATATATACACACACACAAACATACGTTGCCACCTACAAACCATAGCCACCCTAAGCCCTAATAATTCTCTTATCACCCTAAATTCCATACTACCCTAAAACCTAAAAATGCCCTTAACACTCTAAGCCCCTCATTCTGATTCTGGCGGGCGGCGGAGGCCGCCCGCCAGAATTCAGCCCTCCATAATACCGCTCCGCGGTCAAAAGACCGCGGAGGGTATTATGAGTTTTTCCCTCGGCTGGCGGGCGGTCTCCAAAAGACCGCCCGCCAGCCCAGGGAAAAACTCCCTTCCCACGAGGATGCCGGCTCGTAATCGAGCCGGCGGAGTGGGAAGGTGCGACGGGTGCTGTTGCACCCGTCGCGTATTTCACTGTCTGCCAAGCAGACAGTGAAATACTTGTAGGGGCCCTCTTACGGGGGCCCCTGCAGTGCCCATGCCATTGGCATGGGCACTGCAGGGGCCCCCAGGGGCCCCGCGACTCCCCCTCCCGCCATCCGGTTCCCGGCGGGAGAACCGCCAGGAACTGGATGGCGGGAGGGGGAGTCGGAATCCCCAAGCCGGCGCAGCAAGCTGCGCCGGCTTGGAGGATTCCTGGGGGCAGCGGGAAACCGGCGGGAGACCGCCGGTTTCCCTTTACTGACAGCGGCTAAGCCGCCGCGGTCAGAATGCCCCGCGGGGCACCGCCGGCCTGACAGCGGTGCTCCCGCGTGCCGCGGCCCTGGCGGTTCTATACCGCCAGGGTCGTAATGAGGGCCTAAATCCCATTCCCACTTTAAAACCTAAAAAGCGCCCATACCACCCCAAAACCCATACCCACCCTAAAACCTAAAAAATGCCCTTACCACCCCAAAACCCATACCTATCCTAAAACCTAAAAACCCTATATATATATATATATATATATATATATATATATATATATATATATATATATATATATATATATATATATATATATATATTTGTATATATATATACACTTAGACAACTTAATACTTACCTGTACTTACCCGCAAAACCTTTACCACACATACACCTTTAGCCTTCATGCCTTTACAAAATGTAAAAACAATCTTACCTTTGAAACCTTTAAAGGCATAATCGTAGTAAAGGTAAAGGCATGTGAGGTAAAGGCATATTCGTGGTATTAACATCGCTGCAAAAGCATTCTGTGGTGAATGCATCGTTGTAAACGATGTTTCCTGTTTAGAAGGGGTTTTAACATCTCTCCCTGGCAAGAACACATACATGAGTACCCAGGAAATGTGAAGTATGACAAGCCCCTAGCCCCCATGAGAGGCTTAACTTTTGCACATGTGGAGTGACTTAGAATCGTTGGACATGAAACGGATGTTGTCAAATCATAGCACAGGTCTCTTAAACTCAGGCAAGAGTGTGTGAAGTTTAAGCTAAGAATGTGACATAGACAAACTTCGTTCGTTTCGAAGGTTGCAATTTGCAGAGTTGCTCTCGACTTTGCTGTCCAAGAGAACCCTCGAACAAGGCTAGAGCACACTTACATTAAATGCAAGACTAGTTATTTTAATATTTGTTTACAACTTCGCAGCCTCCAGAAACCCAGCAAGGACTACACTGCAGTTTATCACACCACTAAGATTTTTGTTAGAACAAATGTATTTCTGTTCTATTTGTTAGAAAAAAACCAATGTTTGTAAATGAACAGATATGACATGAATCTTGTATACAGCACAAAATCGCCCCCGGCATAATTTCATATTTCGGCTATCCCTTGACGAGAAGTTGAAGGGATAGGGTGTTAACGCGTCCGTCTATGTCAATTTATACACATCAGGACTCGTTTTAGGTCGATGAATCTTTGGGCCCAGTGATGAGTCTCCGTAAGACGAGATAACCAATCAATAAATCAATAACATTGTTAAAAGTTAGCATCAAAATATATTTCCCATTAACCATTAATGAACCTTCGGCACAATCATTAGTTTTCAGACACAAATAACCACACCTTAAAGGATGATTTCGTGAATTTATTCCCTATTGATTACAATCTAATAATAAACGCATTAGTCTCAAAACCAAGAAGCATAAGAGCATAATCACAAAGTGACAACTACGATAAGCTTTCAATAATGCATTGATCAGAAACATAAGATAGATGCGTCGACAAGAATAGACCACAGTGCATAATAATTCATAGGGTCTCAGTTCAGCATAGCTATATGTCAGTCATGTCAGTTCCGTCAGTCAAATGAACACCTCATCTAACCTCGAATTAGCATTAACATGTGGGGCTTCATGTAAAACAATTTAGAACTTCAATTTGGAAAACATCTAGTTAAGATCTCTATTCAAAATATACACAGCAGTTGGTACCTAGAAAGAAAAGGCAAAATAGATTTCATTAGTAATATTATTACCCTCCTCTGGACAGGTCAGCATACAGGATCAGTCTTCGTCTTCAGGACATCAGTTAGAATCACCGTCAGTCTATCTAATTAAAGGCAAGGAACACTCTCCCCTTAAGGGGGAAAGTTAACAGGGCAGTCTATGGACAAGGGTGGTTTTCTAAGTCTCAAGTCACCAAATAGAGTGACAGAGTTTCTGGATGCAATCAATATCATCCCCTACCTAATGTGTCTCGTTTCCCTTGTCATGGGTTTTTATCCCCTTTTGCGTGATACATTCCCCGAAGATTCTATTGGTCAGTCACTACACCCCACTATTGGTAACCAATCAAGTTATACATTAAGTAATGCATTTGCCATTTCTTGATATCTACTCAAATCCCAATTGGTCTTCATAATTGACGTTTTTCGTAGGTGGCATATCCGGGGTTACTTCACCATTTTGGCACACGTCTCGGGTCAAGAGTTCTCTTCTCCTCGCTTTATTGTCCTTGAAAGTGTCCATGTTTGCTTTGAAGCTTCATAATCCATACTAAAAAGCTACTAGCATGCGAATGGGAGAATTCCATAATGTTTATATTAAGTACAGAAAAGAACAATCGCTGGGTCATGGTCGTTTGCAAGTCAGCACACTGGAGAAGCAGAAAAATACGCTTTTAATATGAGAGTTACACAGCTAGTTTGCGACTCATGCTAACTTAAGATGTACGAGTTCTAATTAATGCAGTTTTAATCGTAATAATACATACAATTATAAAATGATTATTTCTTCTATTCAGCATTAGTGTACACAAGTGAATAATTCTCCACGTTTATTAATACATTTCAATTATTAATTATTAATGTTGCATTGTTAAATGTAAGCATTTCACGTCTATAATATGTAATATTTAAACTACGCTCTCTCAGTCCCTCCTCTGATGACGCTCGTCATCACACAATCTTTGATCTTTAATTTTTCACCTTGCCCATAATACGCATTTCAACATCTTGCCCTTTATGTGAACTTTCCCATATTTCATTGAACATTTTCTCTCTTTCACTTTCTTCGTTCAGTCTGGCTCTTTTTGACAAGTTTCTTTTTATTTTTTCATTAATTTTGCATGCCCCCCATAATCCTAATAGACAAATCAAAACAATTAATAGACCTATCATAATTTTTGCAAGTACCCCATTCCAAATGTTGGTAAACCAGCTTCCCACTCGGGCAATTCCCTTTCCAAATTTCTCCCAAACTCCAGGTTCTTTTAAATCCTTCAAATCTGTACTATCTCTAGTAAGGTTAGTAAGCATACCTCTAATTTTCTTACTATTATCAGGTATGAATGAACAGCAATGACGTTCATTAAGCATTTTGCACACACCTCCACTTTTTGCTAAAAGAATGTCTAAAGCAAGCCGATTTTGAAGAGTCATAGCTCTTTCTGCAGCAAGTTCAGTATCCATCAGTAGTATTGCTCCTGTAAAATTTGTCAGCATGTTATCCACAATAGTAGACAACTTTTGAATTTTCATAGAATTCAAGATAACCCCAACTGATGGGATTATAGCTCCAAATATGTCACCAATGACAGCCGCCACTGATTCTCGTTTTTGTCTAGTATGTTGTATTTCAGAAGATTTAGGTATTTGTTTTAAGTCATCAATCTGGTATATCTTTGGGAAAACTATTCCCAAATAACATGTCCCATACCATCCCTTTGGGAGACGGTAATATGCATTTAACCCACAGATGTAATAGATTCCAGGAATCGCTGGGTCTTGTCCATTTAACATGAAGGTCCATTTACTCTGAAACAAAAACACATGCCTACATTCACTCGTACCTACAAATAAATTGTCTTGATCAGATTTTGGCCTATATATACATAGCCTACGTGTAATGCATCTATAGCTAATTTGCCTTGTGTTTTAATGGCTGTGTAAGCATAATCATTTGCATAAGTACGTTTTTCTAAGCCTTTTTCTAACCTCTCCTTTAATGCTTTGCATCTATCATCTGTGTGGTCTAAAAAGCTTTTCTCTACAGAAGACAGTAAGCAAGTCAGATTATTGCGATGTGCATAAGCAGTTCCAAATGTAAGTGTCGGCTCAAAGAATCCTCTAACTATTTTAATATCATGCTCTTTAGCTAACATTCAAAAATTCAATCACAGGTACAAAAGAAAACACAACATCCAGATTTGAATAGAAGTATTGCACATGCTCTTGATTATAAAATCTTGTTAATAGCAAGCTACAGCTAATCCCATAAGTAAGAGGGAGGCTGTGATAAGTAACTCCTTCCTGTACAGATGAAGGAATTTTAGTACACACATAACAATCTTTTGCATCCATAGTTTCCACATACTCATTTAATAAGCGATAGAAGACATTAGCAGATAGTTCCCCTTTTGTATTAGTTCCCTCATGCAGATGTCTAGCATCTTGTTCAAATTTCTCCCACAGTGATAATTTATTAGCAGTAGTAGTAGTCTCAGGTTTTGAAGTTGCGTTAATAGTTTCTCTCTCTTTCCACGGCATTCCTACAATCACTCCTACAATCATTATTGCACATACAACACCTACCATAAGTCCTAACCAACCACACACCTTACTTCCTTTGCTACTATAAGCCATGTTTGTATAGAATCAGAATAGCAGATCAACAATCAACTCAAGATGGCAAACTCTTTCTGCGTATTTACAGCGTCTTCACTCACTCCAAGACCCTTTTTCGTCAATTCAGGTTAGCAGCTTGTCGTAATTCTGTTTCTTGATGTCAAATCCAGGTTTAATGTCTCTTTCCGGTAAGTTTAGAAAGTCTCTTTCTTTTCAGTTTTCACGATTTTAATGTTATCAAAGTTTTCTTTTGTAATTTACCTTCAGGTGGCCTGGCACTTCTCGATCAAAGCAGAATGCTAAGAATTCTTGTTGCCATTCAGAAGTTGCAGCATATGCCCATTCAGGACCTGTGTATCTTCGGTTTGCTATTCTCTTTCTTTTTAATCTTCGTTCACCTTGCTGTTCTCCTTCACTCAGATCATCTGCCTGTGAGGTATCGCTTTCTTCTACTATTGTTTCGTTTGTTATTTCTTTTATTATAAGGTGCGGCTTGTCTGGCCAGTTATCACCTCTGTGTGTCTTGTTTCGGTGTTTTCCTTCAGGACGCTGAACAGCACCCTCCTCTTGTGATATGTTGTTTTCTCTTGACGGACCTGTAACCGATTCAGAAGACTCTGATCCGTTTTGGTTTAAATCTACGGTTTCTCCTTCTCTGCCGACTTCCGCTTCTATACTGTATTCAGGCTCGGAATTGTATTCGTCTGCTTCTGGGAGAACCTCTCCTTGTCTTAGTTCTCCTGCTGCCTCAACTGAGATAGGAACTCTGTCACCTCTCTCGATCTCACTGTCAGCTTGAGGGACAAGGCTGTCCTCAGTGTGCTCACCTGCAGTCTCAGATCTTTCTTGGCTGATCTCTGTCTCTGTGACCTCTCCACCTGAAGTTACTGTACCGGATTTTTCAAGTTCCTCTTCAACAGGACACATTACCCTCTTTGTGTGACTGGCATGTATCCAGTTGAGAATTCCGGCACACTTCACAGCAGTAGTGGTAGTCAGTATTACTTGATATGGCCCCTTCCAGCGTGGTTCAAGACACGATTTCCTCACGTGCTTCTTGACAACCACCCACTCGCCAGCTTGCAAAGAATGTCCTGGTTCACCGATTGGTGGCAATGTGTTAGCTTCCACCTGGTGAGAGAAAGAGCGAATCACGTCAGCCAAACCTTTGCAGTAATCCAACACCATATCATCAGTAATATTCACTAGTGCATTTGCAGGTACCGCTGGTAACCTCATTGCTCTACCCATGAGGATTTCATGGGGGGACAGTCCTGTTTTCTTATCTGGTGTGTTTCTCATGGACATCAGTACTAGCGGTAAAGCATCTGGCCACTTCATGTTTGTTGCTGCACACATTTTCGCTATTCTTGATTTTAAGGTACCATTCATCTGTTCAACTAGTCCTGATGCTTCAGGGCGATAGCTACAGTGCAACTTCTGCTCGATGTTAAGTGCTGCACACAGAAGCTTGATCACCTCATTGTCGAAGTGTCTTCCCCTATCTGATTCTATAGAAACCGGAAACCTGAATCTTGGTATTAACTCTCTGAGTAGTAGTTTTGCAACTGTGAGACTGTCATTTCTACGTGTAGGGTATGCCTCAATCCAATGACTGAAAACACACACAATTACCAACACGTACTTCAATCCTCCACAAACAGGCATTTCAATGAAATCCATTTGCATTTTATTAAATGGACCTCCAGCTCTTCCAATGTGGCTCAAAGTTACCACTGTTCCTTTTCCAGCATTCATCTGCTGACAGATGACGCACCTGTGACAAGTAATTTCTGCGGCATGTCTGAATTTTGGATTAAACCAATCAATTTTAAAAGATCTGATCATGGCATCTCTTCCTAAATGTGCTTGCCCATGATATAATCGGGCAAATTGTGACAGAAGACTATTTGGTAAAACCAACTTTCCATCGTCTGAGACCCATATATCATCTGCTCTTTGTACACATTGCATTTTCTGCCAGGAACGTTTTTCTTCTTTGCTAGCACGATTTTGTAGTGTCTTTAATTCATCTAAAGTATCAACCACTCGTAATGCTAGACTCAAAGTTGTGTCGTTTTCAGGCTGTGGTAGCAATTCCCACTGCTCTTTAAATGATATACAGTTCAATGCACAAAACCTTGCAACCTATCTGCATAACCATTCCCCATTGACACAAAATCTTGTGATCTGGTGTGAGCACTGCACTTTACCACGGCAATTTCAAGAGGTAACTGAATTGCATGTAACAAATCTCTTATTTGTTCTCCATTTTTCACTGGTGAACCAGAGGAAGTCATAAAACCCCTCTGCGACCAGAGTTGACCAAAATCATGTACAATTCCGAATCCATATCTGCTGTCAGTATAGATTGTAACTTTCAAATTCACAGCAGCATGGCAGGCTTTTGTAAGAGCTATTAATTCTGCCACCTGTGCAGAAAATACTTTTTCAAGCCAAGAGGCCTCGACTATGCCAGATATAGTACATACTGCGTAACCAGCTCTCAATGTCCCTTTTGAATCTCTTAAACAGGACCCATCCACGAACATAATGCAGTTGTTTTCTTTTAACTGGGTATCCTGTATGTCTGTGCGAGGTTTGGTACAGAGGTCAGTCACCTCAAGACAATCATGCTCAAAGTCTTCCCCATCTTTGATTTCTGAATTCTCATTGGGAACTAGAGTTGCCGGGTTCAGTACTGTGCATCTTTTCAGTGTAACATTTGGTGACCCCAAAATAATCGTCTCATATTTGGTAAGTCGTGCATTTGTCATGTGTTGCGTTTTTTTCCTCGTCAACAAGATTTCAACAGAATGTGGGACCAATACTGTCAAAGGGTATCCCATGACTATGCCCTCACATTGTGAAAGGCTTTGACCAACTGCTGCGACTGCTCGCAAACAACCCGGTAAGGCTGCTGCGACAGGGTCCAAAGTAGCAGAAAAATATGCTACAGGGCGATTTGCATCTCCATGGACCTGTGTTAAAACAGACAAAGAACAAGTATCACGTTCATGACAAAACAACAGAAAAGGCATTCCTAATGCTGGTGCCCTGCACATGCATTCCTTCAGCTCTAAGAATGACTCAAGCTCTTCTTTTGTCAAAGTGATTGTGTATGGTTCATCTTTGACATTCTTTCCTGTTAATTTTATTAAGGGTTTTGCGATGATTGAGAAGTTGGGTATCCACTGGCGGCAGTAACCCACCATTCCCAAAAACATCCTGACATCTCTCTTTGTTGTTGGGGGATTCATCTGTAAGACAGCTGTTATTCTTTCCTTTGATATCCTTCGGGACCCTTTCTCAATTAGATGCCCCAAATATTTTACTTCTTTCTGACAATATTGCAACTTCTTAGGTGACACCTTATGCCCATTCTTTCTCAAATGGTTCAACAATGCAATGGTATCGTATTTACAACTGTCTCTGGTTTTGGATGCAATTAACAAATCATCGATGTACTGCACAAGAGTTGAATTAAAAGGCAGCACAAGAGGTTCCAGATCTTTCTTCAATATCTGATTGAAGATGGATGGTGACTCAGAAAACCCCTGAGGGATTCTGCACCAACTGTACACCTTATCCAGGAATTTGAAACTGAACAAAAATTGGCTATCTTCATGAAGAGGTATTGAGAAAAATGCCTGTGATAGGTCTACTACAGTAAACCATTCAGCATCACAAGGAACTTGGAACATTATTACCGCCGGGTTAGGTACCACAGGGCAACATTTTATCACAATTTCATTTATTTTTCTCAAATCCTGCACAATTCGAACCTTCCCACAGGGCTTCTTCAAACCCATAATAGGTGAGTTACACGGACTGCTCAAAACTTCTTTCAAAACTCCCTGTCTGAGAAAATCTGCAATTATCTGTGTCACTTCAATGAGTATATCCTGAGCCGTGTGATATTGTGGTACTTGTGGGAATACTGCATTTGGTCTTATTTGCACCTTGACTGGTTCAACCCCTTTAATTAATCCGACCTCTTTTCCTGTCAAATCCCACACTCTATCTGTTACAGACCCTTGTAGGTCAGTAGGTAAGTCGATTAGAGTGAACACTGGGAATAAAGTAATTAGAGGGTAATCTTCATTCGTCTCCCCTCCTTCTATGAACTGACCCTCATCTCCTTCATCATCACTGTTTGTCTGGACTTCTATTCCATCGTTGGAACAGGTAATTGAACATTTAGGGGGTTATTCTAACTTTGGAGGAGGTGTTAATCCGTCCCAAAAGTGACGGAAAAGTGACGGATTTACCACCAGCCGTATTACGAGTCCATTATATCCTATGGAACTCGTAATACGGCTGGTGGTATATCCGTCACTTTACCGTCACTTTTGGGACGGATTAACACTCCTCCAAAGTTAGAATAACCCCCTTAGTCTTACATAGTAAGTCCCTTCCCAGTAGGGATACTGGACTTGAATCGCACACGACAAACCTATGCAGGCCTTGGAAATTCCCAATTTTAACCTGTACTGGGTCAGTAATTGGATTTGACAGATACTGGTTAGCCACACCAACCACTCGTATGGTGCGCCCTGATAGAGGTAGTCTCGGTACTTCTACGCTGCGGACTGTAGAGCGTGTAGCTCCGGTGTCAACTAAAAATGAAACCTTATAGCCCATTACTTTTCCCTCTACATATGGGCCTCTCTGATCTACCTCTAACGAGTCTGCAAGCCTGCACTCTTCACTGTCTGAACTGTCATCTGACCATTCCTCATTCATCTCATTTTCACCTCGTAATGGGAATTGTTGTACAGTGTTGTTTTGACTTGTTACCTGACCTGTGACCTGCTGAGGAAGCGTCACCTGTTGCTGTCCCATCGGAGCTAGGGGTAACTGCATTTGCTGTCTAGGCACCATAGGGATCTGCTGTTGCATTGGTTGTACTGACACGTTTTGAAAACGCGGCATTAACATTTGTTGCATAGGTTGTACCCCTGGCATTTGCATCAAATTATTCTGTAAGTTCGGATTCTGATGTCTCATTCTTGGACCTCGCGGATTTTGTAGTGCACCAACAATAATGCTCTGCTGAACTGTACCATCATGCACCATATTTGGACAATCCCGTTTCCAATGTCCCACGCCTCCGCATGCATGGCATGGTGACATCCTTTTCATTACCTGCCCGTCATTTTTAACGACGACATTATTCATGTCCAAATTACGATTCACAAAACCTCGACCTCTACCTCTCGGCTGTGCCTGAAACACACCATTCATTTGCGGTTGCTGTTGCATCATTTGCTGAACACCATTTCCCTGAATTCCAGCCTGTGCAGCTCTTATCTGCATCACCATCACTTTCTCTTTCAGCTTTTTCTGCTTCAACTCAATTTCATCACTACAGTATTTTGCATACTGTAACACCTCATCAATCGGTTTAGCTTGCCAACAAATCAAATGATTCTTAATCATCTGGCCGACCTCTGGTCTCAGCCCTTCGACAAACCTGAACACAAGATAATTCATGTCTTTCGGTTCGATCGTCTCAGTACCACTGTAATGTTTAAATGCCTTCAACAATCTCTCATAATAGGCATGTATTGATTCCTTAACCTCTTGCGAAGTCCGGTCGATTTTCTGCCAATCTGTCACCTTCGGTGACACCTTTTGTTTCAAAAACTCGATAACCTTATGATAATATTTGATCACCTCTTCAGAAGGTCCTCCGGTCACCTTATCCCTTGCCGGTTCCTTTGTGTACCCCTCTTTTGCACTCGAGCCACAAATCCGGCGGAACAATAATCTCAAATACGGTATTTAAGTCTTCCCAAAGACATTTTGCAAGCTTCACAAATCTATCTGTCTGTTGATACCACTCGATCGGTTTTTCTCTTAACCTCGGGTAATCATTCGTAAAGGACAAAATACCTCCCCTAGACCATGGCACATGGACTAAAACACCACCCGCCGTTTCTCTCATGGGCAGGATTTTTATTGTATCCAAATTGGGTGTGGTCGTTGTTTCAATAGACCCTGGACTATCCTTTTTCCCTTTGTCTCTTTCTTTGCCCACCGGCCTTCCCATTTCTCTAGGGCTCCCCAGATTTGTGCACTTTGCAGCAATTCTTTCAGGTGTGTTTTCATGCCTGCAGATCTCATGTGTTCAAAATCTTTAGTGTCAAAGTCTAACCTGTAACTTCTCTTTAAATGTTTAGTATTTCCGATATCGATGTTATATTTGTCTGCCAGATTCGCTAATCTCTGATGTATCTTTCCCACTTCTTTTGTAATCTTGGGACATAAGTATCTTAATTCTGCCTCAGTGTATGATTCCAACCTATTCACTCCCATAGTCCCTTCCACCAGTTCGGCAGCTTCTGCTCCTAATCATACAAGATTCAGGTTTTCATCTTGTCTTTCTTTTTCAGGGTCGATTGCAGTTACTGTAGTCTTTTGTGAAGCACAAGTCTTCTCTAACCACTCGTTTAACTGTTGTACTGTAAACCCCTGCAGTGAAATGTTCCCTGCACGTATCATTGGTGTGTGAGAGGTATTCGTACTCATAGTTTGGGGAGTCAAAACTCCCAACCCTGCTTGTCGCATTGCTTCAAGAGGTGCCCCTATTGGACTAAGATCCATTAAGGGTCTCGGCTGCTCATTTATCTGTTCTTCTGGAGGCATTATCTGTGGAGTCCCTATAGGCCCTCCTCTTATCGCTTCATGAGTCATGACTCCTTGTTCACATGTCCCTGTTTTCTCTTGTGCGTATAATGGCACTGGAGGACCGACAGTAATAGGTAGTGATATGGCGGCAGGTGGCTGACCTGGTCCCTAGCTTCTGGGAGCTGCAACACAATAGGTCTGTTCTAATGTACCTGGTACAGGTTCTATCGGAGGTCCTGCTACAGGGTGATACCCAGGTATCAGCTGTGGCGGTTGAGATACTAACTTCGGGGTTGATTCAATCTGAATCAGCCTTGGCTTTGTGTATATCGGTTCTGGCGGCACCACCAAGTTCGTAGTAGTCTCAAGCACTGGAACATCAGGATAAATTCTTCGGTGGAGGCTGCAACTGTATTGGTACGTCTGGTGCAGTGGGTACACTGTCACCATTCTGTATCAAGGCTGTATCGCTAGTCTGTACCATATCAGTAACTCCCTTCTCCTGCGTCTGGTTCCCAGGATCCAAGCTAGTACTCGGAACATCGTCGCTCACCACATAAGGTGGTGGACGATCATGTAGCAATCTATCCATAAACTCCTCATCTTCTGAATCATCCTCTTCTTCCCAGGACTTTCTATGTTCTTTAACTTTGCCTGAATCTTTGTTAGTTTAGCAAGAAGCTTTCTTTCCCTGTGTCTCTTCTCCCTGTGTTATCGCTGGAAACAGCTTTAACCCATCTACTATTCCCCGTCTCCACATTTTATTCTCATTGTCCCATCTAGCTTCTGCATAGGATTTTTCTGCCCTTGTCAATCTTCTGTGAAACCTTTCTTGCCTATGTTTAAGAGCCATCAGGTCCCAAATCGCCAAAGTCTCATATTGTGCCGGTCTCGGAGGTGGTTTCTGCGTACTTAACATCCACCTCAAGTTTTCTAATACCTTTGAATTGAATGTCCCATGTTCTGGAAACTCTAACAACCCCTCTTTTTCTGTCAATTTGCGCCATTGTTTCATCCATAAACAAGGTGCAACACCCTTTTCCTCCATAACTGTATAAGCTGGAGTACCCTCAGGTGGTGTAGGTTCCCCATCGGTTGCGACAATGTACACATCTCCCTTCAAAGCGCTTTTGAATGCCTTAACAAAATTCATTTTGAAACTTTTATTTCGTATTTGATCAGAAAAACTGCTTATTTCCCAGGACACTCTTCACCTACCCTTTTCTCAACCTATTGCCTCTCACGAACGGCGGCCAATCCGTGCGCGACCCCTCTTAACATCTGACCTATCTCAGCGCGGCACCACTGATGTCACACTCACACACACTGCAGCTGACAAAGTCTTGCGGCTTGTCCACACCTCACTAACTCATACAATTCATACAAACTAATGCAATTTATTGCAGACTCTTTAAAATGACAATACAAATCTGCCGGTTTACTACAGGAAGGGTAACACATTCGCTTCAGAACTTTACAGAGATTTCACTTGAAGCCTCGGCCGCTACTCTCTCCTTCTCAGTTCCCACATGAGCAAGCAGAATTCGACCCGCAAATCCTACTCTCGACTTGTCAATGACTCCTTCTAGTGCACTTTAGAACTCGTCAAATCTCCATCGAAGGTTTCACACATACACGTGGATAATTTTGAACAATAAGTGCTGCATTCACATGAAGTACGCCGACTTCCCTACTCTCATACTGTGGAGTACGCCCACTCCCTCTAATTAACACTTAATTTGTCCTAAACACAAATTTTCCACAATCACCTGCAAAGATGCATAAGATTTAATAAGCGCAAAATGACCCTAACCACACATACGATGGCGCCGAGAACATTCCCAACTCATTTAGGCAGGCTCCGAGATTCCAGGAAAGCCATGGCGAACCTAGCCACTCATTGTCTTACCAAATTTCATTATCACAGAAAACAAAATTAACAATGAAAACTCCATCCTAAGGCCCCCAAGGGCCAAACCGTCGCTCTGCTACCAGAACTGTTAACGTGTCCGTCTATGTCAATTTATACACATCAGGACTCGTTTTAGGTCGATGAATCTTTGGGCCCAGTGATGAGTCTCCGTAAGACGAGATAACCAATCAATAAATCAATAACATTGTTAAAAGTTAGCACCAAAATATATTTCGCATTAACCATTAATGAACCTTCGGCACAATCATTAGTTTTCAGACACAAATAACCACACCTTAAAGGATGATTTCGTGAATTTATTCCCTATTGATTACAATCTAATAATAAACGCATTAGTCTCAAAACCAAGAAGCATAAGAGCATAATCACAAAGTGACAACTACGAGAAGCTTTCAATAATGCAATGATCAGAAACATAAGATAGATGCGTCAACAAGAATAGACCACAGTGCATAATAATTCATAGGGTCTCAGTTCAGCATAGCTATATGTCAGTCATGTCAGTTCCGTCAGTCAAATGAACACCTCATCTAACCTCGAATTAGCATTAACATGTGGGGCTTCATGTAAAACAATTTAGAACTTCAATTTGGAAAACATCTAGTTAAGATCTCTATTCAAAATATACACAGCAGTTGGTACCTAGAAAGAAAAGGCAAAATAGATTTCATTAGTAATATTATTACCTTCCTCTGGACAGGTCAGCATACAGGATCAGTCTTCGTCTTCAGGACATCAGTTAGAATCATCATCAGTCTATCTAATTAAAGGCAAGGAACACTCTCCCCTTAAGGGGGAAAGTTAACAGGGCAGTCTATGGACAAGGATGGTTTTCTAAGTCTCAAGTCACCAAATAGAGTGACAGAGTTTCTGGATGCAATTAATATCATCCCCTACCTAATGTGTCTCGTTTCCCGTGTCATGGGTTTTTATCCGGGGTTACTTCACCATTTTGGCACACGTCTCGGGTCAAGAGTTCTCTTCTCCTCGCTTTATTGTCCTTGAAAGTGTCCATGTTTGTTTCGAAGCTTCATAATCCATACTAAAAAGCTACTAGCATGCGAATGGGAGAATTCCATAATGTTTCTATTAAGTACAGAAAAGAACAATCGCTGGGTCATGGTCGTTTGCAAGTCAGCATACTGCAGAAGCAGAAAAATACGCCTTTAATATGAGAGTTACACAGCTAGTTCGCGAATCATGCTAACTTAAGATGTACGAGTTCTAATGAATGCAGTTTTAATCGTAATAATACATACAATTATAAAATGATTATTTCTTCTATTCAGCATTAGTGTACACAAGTGAATAATTCTCCACGTTTATTAATACATTTCAATTATTAATTATTTATGTTGCATTGTTAAATGTAAGCATTTCACGTCTATAATATGTAATATTTAAACTACGCTCTCTCAGGGTAATGTATTCAATTAAAAAAAAAAGATTGGATGAATGTTGAGGCGCATTGACACAACTGGGAAAGAAAAGAAGCACCATTCTAGAAAATATCTCACTGACAAACAACATTAAAAATGTTAGACTGTATTGGATTTGCAGGACAAATCCAGAGTTACAGACTGCTAACGAGTTTGCATCAAGCAGGCGAGGCTATCACCTGTAGTACATTCTGCTGGTAACAGATCCCCTCACCGTTTTGCATTGCTGCAAGATTTGCATCCTGCCTGAGAAGGGATTATGTTCACTATCAGAGAACGATAGCATCTCTCAATAAAGTGGGTAAGGCTAAGGAAGGTATCCCTGCTTTTCACAGATGACCTTTGCCTACTCTCTAGAGGAGTTACTTACACCACATACATACACAGATACACCTGAATATGGGGCATCCTGGAACCCCAAGTGCTGACACTGAATACCTACCTACCGTTCCAGATTCTGCATGTGAGTGTATATCTCCTAATATCAAGTTCCACACCCCTCGTGGTGGGTTTCAAACTGGCAGATCAGCTATGGGAAGGGTTCTAGCCAAGTACCGTTAGTAAACCTGTTGGGATGTTGTCAGACTCCTTCGCATAGATGAGACGTCTATTATCTGTTTCCCATACAGTGGGACACTGCTGTGGCTTCCTGCAGGTGGGAGTTTGCTACTTTCTTTCACTCATGCCCACTATTTTTGTCTTCTTGCATATATGGATAACTCTACTAGAGGTAGAGCAGGACACTGAACGAAGGTGGGCACTTAGACCACCGGTGCAGTGTCATCTTTAGGTGCTGGATGTTGTGTGCACTACATGTCTCTCTGTGTACCATCAGAGGGTGATGGGTTGGTTCTGGAGGCACCCATGCACATTCACATGTCAGGGAATGTAGCTGCAGCCATGCCAAGCATGAACCTGCAGTGATAGCTAGGCTGCTTCCTGTCTGGATACACATTTGCCACAACATTCACTGCTATCCAGATGGAAGTTGAACATTTCATAACTAGCGAACCACTTCATGTTAGCACTCCCTACTTTGCCATTTCACTGACAAAGCGGCACCCTGAAAATTTCTGATGTTACCTAGCACTAGTGCGAAGAAGACTACAGAGTGCAAGTCATAACCATCAAGGCGCACTGGGCACCAGCTAATCCTGTACAGAGAGAAGCAGGAATTAGTTAAGTGACACATTCCTTTGCAGTTTTGCATGTTTGAGTCAACACCTATGCTCCATTCCCCCACACCACTAAAATGTACCTGTGAGGCAGCCCCCACTGCCCCTCTCACTCAGACACATCATGGAGTGACAGGAGAAGTTGTGAAAATGCTTTCAACTGAAACTGGCACCTCCTGCTTCTTGGCTGCTGATAAAACAAGGCACACCAGGATCTGTGTGTTGAAATAAGTCTATACAAGTATATACTCATTCTTTGTGTGTGTGAGGGCCTCTTCAATGCATGGTCTGCCTGTGCCACAAACAATTTAAGTGATACATAGATTCAATGGCGTAAGCAATAGTTTTGTGTCTTTGCTATACTCAGCTTCATGACTGCCCAAGAGAGCGGTATCTATCAGGAGAGAACAACATCAGGAAGATGATTAGGGGCCTGTCATGTGGGTCTTTGACAGTGGTCACAAGGAAACTAAAATAATCAGCTGTGGCGAGGATGTGGGTGGCCATCATATGGGAGCACAGAGTACTGTGCGCTACTCTTGGCATCATTGCGTACCTCAGTGGAGGTTGCCAGTTTTCAAAATGTTACCCTAATGCAGGGTTCCACCACCAGTACCTATCCCAGGTACATCTCATCAAGGATCCCAGGTATATCACTACTTTTTCAACACTTGTGTGCTTACAGTATACTAAAGTAATCTGTTACCCGATAAAAAAACTTTGTGCTTCAGGTTCTGTTGATACTTTTGTTGGTTGACCTCACTCTAAAGGTGGGAAAGTATTCTCTAACTCATTACCCCCAAAAAATGTTTGACCACGGTGTCGTGAATCCTCTAAAGTGTCCATATGGTCCCTATCAAGATAAGAAGACTCCACCTTCCTGCTCAATGGAATTCACAATCTGACCCTAGTTGGATCAGATTGTAGTTAACCAAAAAGTCTTATAATTTCTTGTTTGGTGCTCTTGGAATGACAATTGGCTTGTAGGTCACCTATCAACGGTGGTTGAGGCACAAGCAGTAATGAATCCTGGCACTTTGGATTACTGCCGGGGAACCTTCCAGTAACGAGGCTTTGGTTCTAAACAGATGTCTCTCATGTTTTGGGATTGAAAACAGTGTTCCTGGCTCTGAACACCTCACGTTTATCCCTTTGTGACAAGACAGTGCAGACCCTCACATACAATAGTGTTCTCTGTCAACAAACATGAGCATGTTGTCTTGTCATCTGTGTTTCCCATCCAAATGAACTGGGATTTTTCCCACAGCACGTGGCTATTGGTTGAGTATCAGCTGGGAATGTTTAGTCGATTTTTTTAGGCAGCAGAAGCATGGCCACCAAGCTGTTTCCTTACTCTAGCTCTGCAGGTAAGTTCCAAAGACAGATGCATTACAGATCTGTTTGAACTGCGAATGCATCCTCAGTAGAAATAGTGAAATTCCTGCCTTTACAGGTGAGCAGGTATATCAACCGTTTCCTCAAAGCCTTAGCTTAGTTGCTTGGTACCTCAATTCCTTCTTTACTTTTAGAAGTATCTATGAGAGGACTATCTGATTGTTGTCTAAACAGCATGATGAAACTGGACAGAGACCCAGTAAAAAGCAAATATTCTATTGTTCTAATGAAGAACAACACAAAGATGATTTGTGAAAGGCTTGACTTATACTGAGCCATTGGTATTTACTTGAGGGTCTTATTCTAGTCCATTGGTTCTTTTATCCACTATACCACTCCTATAATAAGCAAATCACACTTGGCCTTGCTATAATGGGAATGGTCAGCACAATCTGTAAAGCCAGGTCCACTCTAGATGGGAACAAATGCAACCCAAGATTAGTTTCAGTTCTCTTGTGCCTAGTCAGTAAGATGAAGCACAAATCCAATATACAGTGAGCATGAAACCCATTAATAGGCAGACTTATGCACATTACCAACATTAGTTGTACTTAGTGCATCCCACTCAGAAATAACAAAATGAAGGATAAAGGGGGTCCAAATGAGACCATGGTCTGCAGGACGTTAGGGCACAAGGTGATGATCACTTCTCTCAAACTCTCTTCAAAGATCCTTGCTGCTGAATTTGACAGTAACAGATTTGCCAGTCACACTCACACATTTCATCCTTTTCATTTTTTATTAAGTCTGGAGAAAGTGAAGACTCAGAAAACCACTAAACACAAGATATTTTCTGTGGAGGATTTATTTTGGGAGTCCACGTTCCTATTAATGAATCCATCCACAATCCACTACCAGACAGAGAAGATAAGAGAACTTGGTTTTTCAGGTTGGTTAGGGAATGACTCAGCTAAGAGAATGCAAAAACAACAAAGTGATCGATGGAAGGCTTGAATTAATCTCAGTCACTGTCAATTACTCGGGCTGCATCCCTACCCATCATTTTTCACCTATCATGCCACCTCAGTTTGGACCGAGACATATGTGAATCAATCTTGACCCAGCTCTGCACAGGCCAGGCCAGGTCCTCCCTGAACTTCACCACAAGCAACTTAAGACTGGCTTCGCCCTAATTATGGCTCTTCGAGCACGTATGGCATCATTCCAGTGGCACACTGAGCCTGGGATCTTTGTTTGTCCATATCTCACCACTTAGGATGTCAAGTGCAAAAACATCAAGGTGATTGATGGAATGCTTGAATTAATCTCAGTCACTAGTAATCGCTAAGGCTGCACCCCAAACCATAATTTTTTTACCACCATTCCACCTCAGTTTGGACCCAACCATATGTAAATCAGTCTTGAGTCTGCTCCTCGTGGAATCCATCCAGCCCAAACTTCCAGGGAAGGGCCTCCCTGAACAAGAACACAAGCATCCTAGGACCATGTCTCCCCAGTTAGGGCAACGTGCGCTGCCTTTGGGCCAGTTTATTCAAGTGAAATACGGAGCGGCTGCTTCAGAGTCGCTCATGTTTCTCTGTTCAGGCAATCCACCTGCTCTTTAAAGAGGGATTAGAGATCCCTTTGCAGGTGGGTGCATTGTGTGACTGCACGCACTTGCAAGGGTATGTCTGGGGTGCTAGAGGACCCCCCTTACCACCTCAAGAGGACTGCCATCAGGGGTCACACTGACAGTACGCTTCCTTTTTGTGGCGCTCCTTCATTGCTCATCTTGACAGCTGCTTTACCTATGAGCCTACGTCCGTAGTATGCATGGGCGCAGATGTAAACAGATTCGCTCATTTGCATTGGGCCACGCCCCAATGCAAACAAGGGAATACCCTTGTGAAAAGGTGCTAGTGCAACATGTGTGCCTGCACTATCTATAGTACAGAAGGTGCTGAAGGATATGGCTCCACGGTGAGTACATATTCCTCCCCTTCTTCATGAGAGAGACATGAATATACAATTCTGTGTCTGATAATGAACGATGTATTTCAGGAATGACTCAGAAAATATTGTCTGGATGTGGCAACATTGTTACTGAGTACACATTTTGGGCCAGATGTTTCAAACTTTTTTGTATTCGCAAATGGTGCAAGTCGCTAAATTCGGCCATTTGCGAATGCAAAAATGCCTTTCACGATGTATGAAAGGCATTTGCAGTGCAAATATAAGGAATCGCTAAATTAGCAATTCCTTGTGACTGCGACATGAATTTGCATGTTCCAAACTGTGTATCGCAAATTACAACATGATTTAGCAACTCGCTATCTGCGTAACGCAAATTGCAACCTAGATTTGCGATTCGCAGATAGGTGTCTGCAAATTCATGTTGCTATTTGCGAGACGCAGTTTGCGGCACACAAATTCCGTTTAGCAATGCTATGCATAAAAAAATCACAAATAACGAATATTCGCAGAATGCCTTTTTCCACGTGCAATTTACCACAAATTGAAATCAGGTGGTAACCAGGTGCAACCTATATAAAGAGGCCCAGAATGACTTAGCCCTTTTCAACAGTGGCTGCACTCTATGTGACGGCGAGGAGGATGAGGATCCTGGCAGGTTTGAGGAGAGGAAGGAGGAGACAGGAATGCATTTTTAGAGTGCGCATAACCCTTTTTGACAAGACAGAGGAGGAGATATATGAGAAGTACAGGCTAAGCTCAGCCATGATACTTGACCTGATAGCTGATCTACAACCCATATTGCAGCACACAACACACAGGACCAATAGTATACCCACCCATGTGCAGGTATTATGCTCCCTACACCTATAAGCCTCAGGGCGCTATCAAGGGGTTATAGCAGGAGCAGGAAAGGTCTCACGGAGTACCCTCTCACGATTTTTCAATGTATTTCTCAAAGCCATGCTGAGCAAAATTCAACAGCACATAAGATTCCCCAACACCCCACAGGAAATACAACAGACAAAAATCGATTTCTACTAGATAGCCCAATTCCCACATGTTATAGGTGCGATCGATGGGACACATGTAGCTAGCTGTCCACCATCGGCCACAGGGTACGTGTATCAGGACCGTAAAAATTCACATTCCATGAACATACAAGTAATTAACAATGCCTCCAACATCATAACCAATCTCGTGGCCAGATATCCAGGTAGCACACATGACTCCTACATTTTTCACCACAGTGGAATTTACATAAGACTACTAGCTGGGGAGTTTCGCGAAGGATATCTACTGGGTAATGTAATAGTTGACAAAGATGCATTGATGTAAACGTGACGTAAGATATGACAAGTACTCATTTCACTCTCATTTCATTCCAGGAGACAGTGCCTACGCAGTGCAGTCCTTTATACTGACGCCCTACCTGAGTCCTGCAATGCCAGCTGAGATGACGTTCAATGCTGCTAACAGGACAACCCGCAGTGTTGTGGAGGGGACCTTCGGACTGCTGAAGAGCCGCTTCAGGTGCATCCACAAGAGTGGTGGTGCACTACAATATAGCCCTGAAACAACCTGCAAAATTGTGGCTACATGTGCTATGTTGCACAACGTTGCAACAACAAGGGGCATACCTGGGAACCCACCAAGCTGGATTCAGATGAGGATGGTGATCCCTTACCACCTCTTCACCCAGTAGACAGGAGCAGTGCAGCAGAGGCAGACAAAGACATGCTGACATCATGCGCAACCATTTCTGATGTAAGTAATGACAATACTACTTCAATTATATGTATTGCTGTAAGTAGCATCTTTATTACCGTGACTTACGGTAACATATGTATGAAAAGGACATAGCTATGCACTATAGACAAACAGCTGCGAGTAACATTGTCACACTATTAGCATCATTGTATAACTGTATTGCTACATGTTAAGCTAGTCCCTTGTACCCCTCAACATTACTTCCTACGTCCACGCACCCCACTTGAGTGCTCAGTGGCCTCACTGGCACCCCTTGTAGCGGGTTCCAAGACAGTACTGTGTCTGGTACTGCAACGCCTAGGATCCATCCCAGGCGCTTTGAGACTGCTGAGGCTAGAGAGCTCCTCACTATCCCCACCACCCAGTTCACTGTTTGTAGCACTCTGTGCTGTCTGCATTGCATCCAGAACATTGGTGATTTGCACCAATCTCTGCACAACGTCCCGACTGCTGTGTGCCATCTCCATCTGTATGCCCACAGCACGTCGTGATATCAAGGCAGTTGAGCTAGCGAGCAGATTGACGATCTGCAGAAGCCATCCAACCTGCCCATAAATCGGTGATGGGGACTATGGTGGCTGACACCCTCCTGCCGAATCTCAGTGCAAAGTTCCCTAATGGCATTTGTCATCTCCTTTGTGTTTTCTGCTGCTGTTTGCTGTCCCTCATGCAGCTTGCACATGTTTTCATTCAGAGACTGCAACTGCTTGTGCATTGATCCCAGGTTCTCATTGAGTGCATCCAACTGCTTGTACAGTACTCCCGTGTTGTGATTGGGAGACACCAACTGCCTGTGCATTGACCTTGTGTGTTTGCATTGCAGGCGCTGCACTTTCATCATGGAAGCTTCAAGGCCGCCAAAAAGTGATGGGCCCTCTCCTTCATCAGTGCACAGTCTGCCTGCATCATGACGCCTCCTGAGGGGAGTGGACTGACGCTGGGGCAGGGCCTGCTGTCTTCCTGTGAATCTGTCCTCTGGGGGTGGTGTGGGTACTTCATCCGGCATTTCATCAGAGTCCAGGTTATACTATGGGAGAGGTAACATTCTTGCCCAGCGTTTAGTTGGTGCAATAATGACAGCCTCACTGGTGTTTGAGTCGGACTGTGGCTGTGTTTCGCTATCCCCCACATTTCCACCTTCTGCAGTAGCAGGGCACGGGACATCTACAACAACAGTGTGCAGCATGTTGTTTATGAATATTTCACAACATTTTACATAATAGTATTAAATGTACACTAACATCGTATCATTATGAGTCTTTTGTGTTGTTTCTCTATGTAGCTGAATACTATCTTGCTATTTATGTGGTATTTGCACTTTAGGGGTGTGGACTATCACTTGCATAAGACATTGTTGCGTTGTATGCAAGATGTGGCATGGACTACTTATCATGCTGCATTGAGCTAATAGACAACTTCTAGGGGGCATTTGTACATGCACATATGGGGATACACATCATCACTGCCCTTACCTTTGCTGGTGCTGGGTGTTCCAGAGGTGTCAATGTCAGTGACACCACTGACAGCTTCAGGAAGCAGTGCGGACTCCACCAAGTCTTGTGTGCCATTGGTGTGGAAGGAGTCTGGGTGGTTGGTCCTCCTCCGGTGCTCCTTGCCTCCTTTAGCCTGTTGGCTACCCTCTCTTTGGCACGGGAACGCAAGTCGTACCATAGTGTGCGTATCTCCTCAACAGAGCACTGCGCAACAGCCACTGCGCATATTTTGGTCTGGATATCTGACCACAGTTTCCTCTTCAAACTTTCAGGTACCTGGAGTGAGTTCTTCCCAAACAGTTTGTCTGGTTCCTGATCACCTCCAATTCCTGCTCACTGAATTTGAGCTTGCACTTCCTGTCTCCTTTCTCCTTCACATTCCCATTGTTGGCCATGTTGCTGTTTGGTCCTGGCTGGATCACAAGGCTGTCTCCCTAGTTCTGGGCTGTGTCTCTCTGCCTGCTCCTGGGGGTGTGTCTCCTGGAAACAGCATGGGCTGACTCACTTCCTGGTTGTGATGTCATCAGTCTGTTCAGGTTTGCTGTATTCTCAATTTACGATTTTCAAATACCGATTCGCAAAATTGTTTGCGATTCAGTATTTGCAACTCAAAATTGCGTTTGCGAATTTTAAGAAATCGCTATTACTGACTCGCAATTTTGATACATCCCATTTGGCATTTTTTAAATAGCGATTTCTTGAAATTCGCTATGTAAAAAAATGTAAACCGGTAGCTTGATACATCTGGCCCCTGATCTCCAGTAATCTGCTGCTGAGCAATGCATCATATAAACCACTCATAATGAGTTCTCATTATGACTATCTGCACACAGCAAACAGTGTTAGGCAGGTAGGTAAGAAGTTCATTTATAGTGAGAGTTAAAAACCACAGAACATCACTTAACGCCTTGTCGATCTGAGGATTTAAACCAGAAAGAGGGTTTTTGGAAAATAGAAATAGTTTGCTGCATGTTGCAGGAGCAATTCACAAAATTAACTTTCTCTTTCAAAAGTGTAAGAGTAAATGACGTGTATATTTCACAAACATCTATGTTACCTTTGTAACTAGCCCCATTGTGGCTACAAAGTTTACCACACAGTGCAGTTTGTGACAACATTTTTAGTATGTTTACAGTACCCTGTAGAACTACAAAACATACAACAAAATGCAATTTGTGAATAACCCCCATGCCCTTCAATTTGGGGACGATATGTAAGTTACAATTTTGGAGTAAATTTACTAAAAAATGTAAATTACTCAACACTGTAACTTTGTGAATCAGACTTAGAGTGTGCTTGTATTCCCCCTTTCAGCGATTGGCTATTTTCGACCAACGTCTTTCAGACCTAGGCTTGAGACTTTGGGCCTGGTTTCGAGTTCAGCAGATGGGTTACTTCACTAAACTTGGTGGCTATTCCGCCCACCATATTACAAATGCATTATATCTATGGTACTTGTAATACAGTGAACTTGATATTCATCATCTGAGTAACCTGTCCAACAAGTTCTAAATCAGGCCCTTTGTCAATTACATTTTGGATCAGTCAAGAGGCATATCCACCTCCTACTTAATGCTAGTGGATGCTTAGCTGTATCTTTCTGCCTCTACATGAGTTATGTGTGTTGAACTCTGTTAGACTTGGCATCCTTGGTGTGGTCTCCTCTAACTTTTTGCCTCTGTTTCCCAGGTTGTTGTTGTATGCTGGACTCTGTTTTTGCTGTTTTTGTTACTCTGGGCACTTCACCACTGCTTTCCAGTGCTAAAGTGCAAGTGTTCCTATGTAAAATATATGTGCAATTGGCTTTCCATGACTGGCATATTTGGTTTACCAATAAATCCCTAGTACAGTGCACTAGAGGTGCCCAGGGCATGCAAATCAAATGCTACTAGTGGGCCTGCATCACTAGTTGTGCCACCCACATTAGTAGCCCTGTAAACATGGATCAGACCTGCCCTTGTAGTGTCTGTGTGTGCAGTTTTAAACTGCCAATTCGACTTGGAAAGTGTACCCACTTGCCAGGCCTAAATCTTCACTTTTATATACATGTAAGGCACCCCTAAGGTAGGCCCTAGGTAGCCCCATGTGCAGGGTGCAGTGTATGTGAAAGGTGGGACATGTACCTCTGTCTTTTACATGTCCTAACAGTGAAATACTGCCAAATTCGTTTTTCACTGTTGCAAGGCCTCTCTCTATCATAGGTTAACATGGGGGCTGCCTTAAAATATTTTTCAAGTGTAGATTCCCCTTGGGAGCAGATGTAAATGTGGAGGTTAGTGTCTCCGAGACCCCACTTCTAGCATACATCTTTTAGTTAAGTTTGATTTTAGATTGTGTGTTTGAAAATGCTACTTTTAGAAAGTAGGCATTTTCTTGCTTACACTATTCTGTGACTCTGCTTGTTTGTGGATTCCCTGTCTTGGTCAGTTTGACAGTTGGGCTGTTTGCACCTCTCTCTAGACATTGACGCAAAGGGATCTGGGGTGTTGCCTGCATATCATGATGAGCCACCCCTGCTAGGAGGGAGGGGAGAAGTGGTCACTTTCACCCGAAAGGGCTATGCTGCCCTCACACAAAGCAGTCTCCAACCCCCCTGTCTGTGTCTGGGGCCTAGCCAGGGCAAGGAACTTGAAAACAACAGAGATTTCTCTTTGAAGTAGGCCTACTTCAAAGGCAGAAAGGGGTATAAGAAGAGCATCCAAAACCCCTGAAAATTATCTCCCTTCTGGAATCAAGAGGAACGTCTGCCAAGGAGAAGAGCTGAAGAGATGAGGAGAAGTGCTGCCTCTGCCTGTGACCGTGCTTTGTTGGGCTATCCTGCAGTTGCTGCTTCTGCCTGTGAAAGGGGACAAAGACTGTACTTTGTGGTGCATTCCTGCTTGAGAAGAATCTCCAAAGGCTTGAACTGAGCATGCTCTTGTTGTTGAAGTCTGAGAGCCATCAAAGACTTACCCTGCCAAGTGGTGCCCTATCCAGTTCCTGTGTCCTTAAAAGGTGAAGCTGGCAGACAAGGACTGAAAATCCTCCCACAGACTGCCATGCAGGGAAATTTTCAACACACCCTTTGTGACGTGGCTGATAAACAACGTGCCACCGGCTTCGCGGCTGAAATCAACGCTCCACCTGCATTGCAGCTGGAAGATCGACACAACGCGGCTGGAGAAACAACACGCAAGACCCGCTAGTGGAGGCTGATAACGATGGAAACCCCATGCAGCGCGGTTTCCTGATACTGTGCGACTGGATTTTCCATGCATCGTCCCTGGACGACAAAGTCAACCTGACTGTGCGGACCTGAGATACCACATCCGAAAATCAATGCACCACTCTCTTGCAGGAGAAAAACAACGCATCGCTGGCCCGACCGGGGAAGGAACCAACACTGGGCCTCACTTGCGAGTAAGGAATCAACGCATCGCTACCCTTTTCCGATGCATACTCACCCGTACTTTGTGTAATAACAGCATTCTCACTTTTTTCTAAGGATTAAGGCTCTCATTCTTCTAAAAATTCATAACTTGACATGTGTATGTTGGATTTGTGTGCTTTTGTCTTGTTTTATTTAGATAAATACTACCTGTTTTTCTAAACTTGTGTTGTTTCATTTGTAGTGTTTTCACTGAGTTACTGTGTGTGTTGGTACAAATACTTTACTCATTGCTTCTGAAGTGAAGCCCTGTCTGCTCGTGCCAAACTACCAAGAAGTGAGCTGGGGTTAACCAAAAGTGATTAGAGTGAGGGTCCTTGCTTGGACAGGGGGTAACCTGACTGCCAACCAAAGACCCCATTTCTAACATTGGTGATCAGCGGTGAGGACTGGACTTGTATTTGTACTTGACATACAGTGATTAAGTGTACACTACTGTTTTCAGTGCAGACCATTACATGATCACATTCAGCTTGTTTTTGCTTTTTCTCTTTTGATCGTTTTTTTCCTACTTCTATATTTTTGCTGATCTTTGATTGACTTTTTGAACTTCTTTGGGAATTCTTTTTTCTGCCGTGGAACTTGCACTTTTGTTGATTCTTCATCATGTCTTTATCTGGAGATGTATCAGCTGGAGCTGCATTTGACTTAGGGAAACTGGAGAGCTTTACAGTTGCTCAGTTGAGGCAGGTCTGCAAAAATCATGCTTGTCCCATTAAGGGATCCACCAGGAAGGAGGAGCTGCAGAAGGCACTGAGGGCCTGGGGGACAGCCAAGGAAGCTGAGGGGCACACAGAGGAGGAAGAAGATGAGGAGGAGGAAGAGCAATCGCTACACAATGGTATAGTGGGTGGGCCTGTCATGTCCAGGGAGAGGGTCTCCAGGGCAGGTAGCAGTGCGTCATCCAAGGGTCTGACTCCTGAAGAGTTACAGGACAGACAGGCAGAGAGGGCTCACTAGTTGGAGTTAGAAACGTTTAGGATGGAAGAAAGGAGGATGGTCAAAGAGGAGAAGGGGTTACTGCTGGCCCATGAGATTAGCTTGAGGGAGCTGTATCTTAGGAGCCAGTCCAGTAGGGATGGTGGCAGCAATATCACAGTGCAGCCTAAGAGGAGGGTGCACAATCTTAAAGACCTTGAGGGTCATTATGACCTTGGCGGGCGGCATCAGCCGCCACCAAGTTCTGACCGCTGCGGCCATTTAGAGATCCCCGCTGGGCCGGCGGGGGGAAACCTGGTTTCCGCCCACCGGCCCAGTGAGAATCACAGCTGCAACATAGGAGCCGGCTCCAAATGGAGCCGGCGGTGTTGCGGCCGTGCGACGGGTGCAGTTGCATCCGTCGCGCTTTTCACTGTCTGCATAGCAGACAGTGAAAAGCTGCATGGGGCCCTGTCAGGGGCCCCCTGCACTGCCATTGCCATTGGCATGGGCAGTGCAGGGGCCCCCAGGGGCCCCACGACTCCCCATTCTGCCAGCCTTTTCCTGGCGGTGCAAACCGCCAGAAAAAGGCTGGCGGTCGGGGACTCGTAATCCCCTAGGCAGCACTGCAAGCAGCGCTGCCCAGGCAGATTATAACCACTGGGGCAAAAGTGGCGGAATACCGCCGGCCCCATCGGTGCGACCGCGGTGCCTGGAAGCAGGTGCTTCCGTCATTTTAGCCCTGGCGGTCCCGTACCACCAGGGTCAAAATGACCCCCATTGTGAAGGATTACAAAAGGGAGAATGACATACTCTTGTGGTTCAGAGGTAAGAGTCTGCTCTCCAAATGAATCTGGTCCCTGAAGCTCATTGGGGGGCGGGTCTGAAGAAGCACTTTGATGTAGAGAGAAGGGATACACTGACATCCCTAGGGGATCGTCAGGGACTCACCTACTCTTTCATGAAGGATGCCCTACTCACAAGGTATGGTCTCTCTCCTGAGCAGTATAGGGACAAGTTTAGGTACAATAAGAAGAAGGAATCCCAAACATGGTTGGAATGTATTGATTCTTTTGATTCACTGGATGGTTGGGTGAAGGGCAGTAAGATGACGATGTATAAGGGGCTTTACAATTTGATTGCTTGGGAGCACTTGTACAGTTTATGTTTTCCAGAGCTTTGCCAGCACATAATTGACAGCAAGCTGACTGACCCCAGGAAGCTTGCGCAGGAAGCGGACCGCTGGAAGAGCACCAGGTTCCAAAGGAGGTATGGGGGAGACCAAGCCAAGGGTGGGCAGGGTCCCTCTCAGAAGAAAGGGGTGGGTAAGGGGTAACAGGGGGAGTTTTTCAAAAGGACTCCAACCTAGTTCCCAGGGTATGGTTTCCCAGCCCCCCAGTGAAAAGCAGCCATGGTTCTCAAAAGGGAAACCTTTGGAAGGGGGGTCCCCCATGTAAGTGGTATGCATGTGACCAGCTGGGTCATGTGAGGGGCCCCTAATGCCCCAAGAATACACCGGCACAAACTGGTGCTCAGTTCCAGGTTTTGGCTAGTGTACCGCTTGGGAAAGAGTTGGTTCTAGGTGGGTGGGAGCCAGCGGAGATGACCCATGTCTCACTAAGGGACAGTGAGATGGTCCAGAGAACCCTAGTGCCTGACAACACTAAAAAGTACAGGCAGTGGGTGACCATAAATGGACCGAGGGTGGAGGCTCTGAGAGACACAGGAGCCAGTGTGACTACAGTAAGGAGTCACCTGGTGTCTGTAGAGCAGATAGATCACTAAGTAGTTGCAGTGGACAGCTCAGAGCACCTGTGCAGAGTGGCACAGGTTCCCTTTGAATGGGGGGGGTCTCAGGTTCCTTGAAGGTAGCTGTGAGTCCAACCATGCCTGTGGATTGTTTGCTTGGCAATGACCTGCAGGATTCCCCTTGGAAGGAGGTAGAACACAGGTCACACTTGGAGATGCTGGGTCTGCCTGGTTGGAAATATGTATCCACCAGGTCAATGGCAGCCCATCAGGGTGATCAGGAGCCCAGGGGACTGCCAAAAAGAGGAAGAGCAAGGGGCACGGGAAACCAGCTCCAAAAGTTCCCACGGTCCGGGAGGAGGCAAAAAATGAGGGTGGCACCCAGGAGCCAAAAGGGGAACAGGTGGCTGAACTGGGGGAGGTCCATTAGCTGTTGCAGTGGCAGCAGGAAGGGGGACCCACCAGAGAGGCATTCTGTGAGGCACAGAGGACATGCCTTACCTTAGTGGGTTTGCGGAAGCAGGCTGCAGACCAGTCGGCTGGAAAGGAGCCAGAATCTCACCTGATTTATTGGGAGGACGGCCTCCTGTATAGTGAGCCTAAGTTTGCTGAGCCTGGGTCAGCCAGTGTGCTGGTAGTATCCCAGTGCTTCAGATCCTTCCCTCTGGGTCTGGCTCATGATGTGCCTTTATCTGTCGATTTGGGCCAGGACAACACCTTTGAACCGCTTGTCACCCACTTTTACTGGGGGGTTAACCAAGGGTGATTCTCCTTTGCCCTGACTAGAGTGAGGGTCCTTCCTTGGACAGGGGGTAACCTGACTGCCAACCAAAGACCCCATTTGTAACAATCTCCATGAGGGACTACTTTAGAACCTATAGTCCTTTCTGTTTTCTAATAAGGTATTCTCTCAGGCCATTGGATAATTCAATTCTGACCTAATGCTATTGGCTAATTTGTTTTGTCTTTCTGCTTCCACTGAGTGCTTGTACTGATTTCCACAAAGGACTACTTAATAATTATAGCTTGCTCTTGCCTGCACCTTCTGGCTCCCTCCCTATTTTACATCCGTTTCCAGACCCATTTCCCTCTCATACTTTACTCCCATGTTTCTAACAAACCTCTATTCTGATAGAACTCAAAAACGATAAGTTAATGCAGTGAAGTTTTGATGGCTGCGAGAGCCAACAGCCAAGGTGCAAGGCAGGTCAGGTCATGGGAAAACAGATCATTGCTTTTCTTTCTTCTGCTCTTGTTTAATATCTTACAATGACAAACATAGAGCACATGTTTAGTTTTTGCACTCCTTAGAAGGAAATCTAGAATCTTTCTGCATGTTTCTAAACATTCCAAAGTACTCCAGCTTTTTTTTACGTGACTTTATTGAACTGTTTCTAATATCGGTTTGCAACAAATATCTAACATGTCCTTGATGTGTTTAATTTTGCACTAGAAGTTTTATCTTTCTTCATGTTTTCAAACATGCTTGATCTTTCATACGAAAGAACTATGCAGCAAGGTTTTAAGTGAGTTGTGGGAAAGATGATGGTGTGACCACATACCCACGTACTATGTGGATTAAAGTACTCCCTGGCACACATGATAAGGATATTGCGAGTGATCTTGGAGTTGCATAACCTAACAAAGGAACTCAGACTTTGGCCTTGTTCCTCTAATTGGTTATGGAACTCCTCAGTGATTTGCAATATCCTTATAATGTCAGCAGGGGGTACTTTATCCTTTACAACATGCTCTGCTTTAAAAACAACATTTACCTTTTCCATAGAAGTATATTTTTATGCACAAGCTACCTTAGAATTTTCTCTAAAATTAAGGGCCAAATTTAAGAAAAGTAGCGCTGCATTCAATTTAGCACCACTTTTCTTTGACCTCCTTGAGCCCCCCTAATGCAACAATGTATGTGTCATATTTATGATATGGTGCACCATGATGGTAGTTAGAACAATAGCATGAACATTTTTTACGCTATTGTAGCACTTCGTTACACTAGCATCCAAGATGTTGACGCTAGTTTAGGAAAGTGCAATGAGGCCAATTGATTTAAATGGGTGCGTCATTTTAACGCCTGCTCTGAGCAGGCATTAAAAATGACAGAAAAAATGGCACAGTGAAATCTTTTACATTTCTTTGTGCCATTTTTTTGGGCCTCCTAATGGGCGATTGCCCTCCTTGCATACATTATGCCTAGTGCAGGCATAACGTGGTACAAGGGGTTACAAAGTGGTGCAATGCATGCATTGTGAAACTTTGTAAATATGGCGCAGGGAAAAGGCCACCTTAGCACCGCCTTAACATCAAAGAAATTACGGTAGGACAGCGCAAGGAGACGCAAGGGGCTCTTAAATCTTCCTCTAAGTTTCATCAGCCTTTTTTTGTCAGACTGCCTTTCTTTATTTTAGAAACTCACCAAAATGATGCAATACGGGTGCAGAGTGCCACCCATACCTTTGCGCACAGTTCACTCACTTGATATGAATTCTGCTTCTTGGTGTGCTGTCCCTCATACTGCCTCAACTCCTGGGGCATAGACTGAATGTAGACTAAACCCAGGACCACCATTGAATTTAAAGAGAGTTGTGACCCAGTGTAGGAAAGTACCCTCTTTTCGCCATGGTTACCCCCATTTTCTGCCTGATGTCAGTGTGTTTGACTGTGTTAACTAGGATCCTGCTAACCAGGACTCCAGTGATTATGCTCTCTCTCCTCTAAATGTTGTCACTGCATACTGGTAACCCAGTATTTCACCCACAATTGGCATACTGCCCCCCTTATAAGCCCCTAGTATATGGTACCTAGGTACCCAGAGCATTTGTGCTCCAGGGGATCCCTATGGACTGCAGCATTTTTTTTGCCACCCATTGTGAGCCCATGCAACGGCTTCTACGGGACTGTCATTGTAGCTTGTGTGAAAAGGTGCATGCACGCTCTCACTGCCATTTACACTGCACCAGGTCGCTTATGAGTCATCCCTATTGTAGGCCTTCCAGCCTCCTGTGTGTGAGGGCACCCCGGCACTAGCAGAGGTGCCCCATGACCTCCAGGACCATTTTCCCAGACTTTGTAAGTGCGGGGATGCCATTTTATACATGCACTGGACATAGGTCAGCACCTATGTCCAGCTCCACAATGGTAACTCCAAATTTTGCCATGTTTGGTATCAAACATGTAGGAATCATACCCCCATGCTTTTGCAAGTATTGGTTGCATGCTTCCATGCACTCTGGGGGCTTCTTAGAGGAACCCCAGTACTGTCATTCCAGCCTTCTGGGGTTTTCCAGGCAGCCCCAGCTGCTGCCACCCCTCAGACAGGTTTCTGCCCTTCTGTTGCTTGAGCAGTTCAAGCCCAGGAAGGCAGAACAAAGCATTTCCTTCGGGAGAGGGGTGTTACACCCTCTCCTTTTGGAAAAAGGTGTTACAGGCTTGGGAGGGGTAGCCTCCCAGAGCCTCTGGAAATGCTTTGAAGGGCACAGATGGTGCCCACCTTGCATAATCCAGTCTACACCGGTTTGGGGATCCCCAGTCCCTGCTCTGATGCGAAACTGTTCAAAGGAAAGGGGAGTGACCACTCCCCTGACCATCACCACCTCAGGGGTGGTGCTCAGAGCTCCTCCAGAGGGTCCTTGGGTTTTGCCATCTTATATTCCAAGGTGGCAGGGAACTCTAGGAGCATCTGAGTGGCCAGTGCCATCAGGTGACATCAGAGCCCTCCCCTGATAGGATCTTACCTGTGTAGCTGACCAATCCTCCTTTCAGGGCTATTTAGGGTATCTCTCTTGGGTGGTTCTTTAGATTTGGATTGCAAGACTCCAACAGGATTCCTCTGTATTCTTTACTCCACCTTCTCACCAAAGAAACTGCAGGAACTCTACAACTGCAACAAAGAATCAAAGATGACTTTTGCAACATTGTATCTTCAGCTCCTGCCAGCAACTGCTCCCCCGTCGTGCATCTTCAGAGGACAGCCTGTCTTCAGCCTGCACAAGAAGCTTGAAGGAATCTCCCTTGGAGTGAAGGATTCACTCCCCTGCTTCAGCAGGTTCATGTCTGCATTGACGACCGGTCGTGTGGGACCCCTCTCCTGATGAGCTGCTTGGAACCTGCATTACGGGTTGTGGACTAGAGTGGTCCCAATGGTCCTGACATCCGACTGTCCAACTTCGGTGGAGGTAAGAGCTTGCAACAGTACCCCCATGCAGCGCTTGTTTTGCAGTTGCCTAGGCTTGTAGGCATGCTTCTATGAACTTCTTTGTGTACCGTGCAGCTCCGGCCCCCTGCACTCCAGTCTGTGATGCACAGTTTCCTGTGTGGTTCTCTGGCGGCGTGGGTCCATTTGTTGTAGTGCTGCGTGGGCCACATTTTGCACCTTTTTTGTCCCTGTGCTGTGGGACTCCTGTGCACGCTGCCAGGTTTTCTGAGGGCTCTCTGAGTTGCTGAGAGCCATCTCTGACCCCCCCCTCCTGCGTAGAGTCCACCAGGTCCCTCCTCGTCCCAGGCAGTGCCATTTTCCACTAAACACGAGCTTTGTGTGTGCCCAGGGTTGTTGGCGGAATCCAGTGATGCAAACCAGATTGCAATCATCTTCTGCACCAACCAGGAACCCGCATCCGTCTTCTTGGGTGCAGTACTGACTGTTGTTCTTCACTTGTGGTTCCTCTTTTTCACCTTCATCCAGGTTAGCAGGGCTCCTGTTCTGCATGGACTCTTCTGTGGTTCTTGGACTTGGTCCCCTTCTTCCACAGGTCTTCAGGTCCAGGAATCCATTGTTGGTGTCTTGCAGTCTCTTCTGGTTCTTGCATAATCTTCTTTATCATGTTCTTGTGTGTTCTAGGAAGGTTACTGTGACTTAGTTCTGCTTTCCTTGGTTCTGGGATGGGTTCTATTACTTACCTTTGGTGTTTTCTAATACTCCCAGCACCCATCTACACACTACACTTGCCTAGGTGGGAAACCGACTTTCGTATTCTACTTTCTTAGTATATGGTTTGTGTTCCCCCTAGGCCCATTTTTAACTATTGTGATTTTCACTATTTGCACTATTTTCGAACTGTTTTCATTTCTATACCCTCAAACTAGTGTATATTTTGTGTATATTACTTACCACCTAAGGGAGTACAGTCTCTAAGGTGTTTTTGGCATTTGTGTCACCAAAATAAAGTACCTTTATTTTTGTTATAATGAGTATTTTCTTTCATGTGTGTGAGTACTGTGTGACTTCAGTGGTATTGCATGAGCGTTGCATGTCTCCTAGTTAGGCCTTAGCTGCTCATCCACACTACCCCTAAGAGCCTGGCTTCTAGACTCTGACTACATTTCACTAATAAGGGATAACTGGACCTGGTATAAGGTGTCAGTACCATAGGTACCCACCACAAACCAGGCCAGCCTCCTGCACCCAGGGAGTCGGGTCCACTTCTTGAAGTCTTTTCTAAGGTGTTAGCTAGGCCCCTGTGGTCACGCCACCTTGTGGTAAATGTGGAGGTCAAGAAAATAAATGGCTCGTGCAGAGTTTAAAAATACATTTCTGCTTGAAAAAAGAATGGAAAATGAAGGGTTTTTTGCCACAATGTCCTCAGCAATGGTGCATGTGTGTGACTTGGCATTTTGCGATGCAACCTACTAGTACATAGGTTGTACAGCAAAGGAAAAAGCTGGCCGGAAAAACTCGCTACACAAATTGCAAACAACTTTTGTGACCACATTCTGGTCTAGAGTTCCGAAGTCTGCAACGTAGCCGCGAACCCTTACCTGTTCCCAAGCTTCCTGGAAACTTTCCTGAAACTCATAGAATGGTAACTGCAAGGGCTTCATATGCTGATTATTATTTGCAGGTGCTTTTGGCAGGTAAATTAACACATAATTCCACAGTAGTGCAAGTAGTAACATTTTACAGAAGAATTCTCTGAAAATCAGCAACAAATGTTAAACATAAATATGTTTCTTCTTTCCTTTGTGTAATTAGTGTATCCATTTCCGTTTGCTCTCTTGTTAGTTGTAGATAATATATTTGTTCCTTTTATGTTTAGATCTGGGTCCTGGCATTCTTTATTCGAGGGTAATTAAGAAAACTGTTTCCGCCTCTTGCTAACAATATCTGATCGCTCCAGGTTGTATTTTCTCTGCCAATCTCCGCGGCTAGTGTGCTTAACATTGCAGTTTTTCCAATAGTGTTCGTCTCGCCCAAGGTGAACAAGAATGTCACCATCGTCTTTTGCTAGCGCCACAGCAAATGTGTGAACGCGCAGGTGTTCCTGCTGTGCGAAGCTTCCTAACAGGTCCGGCTATAGGGTGGTGCGAGCAGTGCAGCCGCACAGGGCGCTGCCCTGGACGGGAGCACCGACCTGTGGGGTGGGGGAGGCGGGGGCCGATGTGTTTAACAATAACTTCCGATTTAAAGGCACCTGCTGCAGAGCTCCTTGTGCGTCCAGCTTTCAGGCAGCAATAAAATGTCAAGATAAGGTTTGGGATTAATGCTCCCGATAGAGAGACTTTTCTAAGTGTTGTCTACTGCCAGCTTTGAGTCTCCATAAAGTAGCACAGGGGGGTAACATGCCTGCTGCAAAGAACAGATCTGTATTTTAAGTGGATAGCTGCGTGGATTACCAAAGCCAGTCCTTACCAGTGCGTTAAAACAAATTAAATGTATGTAAGAGAGGGGCTATGGAGAGAAGAAGGGCACTTTTGTGGGTGGTACTGAGGCAATTTGAGGAGGAGATCATGGGGGGTAAGGGTGTGGGGTGTCAGGACGCAGAGAAAGACTGTTGCACAGGACGCCTATGGCGCTAAAGCCGGTCTTGCTTCCAACCACCCCAACCAGTCTGCAGCAGCTGGAAATGTAAACTGACTTTGTCTAGTCCGGAACAGTTTGGGGGTCATTCCAACCCTGGCGGTCGGTGATAAAGCGGCGGCCAATCCGCCAACAGGCAGGCGGTCAAAGAAATGGAATTCTGACCCTGGCGGGAACCGCCAACACAGCCTGCCACTTTAACACTCCGACCGCCACGGCGGGACAAACAAACAGCGCGGCGGTCACCGCCAACAGACAGGCGGCAGACAATGTACCGCCCACCCTGTCACAACTCACCAATCCGCCACCTTTTCCGGGGCGGGAGCCCCGCCGATAAAAACATGGCGGAAACAGACTACGAATGGGAAAACGCTCACCTCTATACACTCCACGAGGAATCTGGACAGCATGGAACCCGAATTAAACATCCTACCAGCTATTGTCTACCTGCTCATCTACCAGGAGTACGAACGCCGGCGCAGACGACAACGGTGAGTACTGCACCTACGACACAGGGGAGGGGCGAGGAGGAAAGGTTACGGGCACACACATACGCGATACACCCATTCCCCCACCCCAAATACCTACACACCAATGCAGAGCAACAAGTCAGAGTGACACCCCCAAACCCCACGGAGTAATGCAAAGACAAAATAAAATGATCATTAAAATTGAAGTATATTATAGCTCTAATGAAGTAATGGGAAATATGAAATATGAAATATACATATTAAATAATGAACATAGTTTAAAATATATACATAGGCTATAAGTCCTGCACATTTTGGCAAAGTTCCATTGTCCGTGGGCCAATGTGCACAAACACATGGGCAAAGCCCACACATGAGACCAGATACCATTGGAGAGAACACTGCTGGGGCATCAGATGATAAAACTACAGGCACCTCAGGGGGAAGGGAAGGGGGTCACCTCAGCCACATGAGTCCATGACGCCAGATCCACGAGGGGCCTCCATGCCCACTGTTCCATCCTGGGGAGTGCAAAGCCACAGTCTCTCAAGTCTCTACAGTGGGTGGGTTGCCCACTGTTCCATCCTGGGGAGTGCAAAGCCACAGTCTCTCAAGTCTCTACAGTGGGTGGGTTGCCCACTGTTCCATCCTGGGGAGTGCAAAGCCACAGTCTCTCAAGTCTCTACAGTGGGTGGGTTGCCCACTGTTCCATCCTGGGGAGAGCAAAGCCACAGTCCATCAGATGGATTACCGACTCCACTGGTAATGGAGGAGGCATGGTGGCCAGAGTGCTTCGTGAAGCCCTGCACGACACAGAACCGGCACTGCCAATGGGCCAGCGGTGCTTGAGATGAAGGGCCCAGCGGAGCGGTGTTTGAGAGGAAGGGCCCAGCAGAGCAGTTCAGAGACGGCGGTGCCCAGCGGAGCGGTGCTTGAGAGGAAGGGCCCAGCGGAGCGGTGCTTGAGATGAGGGCCCAGCGGAGCGGTGTTTGACAGGAAGGGCCCAGCAGAGCAGTTCAGAGACGGCGGTGCCCAGCAGAGCGGTGCTTGAGAGGAAGGGCCCAGCGGAGCAGTGCTTGAGAGGAAGGGCCCCGCGGAGCGGTGCTTGAGATGAAGGGCCCAGCGGAGCGGTGTTTGACAGGAAGGGCCCAGCAGAGCAGTTCAGAGACGGCGGTGCCCAGCGGAGCGGTGCTTGAGAGGAAGGGCCCAGCGGAGCGGTGCTTGACAGGAAGGGCCCAACAGAGCGGTGCTTCTCACAGCGGCCCCTGTTCAGCGGTGCTTGTCACGGCGGCCCCCGTTCAGCGGTGCTTCTCACAGCGGCCCCTGTTCAGCGGTGCTTGTCACGGAGGCCCCTGTTCAGCGGTGCTTGTCTTGGCGGCCCCTGTTCAGCGGTGCTTGTCACGGCGGCCCCTGTTCAGCGGTGCTTCTCACAGCGGCCCCTGTTCAGCGGTGCTTGTCACAGCGGCCCCTGTTCAGCGGTGCTTTTCTTGGCGGCCCCTGTTCAGCGGTGCTTGTCACGGCGGCCCCTGTTCAGCGGTGCTTGTCTTGGCGGCCCCTGTTCAGCGGCGCTTGTCACGGCGGCCCCTGTTCAGCGGTGCTTGTCACGGAGGCCCCTGTTCAGCAGTGCTTGTCTTGGCGGCCCCTGTTCAGCGGTGCTTGTCACGGCGGCCCCTGTTCAGCGGTGCTTGTCACGGCGGCCCCTGTTCAGCGGTGCTTGTCACGGAGGCCCCTGTTCAGCGGTGCTTGTCTTGGCGGCCCCTGTTCAGCGGTGCTTGTCACGGCGGCCCCTGTTCAGCGGTGCTTGTCACGGCGGCCCCTGTTCAGCGTTGCTTGTCTTGTGTTTCTAGGGAACCAGACCTGGCCAATACTTCCCGCTCAGTCGCCATCCGACCTTTCGGTTGCGGGGCCCTCCTGTGATGGAGTCCTGGGCCCGTGGGTGTCCTCCGTCACACCCGGAATGGGGCTGGTGGGGCCCTCCTGGGCAGCTCGCCTGCTGCCGGACTTGTCCGCCCTGCTGCCCTTGCCCTCCATTGCTGATTCTCTGGGGCCCTTGCCTCCCTTTGTTGATGTGCCAGGTGACGGGGCAAGGCTACTGTCCTTGGTGGCAGCCGTCTCAGGCTTGTCGCGCCGGCCCTTCGCTTTTTTGGTCCTCTTCCCAGGGGGTGGGCTGGCTGTCCCCTTGCTGCTGGCCGATGTTCCTGCCCTAGGAGCTGGTGGACTCCAATAGCCCTGAACGATGGTCCTAGTAGGTGCAGGGCTTGTGGTGGGTGAGGTGCTGTTTGTACTCTTACCAGATGGAGGGGGTGGGTCAGGTGATGCAAAGAGGTTAATTTTGGAAAGGAAAAGTTTTTTAGGAGCAATGGGAAGGGTAGGTGCAGTGGGTATGGGAGTGGAGGAAGAGGATGTGGTTGTAGGAGAGTCAAGTGTGCTGTCTTTGGGTGCAGGTGCTTGTGACAGAGGCTGTCGTGAGGTGGATGGCTGTTGGGTGGGTGGCTGCCTGCGTTTGTGTGGTTTGGAAGAGGGGGTGACAGACACACTGGGAGAGGACACAGGGGACGTGTAAATGGCAGTGGGGGTGGTGACTGCACGTGTGCGGACTGGTCTGGAGGGTGTGCTGGTGATGGAAGTACTGGCTGATGGTGGTGTGCATGCAGGTGTGAGTGGAGACGTCACAGGGAGGGAGGAGGGAGACGAGGAGGTGGGGGACACAGAGGAGGTAGTGACTGTTGGCATGTCTGCATCTGGATGTTGCTTGGGTGAATGCTTGTGTGATCTGTGGTGCTTATGTCTGGATGAGCTGCCCTTGGGTGTTGAGGTGTGTGCAGGCTGGTCTGATGGTGTGGATGGGATAGGCAGAGGAACAGGAGACTGGGACTGGGTGGAGGGGGTTTGAAGAGGGATGCTGGAGACAGGGACAATGGCTGCCGTCAGTGCTGAGGCCAGAGCGTTGAACGATCGCTGATGGGCAGCCTGACCCGAATGAATGCCCTCCAGGTATGCATTGCTCTGATGCACCTCCCTTTCTACCCCCTGGATGGCATTCAAAAGGGTAGACTGCCCAACAATGAGCGTCTGGAGGAGGTCAATGATCTCCGCACTGAGGGCAGCAGGGGTAACTGGGGCAGGGCTTGAGGTGCCTGGGGCGAAGGAGATGGCCGGCTTCCTGGCCGAGCGGGCACGGGCCGAACGCTGAGGGGCTGCTGGGAGGGCGGAGCTGGTGCGCTGGGTGGCGGCTGTACCTGTTGTGGCGGTGGGCACGGATGTTGCCGCCACCGCAAGGGAGCTCCCTTCCGAGGACGTGTCTGTGTCGCTGATGTCTCCACGGATCCCCGTTGTGGAGCTCCCCTCGCCCTCCGTCTCACTGGTGTACTCAGAGTCGGTTGCATGGCCCTCCGGGGCCATGTGAGATGCAGCTCCCTCGTGCGCCGATGCCACTTCTCCTCCGCCTGATGATGCTAATGCACACATGAACAGGAAGACAAAGAAAATGGGGGGGGGAGAAATAAAGACAGGTTGAGTGCATGCATTGGCAACGCCGTTGTCAGAGAGGACAGACACAGAAGCCCCCAGCACTACGCCGCGCAATCAGGGTACACTACTCAGTTATTGTGACTTGGCCTACAGGTCTATGGATGACAAATGCACACATAGGTGAGGCCGGACCATGGATAGCTGTACATAGCACCCTACAGAGGTGGGGGGCGGGGGCACAGGGCCATGCCTAACGGAGGGGCCTAGCCTACAGAATGCGCCCTAGCCTAGAGATAGCCACAGCCCTCCTCCCCCACCCAGACACCTCCACTGCACGCAAAGATAGCAGAATGTGCTGATACTCACACCCTTGTGTCTGCTGTGATGTCCTCACGCGCCCATCCAAATCGGGGTAGGCCACCACCAGGATCCGGAACATCAGGGGGGTCAATTGGCGGCTGGCACCCCTCCTACGTTGGGAGGCCATCCCCAGCAGAGCCTCGGCGGTCTTTCTGGTCCCGCGGCAGATGTCCTCCCACCTCTTTCGGCAGTGGGTGCCCCGTCTGTTGTGGACCCCCAGGGCCCGGACGTCCTTGGCAATGGCACGTCAAATTTCGATCTTCTGATGGGCGCTGACCTATGTGACATGTACAGGGTGGGAAAAGAAACATCATCACTTTTCTGCATGGTCAATGTGAGTGGCCCCCCCTCCCCAACCTTGCCATGTGGCACATGCTCTCTTCTGTCATGCGTTGCACTCCTCATTCGCTCACCTCCCCGCCATCTTACATCCACCCCACTCAACAGAGGCATAGCCCATACAACATGCACCCTGTGTACTAACCTGTTGGTCTGGAGGACCGTAGAGTAGCGCATACTGGGGGAGGACCCCATCAACAAGTTTCTCCAATTCCTCAGGTGTGAAGGCAGGGGCCCTTTCCCCAGTCGCAGCAGCCATTGTATCTCCCAGACCGAGGTCACAGCAGCACTTGCAGTATAGGACCTCTCCTGTGGATGATCAGGTCTCGAGTGATTAATCAGATAGAAAATGGCGGTCACGCCCGTGGCGGTGCGTACCGCGGTGGTGCGTACCGCGACCGCCAGAGCACATCGTCATTGGCTCCTGAAACCCATAGGGTTCAATGTTAACCAATGCGGCTTTGCACCGCGGTCTTCAACCGCCTACCGCCACGGTGTGCCACGCCAGCGCATTGACCTCACATCCCATTGTCACACTTCACAGGTCAGGCAGCCGCCATTTCAAGGGCCCACATGGCTTAATTTCTACTGCGTCACACAGGCCTAGGCCTTGCATTGCCACTCATACAAGCCATTCAATGCATAGCGAATCGTGTACTGTGCAAGCTGTGGGAACGTACCTGTAGGTTGCTTGACTCTGTGCTCCATGTTGTCGTTCCTAGGCACCGTCCGCTGGGACTTGCGAGGAGAAGGATAAATCCTCCTGTGTACAGACCGCTGGTGGACCTGTCGACAATGGAATAACGACATATCATACTTACATACAGGCTTGACAGAGCCACTATACATGAACTATGTGCCCAGCTGGAGCCAGACCTGATGTCCCCCATCCGCCAACCCACAGGGATTCCCCCTCTGGTGCAGGTTCTGTCAGTACTCCATTTTTTGGCAAGTGGGTCTTTTCAGACAACAGTGGCCATGTCATCAGGGATGTCTCAGCCTATGTTTTCTAAGGTTTTGTCCAGAGTGTTGTCTGCCCTGATGAAATACATGCGGAGCTACATTGTTTTCCCTGAGGTGGAGGATTTGGCTACAGTGAAGGGTGATTTCTATGCCCTTGGACATATTCCCAACATCATTGGCGCCATTGATGGGACCCATGTGGCTTTGGTTCCCCCCAAAGAAAGTGAGCAGGTGTACAGAAACAGAAAAAGTTATCATTCGATGAATGTCCAGGTGGTCTGTTTGGCTGACCAGTACATCTCCCATGTAAATGCCAAGTTCCCTGGGTCTGTGCATGACGCGTACATCATGCGAAATAGCAGCATCCCTTATGAGATGGAACAGCTACAGAGACACCGTGTGTGGCTATTAGGTGACTCTGGTTACCCCAACCTGTCCTGGCTACTGACCCCAGTGAGGAATCCCCGGACCAGGGCAGAGGAACGGTACAATGAGGCCCATGGGCGAACTAGGAGGATCATAGAAAGGACCTTCGGGCTCCCGAAGGCCAGGTTTAGGTGCCTGCCTATGACAGGTGGATCCCTAATGTACTCACCAAAGAAGGTGTGTCATATCATCGTGGCCTGCTGTATGCTTCACAATTTTGCTTTGCGACGCCAGGTGGCTTTTCTCCAGGAGGATGGTCCAGATGGTGGTGTTGTAGCAGCTGTGGAGCCTGTGGAGAGTGAAGAGGAGGAAGACGACGGGGACGACACGGACAACAGGGATACATGATACAACAGTATTTTCAGTAGCACACAGGTAAGAATCAACCACGCCATTTTACATTTACTTAAGGCCTCCTGCCTCTCTACTGTCTGTGTTTCCCCCCAGTTCCTGTTAACTGATTTGTGACTTTCCCTTCCCTTTTCAGAGCTGTATGACCCACTGCGTGACTTCTGCTTTGTTTGCCCATGGCCTAAAGCTGTATGACAGTGGTATGTTGTCATCACAATGTAACTGAACATTTTTGCACCGTTATGTCTAATACATTTGTTAAGAATACAAGCAGACTCCTGATTTTTTAAGTGCAATAAGTGATTTTATTACAATGGTACATTTGGGTACATGATTGTAAAACGGTGATGGGTGGGGGTGGAGTAATGTCCATGGCAGAGTCCAGTTCTCAGTCTCACAGGTGCATTGTCCATATGCCTGTGGAAGGATGGAGCAGGGGCAGTTAAAGGTTGGACAGGGTGACAATGTGGGACAGTGGGATGACATCAGGGGGTATCTTATGCTGGCGGGGGTCTTGGCATCCTACTCTGTCTTCTTGTGAGATCTCAGGTTCCGCTTGCGGGGTGGTTCTTCTTCTGCAGGAGGTGGGGTTCTGGTGCCCTGTTGTTGTGTGGGGGCCTCCTGTCCAGGAGGTGGTAGGCTGTTCCTGGTCTGGGTTAGTGACAGGGGCCCTTTGGGGTGCCACATGGTCCCGCAATGTGGTGACTATCTGGTTAAGGGCCACGACGATGGTCCCCATTGCGGAACCGATGTTCCTCAGTTCCTCTCTGAACCCCATGTACCGTTCCTCCTGCAGTGCCTGGATCTCCTGGAACCTGGCCAGTACCGTAGCCATTGTCTCCTGGGAGTGGTGGTATGCTCCCATGATGGAGGAGAGGGCCTCTTGGAGAGTGGGTTCCCTTGGCCTGTCCCCCCCCTGTCGCACAGCAGCCCTCCCAGTTCCCCTGTGTTCCTGGGCCTCTGTCCCCTGGACGGTGTGCCCACTACCACTGCCCCCAGGTCCCTGTTGTTGTTGGGGTGGTGGGTCAACCTGGGTGCCCTGTAGTGGCGGACACACCGCTGATTGACGTGTCCTGGAGACAGAGGCATGGGCCCGCTGGGTGGGAGCTGTGCTGGTGTTCCCAGAGGGGGTTAGGTCTGCTGTAGCCTGTGGCTGTCTGTGGGGAACCGACTGTCCCGAGGTCCCCGATGGGCCGGGCTGGTCATTTGGGTCCAGGGAGACAGAGCTGCTGTCATCACTGGGGGCCTCTTCAGGGGGTGGGATGGACATCTCTGGACCCTCCTGGGCGGTGTGGTGGCGTTCGGGTCCTGCATTGGTATAAGGGTATGGTTATTGCTTCTGTGTGTGGCATTTCGTGTAATGGGTGGGTGGCCGTGTACCCAAGTGCAGGCATTCCCTTGTGGGGGCTTTTGTGAGGGTGGCTTGTGGGGGTGATGTGTGTGTGCAGTGGGCATGCTTTGGTGATGGGTGTCCATGCTTTGTTGTTGCATGCAGGGCTTGGTGTTGGGATGGGTGGGTTGTGATGGTTAGCCATTTCCAAGGAGTTGGTGTGATGGGGGTGGGGGTGAGGGTGGGGGTATGTGCTGGCATGGAGGTGGGGTGGGGGTGGGAAGAAGTAGTTAAGATTTGACTTACCAGAGTCCATTCCTCCGCCTACTCGTGCGAGGCCCTCAGGATGCAGGATGTGCAAGACTTGCTCCTCCCATGCTGTAAATTCTGGGGGAGTAGATGGGGGTCCGCCGCCAGTCTTCTGCACCGCAATGTTGTGCCTTGATACCATGGAACGCACCTTCCCCCGTAGGTCGTTCCAGCGCTTCCTTATGTCATCCCGATTGCGTGGATGCTGTCCCACAGCGTTGACCCTGTCGACTATCCTTTGCCATAGCACCATCTTCCTAGCAATTGTGGTGTGCTGCACCTGTGCCCCGAAGAGCTGGGGCTCTACACGGACTATTTCCTCCACCATGACCCTGAGTTCTGCGTCAGAGAACCTGGGGTGTCTTTGGGGTGCCATGGGGTGGTGTGGTTGAGGTCAGGGATGTTGTATGTGTTGTAGAGTGTGATGTGTGTGGTGGTGTATGGTGTTTTGTGTGTGGTAATTGTGTGGGTGATGTTGTGATTTGCCTCTGTGTGATGGTCTACTCTAAGCAGTGCTGTCTCTCTCTGTCCTTCAGTCGCTATTGTGGTCGTAAGGGTTTGTGGGTGATGTGGGTGTGTGTTTTATATTGTATTGGGTGTGTTGTGTGTATGTGTATCAGGTGTGTGTATTTCAAATTGTCCAATGTGGTTGTGTTTTGTAAGGGTGTGTGTATTTTGACCGCGGCGGTGTGTACCGCCAATGGAATACCGCGGTTGAAAGACCGCCGCTTGGATTCGTGGGTCGGAATGGCAGGGGCGTATTTCTGTTGGCGTGACGGTGGAGGTTTGGTCATCGCCAGTTTTTCGCTGACCTTTGGTGTGGCGGACTTTTGTGGATGTCGGGTTTTTGGCGGTTTGCCAGTTGCGGGTCAGAATGACCGTGGCGGTTTTCCGCGGCCGCAGCGGTGTTATGGCGGTCTTCTGACCGGCGGTAAGAGCCTTTTACCGCCGAGGTCAGAATGACCCCCTTTGTCTGGCCACTGACTCTTTTTCAGAGAGAACCCCCAACACACACACACATACACACACAAACACACATACATCTCATTCCCAGCGCCATCCCTCCGGTGCCTAGGATCTGGTACCATCAGTCTCACATGGAGGGTTTTTGTTGACACGTTGGATGGCTGTAACGGTCCCCCAAGAAGATTTGCCTAAAGTGAAATAATTTTTCAGTCCATCCAGGCTTTGCTCGGATTCCTCAAATTGCAAGAGACCATTTTTTCCACAGCCCTTAGATATCACGTAGATGCTGGTGAGAAAGTTTGTGAAGACATCCTTAGCAGACAGGGAGCAGGTGAAGAGCGTAGATGGAAGATGTTCACTCTGAAAGACCTTCACTCTTTAAGAAGGATCTTCTGTCATTTCGGAAAATTCCCTTGGACGCTCTCTCTCCAGAAGATTTTGGAGGCATTCATCTGTCTTTCACAGGCAGGGGATATATGCACGCGTTCTTTCCTATTTAAAATAAATGTCGTTAAAGTGAAGTTGTTTCATTAATTATTATTTAGGATTTTTTTTATTAGAGAAATGTTCTGTACAGTGCATAATTTTCAACAAAAAAATGCCACTCCGGTGCCTAAAACTTTTTTTTTTGGAGGCAGCTACCCACTCCCTCCTCTGGTGATGCCCGCTTCCACCACTGGCACAGCCGCTTTCATGACTAGAGCAGTATCGATGTGAGTCATTGGGCTGGTTCCGGATAAAAATACATTTATATTTGTGCGTTCTTGGGATTTCTAGTCAGTTCAGCTACTGTGCTTTGTATTACAATATGGGCAGATTTAAGAGCCCTTGTTACCACCTTGTGTAATTTTTTTTACCCTAAGGGGGCGCTAAAGTGACATTTTCCCCGCGTCATATTTACAAAGGGGTACAATGCATGCATTGCACTAATTTGTAAACCCTTGCTCCACATTATGCTTACGCCTGACATAATGTATTCAAGGGGGTGTTCCCCGTTAGGGGTGCTGAAAAAAGGGCGCAGAAAAATCTAAGAGATTTCCTCGTGCCATTTTTACGGCACTTTTAACGCCTGCTCAGAGCAGCCATTGAAAGGGGGCACACCATTATTTATAATGGGCCTCTATGTACTCTGCAGAGTACATCAATAGAGTAAAAAAAAAGTGATGCTCTTGCCCCCTGCTGTACCCCATGGTGCACCGTATTTTAAATACAACAAACATGTGGCGGCAGTAGGGGACGCTAAGGGGAGCAAGGAAGTAGCACTGCATTAGGTGCAGCACCACTTTTCTTAAATCTGCCCCTATATTTGTTATTTTTCTAGTTTTTGTTGTTTCACAACTGTTAAACATGTCCACAGGATACCTCAAAGATCTAGATTGGCACTTATATTTCTTCAAAAAAGTGAGGTGGTGGTGAGTACATTTAAAGCAGCGTTCATTAGTTGCTCTCTAATGCAGTGGTTCCCATCCTGTGGTCCGTGGATCTCTGGGGGTCCACTAAGCCGCCTCAGGGAGTCTGCAACTGCTTAGAAAGTTAAATAATATTAACAGATGAATAAAAATATATAAATAAAGTGGCGAAATGTACAAATGAAAATATTAAAACAGACTGTAACTGTGAAGGAATTTGAAATTAGAGGCTAAAAGTTAAATTAGTGTCCTCAGATTGGTTCGTGGGAGCAGAGCATGTGCATTAGATATAATATAGTATGGATGATGTGTGGCTTCACTGCAATTTAGAAAAGCTCCCACCTTTCTATTAAACTATTTTTTAAATTTGTTTTCAAGTTAAGTACAATGTGTTATCATTGGTGTATGTGTTTGATGAATGCATGTTTCTGTATTTTTTTGGTGTATTTTTGTGCCCTTCAAATTATCAACAATATTTAGGCCAGAGTGCCCTGCTTCCAGTAGTAACTCAGTGGGGGGACCCTGGCAGCCAGAAATGACTCAGTGGGTGGTCCCCAGAGCCCAATAATGATTCAATGGGGGTCCTTTGTTCCAAATGTTTGGGAACCACTGCTTTAATGCTCAAATCTTCAGGGACACTGTTGCACAGGAGCAAGGGATGTGACTTTCCCAGTATCTTTAAAATATTTCAAGTGCCAGCGTGTTGTGCCTCCCTGTTGTTTCACATACCGTCTGTGCCTGGGATTTACAATCACCTTGAGGAGGCATATAAGGAATGCAGATCATTAGTACATACGTTCTAGTCCAGTAAATCGCTTACTAATGTGTTGTCAGAGAGAACCCTTCTTAATTTCCTCCCTGTTTCCCACCCCTGCTAGTGGGTGGATTATGATTAAGGCTTCCAGTTTTCAGTTTTTACTGATTTTTACAGATAAGTACAGACAGAAAACAAAGCGGAAAAACATTGGTTATTGTGCTTCTTATGAGTGACTCTTCATGCTGTTTTCCAGGACAACAGATGAGCAGATAGGTATGGAGCGTTTAAAAAACAGGTTGAGATTTCCCTAAATACAGGCATAGGTTATTTGTAGTATCATGCTGATATTTACCTTTGGGTGTAATGTTTTGCTATATTTGGCTGCTTAAGTTGGTAAAACACAACCGGCATCAGAGTATGAGAGCGTGTTTATCAGTTAAATAAATGTGGAAATAAAACATTTTTACTACTTCATTTATGACTGCATTTATTCTCAAAACACAAAATAAATATGGATAAATAAGATGACCATAAAAGAAACATGGATAAATATAGATGGAAATGCTAAACAAATAAATACCATAAAACTGGGAGCCCTAATCATGGCTCATCCATTTTACAGCTATCCTCGTCTGGCCAGTAGAAACATGAAGAGAAGGGCCCTCTTTCTCAGTTTGACTTTTTTAGGCGGCGAGGGGGTGATGTGCCATGCAAGCATGAGCTTGGTGTTCAAGTAACCCATAGGCCTGTGTAATTTACGTTTTTGCCAGTTATTTCCAGCCAGTGATTCTGCATAGAGGTCCACCAACATGGCATGTGTAAGAGCGTGGTCCCCCTCCACTGCACATTTGGGGTATGTCTGACTATACTGGCTGGGTCCTGTGTACAGGCATGTCCGAAGTTCTTGCAGGGCTTGGGTCATCAACTCTAATCGGCGCCTTTCACAGGAGGAGCACATGTCTCAAAAACTAAAGATGTCCTACAGGAAAACAGAAGACTCAGCAGATATGCATCAGAGCCATCTGGGTGATTGTAGCCCTATGTGCTACTGGCTCATTAATAAAGGTGACTGCTTTGATTTGGGTATCTATAAATAAATATGTTGCAGCACAGTGAGAAGCTCTTAAATAGTGAGGTACCCTGTTCTCCCCTTGTGAAGGACCTGCTAGTTTAGAATAGTGGCATTGAGATAAACATGGTGCAATGTATTCAACTTGAGTAACTGGAGCCTTGCATAAGCCAGTAAACCTCTTGGGAAACCTGCTCATAAATTGTGAGAATGCTTAGGGAATACTATTTTTCCTGAAAGGCAAATATTGCCAGGGTGGCTTTTAGGCACCAAGTACACATGAGCTTTTTTTGTGTTCTGTGTATCTGTGCAAGCAGAACCACTGTTCCTGAGTAGACTGAGAAGCTGCACCACCAAAAAGCCAAAAGCAGCCCAGGTCTGGCGCAGGTATTCACGGCTTCACATGACCATTAGTGCCACGTCACAACCTGCCCTGTCTTTGGCAGCTTTGGCAGTCTCCAAAAAGACTCAAGAATTTGTAAGTTTTAGCCCTGATTGAGATTCAAGGCATTGGAAATGGCCTTTCTGCAGGGTCACCCCAATCTTTTTGCCTTCCTCCTTCTTTTTTTCTGACCTCATTTTTGCTGGCTTTATGACTCTGCACACTTTACCACTGCCAATCAGTGCTAAAGTGCAAATGTTCTTTCCTTAAACATGGTGACTTTGGCTCATACCCAATTGGCTTATTCAATTTACTTGTAAGTCCCTAGTCAAGTGCACTACATGTGCCCGGGCCTGTAAATTAAATGCTACTAGTGGGATGCAGCACTGGTTGTGCCACCCACATAAATAGCCCCTAACCATGTCTCAGGCCTGCCATTGCAGGGCCTGTGTGTGCTGTTTCACTGCCACTTCGACTTCACATTTAAAAGCACTTGCCAAGCCTCAAACACCCCTTTTTCTACATATAAGTCACCCCTAAGGTTGGCCCTCGGTAGCCCATAGGGCAGGGTGCTATGTACATAAAAGGCAGGACATGAACATGTGTGTTCTATATGTCCTGGTAGTGTAAAACTCCTAAATTCATTTCACACTGCTGTGAGGCCTGCTCCATTCGTAGGATAGCATTAGGGCTACCCTCATATACTTTTTGAGTGGTAGATCCTGATCTGAAGGGAGTAGCCAGGTCATATTTGGTATGGCCAGACTGGTAATAGAATGTCCTGCTTACTGGTGAAGTTGGATTTTATATTACTATTTTAGAAATGCTACTTTTAGAAAGGGAGCATTTCTCTGCACTTAAATCCTTCTGTGCCTTCCAATCCACATCTGGCTAGGTTTAGTTGACAGCTCCCTTGTGAATTCACACAGACAACCCCAAACACAGGATACTCAGTCACACTTACACACATCCGCATACTGAATGGGTCTTCTTGGGCTGGGAGGGTGGAGGGCCTGACACTTACATGTCAAAGGACAGCGGCCTGCCCTCACACAATGGACTGTGACACCCCCCTGCTGGGACCCTGGCAGACAGGATGGAACTGAAAGGGGACCTTGTGCACTTCTAAGCCACTATTTGAAGTCTCCCCACGTCAAAAGCACATTTGGGTATTTAATCAGTGTCCCTGACCCTACCAACTCAGACACTTCTGGACAAGATACCACTGGAGAAGAAACCCTGAATTATAACCTGCAACTTGCCAAGAGGCACTGTCTGGCTGCCCAAAGGACTCACCTGTCTGCATTTCTGCAAAGGACTGCTGCCCTGTCCTCTGGCTCTGCTGAGAAGTGCTCCCAGAGGGCCTGGATAGAGCTTGCCTACTGTTTGTAGGAGGCTGGCCTGGCTTCTAGTGGGTACTTGATGGTACTTACACCTTGTGCCAGGTCCAGTTATCCCTTATTAGTAGATTAGTAGTGTTCTAGCAGCTTAGGCTGATAGAGGTAGCTATAGCAGAGCACCCTAGGCTGAACTAGGAGACATGCAAAGCTCCTACTGTACCACTTATGTCATATAGCACTATATCATAAGAAACACAATACTCAGAGTTACCAAAAATAAAGGTACTTTATTTTAGTGACAATATGACAAAAGTACCTCAGAGGATATACTCCCTTAGGAGGTAAGTAAAATACACAAAATATACTCACAAACCAAAATCAGGTAAGTAAAACACTTAGAAAAGTAGTGCAAACACTGTACAACACCATAGAATGCAATAGGAGACAACAGGCCTCGGGGCAACACAAACCATATACTCCAAAAGTGGAATGCAAACCACGAATTGACCCCATGCCTAGTGTAGTGTGTAGAGGGTCGCTGGGAGTGTAAAAAAACCCACTAAGGGTGTCCAAGATACCCCACCCCAAGACCCTGAAAAGTAGGAGTAAAGTTACCCTACTACCCCAGAAATACAGTAAAGTCGAGATAGGGGATTCTGCAAAGACAACAACTGATTGCAAAGCACTGAAGATGGATTCCTGGACCTGAGGACCTGTAAAGGTATGGGACCAAGTCCAAGGGTCACGCAAGTGTCCGGGGGGGCAGGAGCCCACTAAACCCCGGATGAAGGTGCAACAGGGCTGCCTCTGGGTGGAAGAAGCTGAAGATTCTGCAACAAGGGAAGGTGCCAGGAGCGTCTCCTTTGGTCAGAAGATGTCCCACGGCGTGCTGTATGATGCAGAGTTGTTTCCACACAGAAAGACTGCAAACAAGCCTTGCTAGCTGCCAGAGTCATGGTTGAAGATTTTGGGTGCTGTCAGGGCCCAGGAAGGACCAGGAGGTCGCCCATTAGAGGAGGAGACAGAGGGGACACTCAGCAACAGAGAGAGCTCATGCAGAAGCAGGCAGCACCCGCAGAAGCTCCTGAACTGGTGTTCAAGAAATCTGAGCACAGCAGTTGTCTCAGCATAACAAAAGAGGGTCCCACGAAGTCTGAGGTCAACCCAGCGAGTTGAGCAATGCAGGACGGAGTGGTGGGGACCTGGGCTAGGCTGTGCACAAAGGAATCCTTTCAAAAGTGTACAGAAGCCCCAGCAGCTGCAGATCATATAGAACACAGGATTACTGTCTGGCGTGGGGAGGCAAGGACTTATCTCCACCAAATTTGGACAGAAGGACCACTGGACTGTCGGGGTCACTTGGATCTAGCTCCTGTGTTCCAGGGACCATGCTCGTCACGATGAGAGGGAACCCAGAGGACCAGTGATGCAGAAGTTTGGTGCCAGTGTTGGCAGGGGGAAGATTCCGTCGACCCACAGGAGATTTCTTCTTGGCTTCCAGTGCAGGGTCAAGGCACACAGCCCTCAGAGCTGCACCACCAGGAAACAGTTGAGGAAGCCGGCAGGATTCAGCGCTACAATGTTGCTGGTAGTCTTCTTGCTACTTTGTTGCAGTTTTGCAGGCTTCCTGGAGCACTCAGCGGTCGATACTTGGCAGAAGTTGAAGAGAGAAGTGCAGAGGAACTCGGGTGAGCTCTTGCATTTGTTATCCGAAGAGAAACCCACAGGAGAGACCCCAAATAGCCCTCAGAGGAGGATTGGCTACTTAACCAGGTAAGAGCCTATCAGGAGGGGTCTCTGATATCACCTGCTGGCACTGGCCACTCAGTGGTCTCCATTGTGCCCTCACACCTCTGCATTCAAGATAGCAGAGGTCTGGGACACACTGGAGGAGCTCTGGGCACCACCCCTGGGGTGGTGATGGACAGGGGAGTGGTCACTCCCCTTTCCTTTGTCCAGTTTTGCACCAGAGCAGGGGCTGGGGGCTCTCTGAACCGGTGTATACTAGTTTATGCAAGGAGGGCACCATCTGTGCCCTTCAAAGTATTCCCAGAGCCCAGGAGAGGCTCCTCTCATGCCCTTAACACCTATTTCCAAAGGGAGAGGTTGTAACACCCTCTCTCAGAGAAAATCCATTGTTCTGCCTTCCTGAGACTGGGCTGCCCAGACCTCAGGAGGGCAGAAACCTGTCTGAGGGTTGGCAGCAGCGGTAGCTGCAGAGAAAACCCCAGAGAGTTAGTTTGGCAGTACCCGGGGTCCATGCTGGAGCCCCGGGGATGCATGGGATTGGCAACCCAATCCCACATTTGGCTTGGAGGGACAATTCCATGCTCTTAGACATGTTATATGGCCATGTTCGGAGTTACCATTGTGAAGCTACACATAGGTATTGACCAATATGTAGTTCACACATGTAATTGTGTCCCTGCACTCACAAAGTCCGGGGAAATTGCCCTGAACAATTTGGGGGCACCTTGGCTGGTGCCAGGGTGCCCTCACACTTGGTAACTTTGCACCTAACCTTCAATAAGTGAGGGTTAGACATATAGGTGACTAATAAGTTACTTAAGTGCAGTGTAAAATGGCTGTTAAATAACGTGGATGTTATTTCACTCAGGTTGCAGTGGCAGTCCTGTGTAAGAATTGTCTGAGCTCCCTATGGGTGGCAAAAGAAATGCTGCAGCCTATAGGGATCTCCTGGAACCCCAATACCCTGGGTACCTAGGTACCATATACTAGGGAATTATAAGGGTGTTCCAGTGTGCCAATCAGAATTGTTGTAAATGGTCACTAGCCTGCAGTGACAATTTAAACAGCAGAGAGAGCATAAACACTGAGATTCTGGTTAGCAGAGTCTCAGTGATACAGTTAGGCCCCACACAGGGAACACATACAGGGCACAACTTATGAGCACTGAGGCCCTGGCTAGCAGGATAACAGTGACACAGGCCAAAAGAAACATACACACAAGTAAAAATGGGGGTAACATGCCGGGCAAGATGGTACTTTCCTACACTGTTCTTTGAAGTCTCAGGACCAAAAAAGACTTAATCCTGCAAAGAACTCCTTATGCGGGGAAAATTTGACGCTCAGCCTGCAAGAAACAACACACAGCCTGCATCACAGTGAGAAAATCACTGCACGTCCAACCGGAATGACGCAGCCCGGCTTCCTGAGAGGAGATCGACGCAGCGCCAGTATTGCGTCCAGAACTTCAACGCATGGCCCACTGGATCGACGCAAAGCCGAGCAGGAATGACGCAGCCCGACTTCCTGCGAGAAGACTCAACGCAGTGCCCATCGCGTGACAGAAATTTCCACGCATCGCCCACCAGATCGACGCAGCCCCTGTGACTTCATTCTGCATGCCCAGGATTTCTCTGCATCGTCCCCGGGGTGTCGAAAACCCCAGCAACCCGAAGAGGATCCCAGTCTTCGTGCTGGAAATCGGCGAAAAGCCTGCCCTGCGTGAAAACATATGGATGCATCGTCTGGGTGACCCGGAGAAATCGACGCACATCTCCTCGTTTTCCACGCATCTCTACGTCTGCGCTCCCTTGAGGAGAATTTGAACGCAAACCAGGTACTTTGTGCTTGCAAGAGACACCTGTTGCTTTTTAAGAACTAAAAACTTCTTTTATCATTTTCTACAGTAATAATTCAAAGTGTACTTATCAAATCTTGATCGTTTTGACCTGCATTTAATTAGATAAATATTACATATTTTTCTAAACACTGTGTGGTGTATTTTTGTGGTGTTATTGCATGATTTATTGCACAAATACTTTACACATTGCCTTCTAAGTTAAGCCTGACTGCTCAGTGCCAAGCTACCAGAGGGTGGGCACAGGATAATTTGGATTGTGTGTGACTTATCCTGACTAGAGTGAGGGTCCTTGCTTGGACAGGGGGTAACCTGACCGCCAACCAAAGACCATATTTCTAACAAAGGGGGGATGAAAAATCCTCATATTTCTTGGGAAAATACTAAATGCAGATAGCCAACTGCTGAATTTCCTCTGCCAAACAGTCCCTGTGGAGGAAAGGATGTTGTCTATTCTTCTCCAGATTAAGCATTAGAATGGTGTTATTTGTACATCACCCCATCTACCTTTAGTATGGCCTGGCATGGTTCATGTTCTACCACTGCACCCACAGTTGGTGTGAACCTCCATCATGCACTGATCTGGATAGGAATAAAGCCGGTAGGTCTTAGGGCAGTCCATCTGTTGCCGATGGTGATTCCACTACATGACACAGGCCTTCAGAGCTGATTGTTGGGTGCTGCACGACAGCTATTCCCTCCACCACAGCGTATATATGCATATAACAAGGTTCAAGGCAATCGTCATGTATCCTTTAATGTGATCTACAAGGCAGCCCTGTGGGAAAATTGTTCTGTATCTATTATGCTATAGACCCTAGTGCTCTCATCTCATGGGTGATTGAGCAGACAGCTGCAGTTACTGTGGGGTTCATTCTTTATATGGCTTGTGGACTGTCAGTGGGCGGCAGGGCCTCCGCTTCCTTAGAAAGGACTGCCTACCATATGTAGAAATCTGTGCCTGTCTCAGGGGAATCTATGGGGCATATTTACATGGGACTGGGGCGGCGCAGCGTTGCGCAAAATTGGTAGTGCCACACTGTGTCAATTCTTAAGCGCAGAGATGCGCTGTATTTACAACAATACAGCACACCTCCGTGTTTCCCCTAGCGCTGCTGCTAAAGTTAGCTGCCAGCACCAATGCAGGCATCCTGCACCATAGTGCATGGGTATCTGCGTTGAAGGGAAGGATTGTTTTACGTGCAGTTTCCTGCACCTAAACAATCTATAATGGTGATTTGGCACTTCTATGTGTGCTGCTAAATGCAGCACACAAAGAAGTAGCAAATCGTCATTACTGAATGATTGTTTATGTGCAGGAAGGGACATCTTCCTTCACATAAGCAATCATGAATGGCCCTTTACTCTTTCTATGTGTGCTGCATTCTGCTCAATGGTGCAAGAGTGCCTGCGTTAGTGCTAGGCAGCACATTGTGTGCCAGCGTGTGAAAAAGTCAGGAATGGGCTGTATTATTTTAAATGCAGCACCTTCCTGCCCTTCCCCATCAGGGAGCACAGCGCAGTACAGAGTAGCAAGGTGGATCGCTGCGTTGCGTGATGTCTTCATAAAAATGCCCCATAGTATACAACAAATACAATGAAAGAACAAACCACTCACGATTCCTTACAAATTAATGTCAATGCATTGCCTTCAGTAAAACTATGTATAGGCAGATAGAGTGAGACCCATGGCACTGTCTGGGATGCCTAAAGTGACACAACCCTCAGATACGGCTCACTTTTTGTGTTACTCAGGTTGTTGCAGCTGCTACCTGCAGACTATGGGCCTGATTCTAACTTCGGCGGGCGGCGGAGGCAGCCCGCCGAAGTTCCCCCACCAAAATACCGCTCCGCGGTCTAAAGACCGCTGAGGGTATTTTGGGATTTGCCCTGGGCTGGCGGGCGGCCGCCAAAAGGCCGCCCGCCAGCCCAGGGCAAATCAACCTTCCCACGAGGACGCCGGCTCAGAATTGAGCCGGCGTAGTGGGAAGTTGCGACGGGTGCAGTGGCACCCGTCGTGTATTTCAGTGTCTGCATAGCAGACACTGAAATACTTTGTGGGCCCTCTTACGGGGGCCCCTGCAGTGCCCATGCCATGGGCATGGGCACTGCAGGGGCCCCCAGGGGCCCCCCGGCACCCCCTACCACCATCCTGTTCCTGGCGGGAGACCCGCCAGGAACAGGATGGCGGTAGGGGGTGTCAGAATCCCCATGGCTGCGGAGCGCGCTCCGCAGCCATGGAGGATTCTGTAGGGCAGCAGAAAACCGGCGGGAGACCGCCGGTTTTCCTTGTCTGACCGTGGCCGAACCGCCGCGGTCAGAATGCCCTGCGGGGCACCGCCGGTCTGTCGGCGGTGCTCCCGCCGACCCTGGCCCCGGCGGTCTGAGACCACCGGGGTCAGAATGACCCCCTATAGCCCCAAATTAAGGGGAGATGACACACGTTCCTGTGCAAGTGAACCTTCAAAAGATGAAGCGTTCCCCTATTGTCAAGGTCCTTGATAGTCTCTCTCTCTCTCTCCCAAGTAATCATCATATTAACTATTTATGAAGAGATCACTACTAACTGGAAAGCCTTATGTACTTAATTAACAATGGTTATAAAATCTGGTTCATTCAGTTAATTGTAAAAAAATATATCAGATGCAGACAGCCTGAAAAAGAGGCCGGATCAGAACAGAGCAGCATTGCGCTTTGCTACACTGTCATCAAAAATGTTGACACCAGTGTAGCAAAGTGCAAGGAGACCCACTGATTAAATTGGGTGCGTCATTTTAACACCTTCTCTGAGCAGGAGTTAAAAATGACAGAAAAAATGGAGCAGTGAAATCTTTTGAATTTCACGGCGCCATTTTTTCAGGCCTCCTAATGGGGGAACGTCCCCCTTGCATACATTATTCCTGGTGCAGGCAAAATGTGGCGCAAGGGGTTCAAAAGTGGTGCAATGCATGCATTGAACCACTTTGTGAATATGGCCGGGGAAAAGGTCACCTTATCTTAAACAAAATGACTCTAAGCTGGCACTAAAGTGGCTCAAGGGGCTCTTAAATCTGCCCCACATTCCTTGCACTAGATTTTCAAAGCAAGTAATTTCATGAACATGCTGCACAAATGCATAGGTGACATGAATAACGCTTCCTTTCATGCAATTATATAATGGTAGCATATAAAATAAATCAAGTTTGACATAATTCATGTTCTTCGAATTTCTAGCATTCATGCAATGAGGAACCCACCTCCTAGTTTCACTCTTTGTTTACTTTACAAAAATTCCCAAAACTTCTCTGCAGCCCCCGTTTTTTGCCTGAATCGATTGATGTACTTAGTAAATAATAGTTATACACTGATGAAAATTACATTATTTTTTCATCAAACCTTTGCAATGTTACTCTTTTAGCACAAAATTTGCTCCTCTAGTACTGTTTATGAAAAGGTGTAGGCCCTGTACTAGCAGGCAATTGTTTGAAGTAAGAAATGACCCTATTTTTACTATGGCAACTAATCTTTTGCAAGAAAAAAGTTACAAAACTGTATAATGCAAAGTTTCTGAGAAATTGCATGAATCATGTGCAATACGATATGTAAGATTTCTGTACATGTCCCCTGCATAACTATATTTTCACCCAGGCCTACTGAGAAAGAATTTAAGTCTAGTTAGAACAATTATCCCAGATACTACGGGGCAGATTACAAGGGCCCCTTAGCGCCACATTTGCGGCAAAACTTTTGCTGGAAATGTGAAGCTAACAGGTCATTACCATAGTGCCATATTTACAAGGTGGCCCGAACTAGGATTGTGCCACCTTGTAAACCCTTTGCGCCACATCATGAATAATACATGCATGATTTATGCTAAGGGGGCGTTCCCTCATTAGAGTTTTTGAGGTATTAGCAATTTTTAACGCCTGCTTGAAGCAGGTGTTAAAATAAGGCTCCCATTGATTTAAACGAGCCTCCTAACATTATACTGGATTAGCGTACTGTTTTTAACCCTTATTCAGTATAGCATTACAATAGCGTAAAAAAGTGATGCTATTGCCCCTAACATTCGCCATGTTGTAAATACGGTGCTACCATGGTGGCGTTCGGGGACGCAAAGGGGCCAGAAACAAGAAGAATTTAGGTAAATATGTGTACTGAGGTTTCAAATTTGAATTTATAATGTAGTTCTTAATCACATTTATACTGATGTTTTCAAAAGTTATATTGCTTTTAGGTAACTTGCAATATGAATTTCATTTGAATTTATGTACCGACATTCTCTTTTATTTGTAGTTACATGTTCACAAATGATGTGTTAAATGCGCACTATTGAATTATACCTTTAAATTTATATGACTATGCCTGTATTTCTTTCAGCATAAAATATTGATTTCTGTTTGCATGTCTTTTGCTTTGCAGGTTCGTTAGATTGGTAATATATGTAACACTGTATCAGCAATAAAGCGACTCAGAAATGGACCTTGGAAAAGAACCTGGAGAGCCAGAGCATTAACTGGCAGTCCCTATTCAGAAATGTATTGAGGAGTTGCTGTTGACCAAGGACTGGTATGGGAAAGTCTGCAAATGTTGCAGCTCACAATATGAGAATGAAAAGGACAAGGAAACCCCTGATGGAGTGAATGACGGGTGTTGCTTAGAAGATTTGTGTGGGATTAATTAGTGTTCTTACAGGTTGATGTGGGCCACTACACCTCTGCACTTTGAGAGGTGCAAACCTCTATACTTTCCCCTTTTTGTCCCTTGGCTGAGTGTGGCTTAGGCTAACACTTATTTCCTTAACGCTAGAAGACTCTTGACCAAGCTTCTGAAATGCTAATACCTTCCTTCTGTACGCATGCACATATATTTTTTCCTTTTTCTGTATTTCCTTAACTTTTGAGAATTTTTTATTTAATCACCCTTGAGAACTTAAACCCTATGTTAGGTGACTAAAGAGATTACTCATGTTTAAGAGAGAGGATTGGAGACTTTTAGAAATGGGGTCTCTAATTGGCAGAAGAATACACCCTTGCCCAAGTACATACCACAATCTTAGTCAGGGTCAGGCACCCTCTGGTAGCTTGGCACTGCACAGTCAGGCTTAATTTAGAAGGCAATGTGTAAAGTATTTATTACTTTTTGAATGGACTACGATTTTGACTGCATTTACCATGATGCATTGGGGTCATACTTTGTTGCTGGAGTGTAGGTAGTGTGCTCCCATTCTTTGAAACTGTCTTACTGACGGCTCCTTTGAGCCACGGCTGACGAGCCTTGGAGCCACCTGTGCGCCATGAGTGGTACTTAAAACTGAGAAGACATTTGGCGGCATTTCAAGCAAGCCCCTATACCATGCTGCTCCCTGATGATGATGGGCTAAACCCAGAAACACATGTACAGGGATATACAGCACTTGCTGCACCTATGGAGGTTAAAGACTTTATTACTTTTTGAATGGACTATGAATCGACAACATTTACCATGCTGCATTAGGGTCATACTTTGTTGCTGAGGTGTGGATAGTGTGCTCCCATTCTTTGAAACTGTCTTTTGATGGCTCCCTTGAGCCACGGCTGAAGAGCCTTGGGAGCCACCTGTGCACCATGAGTGGTACTTAAACCTGAGAAGACATTTGGCGGCATTTCAAGCAAACCCCTATACCATGCTGCTCCCTGCTTATGATGGGCTAAACCCAGAAACACGTGTACAGAGATATACAACACTTGCTGCATCTACGGAGGTGAAAGACTTTATACTTTTTGAATGGACTATGAATTCAACTGCATTTACCAGGCTTCATTGGAGTCATACTTTGTTGCTGGAGTGTGGGCAGTGTGCTCCCTTTCTTTGAAACTGTCTTATTGATGTCTCCCTTGAGCCACGGTTGACAAGCCTTGGGAGGCACCTGTGTGCCATGAGTGGTACTTAAACCCGAGAAGACATTTGGCGGCATTTCAAGCAAGCCACTATACCGTGCTGCTCCATGCTGGTGACGGGCTAATCCCAGAAACATGTGTACAGGGATATACAGCACTCGCTGCACCTACTGAGGTGAAAGACTTTATTACTTTTTGAATGGACTACAAATTCGATTGCGTTTACCATGCTGCATTCGGGTCATACTTTGTTGCTGGAGTGTGGGCAGCGTGCTCCCTTTCTTTCAAACTGTCTCATTAATGGCTCCCTTGAGCCACGGCTGATGAGCCTTGGGAGGCACCTGTACGCCATGAGTGGTAAGTAAACCTGAGAAGGCATTTGGCGGCATTTCAAGCAAGCCCCTATACAGTGCTGCTCCCTGCTGATGACGGGTTAAACCCAGAAACACTTGTACAGGGATGTACATCACTTGCTGAACCAACGGAGGTGAAAGACTTTATTACTTTCTGCATGGACTACGAATTCGACTGAATTTACCACAATGGAGTGTGGGCAGTGTGCTCCCTTTCTTTGAAACAGGCTTAACTTAGAAGGCAATGTGTAAAGTATTTGTGCAATAAATCATACAGTAACACAGTGAAAACACCACAATAATACACCACACAGGTTTAGAAAAATAGATAATATTTATTTGAGTACAATAAGGTGAAAATCATGTTGAAATATCACGTTTAAAAGGTTGAGAACAGTCTTAATCCTTAGAAATGAACAGTTGTCTCCTGGTTACACACAGTTCCTGGTATGCATTTAAATTTAAAATAACGGCACACAGAGACCGGAGAGGAGGAGAAGCGGGAAAAATAGGGTGTTGTGTCAAAATTTCTGGCAGGACACAGACGATGTGTTGTTTCTTTCCACGCTGCAAAGGGTTTGCGTTGTTTTTGGGCACGCAGTCTTGATTCCTCACTGGGGTGCGTGGATATTTTGACGCCCAAGGACAATGCAGGGAAAGTCCTTGATGCCCTGAAAGAAGGCACGGGGCTGCGTTGGTTTGGAAAGCAATGCGTCAAATTTTTCAGTCGTAAGGCAGGTGCTGCATTGAATTTCCACTCGGGAAGTCAGGCTGCGTCGGTCTGGTCAGCCCTCCAGTGATTCCTTGGTCACAAGGCAGGCTTCATGTCGTTTTCTACAGGTGGTGCATCAATTTTCAACTCACACATTTCTTTGAAGAGATGAAGGCCCTCATTCCGACCCTGGCGGTTTGAAACCGCCAGGGTGGAGGGCAACGGAAGCACCGCCAACAGGCTGGCGGTGCTTCCAGGGCTATTCTGACCGAGGCGGTAAAGCCGCGGTCCGAAAAGGGGAACCCGCGGTTTCCCGCCGGTTTTCCCCTGGCCCAGGGAATCCTCCATGGCGGCGCTGCTTGCAGCGCCGCCATGGGGATTCCGACCCCCTTCCCGCCAGCCTGTTCCTGGCGGTAAAACCCACCAGGAACAGGATGGCGGGAACGGGTGTCGTGGGGCCCCTGGGGGCCCCTGCACTACCCATGCCACTGGCATGGGCAGTGCAGGGGCCCCCTTACAGGGCCCCACCATGATTTTCACTGTCTGCTATGCAGACAGTGAAAATCGCGACGGGTGCTACTGCACCCGTCGCACCCCTGCAACTCCGCCGGCTCCATTCGGAGCCGGCTTCCTCGTTGCAGGGGCTTTCCCGCTGGGCCAGCGGGCGATCTTCTGGAGATCGCCCGCCGGCCCAGCGGGAAAGTCAAAATGACCCCCGCGGTCATTTGACCGCGGTGCGGTCTTTGGGCGGATTCGGAATGAGCCCCGAAGTCTTTTTGACCCTGAGACTTCAGAAAACAGGAGGTAAGCTCAATTCAAGCCTTTGGAGAGCAGTTTTGGGGGAAGGTAAAGCCCTTCCAGTAAAGTCAGAGGGCAGTAGGGCAGCAGTCCTTCACAGCAAAACAGTCCAGAGGAGTCCTTTGGAAGCCAAGAAGCTCCTCTGACAGGGTGCAGGTGTAGATCCAGAAGTGTCTCAGTTAGTGGGGTTCGATACTTTGAAGTGGGGGAGACTTCAAACAGTGGTTTTGAAGTCCACAAATTCCCCTTTCAGCCCAGTCCTTTCTACCAGGGTCCCAGTGGGGGGTTATCAGTCTATTGTGGGAGGGCAGGCCACTGACCTTTGAAATGTAAGTTTCAGGCCCTCCACGCTTCCAACCCAGGAAGACCCATTCAGTATGCATATGTGACTGAGTATCCTATGTTTATGGTTGACTGGGTGAAATGCACAAGGAGCTCTCAACCAGCACATACTAGACGTTGCCTGGAGACAGGCTGTAAGGCACAGATGGTTTTAGGTGGAGAGAAATGTTAACTTTTTAAAAGTGACATCTCTAAAATAGCAATATTAACTACAACCTCAACAATAAGCAGGATTTTCTATTACCATTTTGGTCATACTAAATATGACTTGGTTTCCCCTCTCAGATCAGAATCTACCACTCCAAAATTATATGAGGGTAGTCCTAATGAAAGGAGCAGGCCTCAGGAGTGGAAAATGAATATGAGTTTTCCACTACCAGGGCATATAAAACACATATCTACACGTCCTGTCTTTTACCTACATAGCACCCTGCACTGTGGGTTACCTAGGGAGCCTACCTTAGGAGTGACTTATCTGTGGAAAAGGGGGAGTTTAGGGCTTGGCAATTACTTTTAAATGCCAAGTCAAAGTGGCAGTGAAACTGCACACACAGGCCTTGCAATGGCAGGCCTGCAACATGGTTAAGGGGTTACTTATGTGGGTGGCACAATCAGTCCTGCAGTTCCACTAGTAGCATTTAATTTACAGGCCCTGGGCACATGTAGTGCACTTTACTAGGGACTTATAAGTAAAACAGAAATGCCAATTGGGGATGAACCAATGTTACCATGTTTAAGATAGAGAGTATATGCACTTTAGCACTGGTTAGCAGTGATAAAGTGCGCAGAGTCCTAAAACTAGCAAAAAGAGTGTCGTAAAAGTGGAGGGAGGAAGGCAAAAAGTTGGGGGATGACCACCTTAAGGCTGTCAGGTCTAAGAGAGACTCTTCTCCGAGCGCCAGATTTTACTGCTAATTTTCAATATTGCTGCAACAGACCCACTGGTTTGTCTTATGCTGATTCACCTAAACATTTTCAGGAGGTTTGGGTTTCCTTGTGTTATCTTGTACCTTTACAGCATGGTTTTGAGACTGATTTACGTTAACATGACTGCTAGCTTGTAGTAACAATTCTTAATATTATTCCTGATTCTTGGTCCTCATTTTGTACCCAAATGGGTAACACTGTCAATCAATTTGTTTGACTTGATAACTCCCTTCACCACTCTTTCGACAAAGAAAGATTCCTCAGGTAACCGATTGTAAGAGATTGGCCCAGTGCTGGATCCCCTCAATGTATGATTCTTTATATCAAGATAAACTATCAAATCACAAATAGCTGCAGACTGGTCTTTATACTGTCATCACCCTCTACAAGGTCTATTGTATCAGTAGGTAGTGATGTCATGTCTTATCACAGTCATCTACTTTATGAATTGCTGTCACTTGGATGAGGGAGTTTACCATCAGATTATTGTCAAATGCTCTTGTGTGATCAAGTCCTACAACAAGGTTCTCCAATGAGAGTGAAGGGCAATTGTGCCCACTGTTTAGGCTACTAATGCATTTAAAATATATTTTTGAGGGTCTTGGTGACGTTTGTGATTCCACTGAATAAGTAAAGGTTTAACAGGGCATATCCAACCTTTCCTCTGGTACATGGGAATGTTAGAACTGTAAACAATAATGTTTCCCAAAGTTTCATTTGGAAAACAAACCACATTATAACTTTTCCATACCATATGGTAACCCATCCATATATGGCTGTATGTTGCGTAGTCTTGAGTTAAGTATCCCCACCCCAATCATTTGAACATACCACTGTTAAACAGAATTCAACCCAACAATGAGGGCCCAGGCAATAAAGATGGTAGTTTACAAAAAGTCAGGATATTGGGGATAAAAAAAACGTGAGTGGAGTTGATCATCAGTCCAATGTTCCAGTTGTCAAAACAACAGCAAGTGTAGGGTCCCTGTCCGTTCATTTCTCGGCTGAGAGATGCTGCTGTTTTGACTAACTGCACGTTGACTCATCTTGCTGTTCCATCACCAACCCCCTGATTTCTTTGTCCATGAAACTTTCCTCTGCTTACTCTAAGACACAGTACTCTGACGGTCTGTGGCCTGAGCAACCTCACCAACGCCTGCTTCCAGTGTCGAAACATTGAGACTCTGACAGGATAGAATACACACCTTTCAAACGCAGAAGTCTCTATGCCTTTATCATTGGAATTGGACACTAATACTTCAATTAAGCTTTCAGTCTTTCCTTTTTGTTGGAAAATGGGTTACTAGTAAGGGCAGGTAGGTACCTACACTTAGCAATAGGCCACTAACCTCCACTAAGGTCCAGTTAGGTCTCAGTAAATTAAACCCAGCTCAACCCTTGGTAGCTTGGCAACGAGCGTCAAGGTTCAACTTAGGAGACAGAGTGTAAAGCATTCAAATATCACAAAACAGTATTTAAATAAAACACAGGAAACAGTTTAAAAATCCAAAACCAATTTATAAAAATAGATTATATTTTTATCTTTAAAATGACACCAAAACAAATAAAATCGGATAAGGGGAACCGGAGATATGAATTTTTAAAGAATTTTTTTTTTTTTAGCGCCTAGAAACAAAAAGCGCCAATCGGGTCATCGGGTTGCACCTTGACCGGGGCAAAGTGAAAGTTTCAGGCCGACCGTGATGGAGCCCTGCTCGGCTACAGAGCGCGGGAGGCCTCGGTTAAAATGTTACCTTCATACTTAGTCTTTTTTTCGAAGATTTTCTTCAGCGGGACGAACCTGCCAGTCCAATCCGACCTCCTGGAGCCCTTCTCCGGATACGCGATGCTGGAATCCTCGGTGGAGATTTTTACCTTCGGACTTAGTCGTTTTTTTGAGGTGAAAATCCTTCGACCGGGGTAAACCTGGATCTTGATCTGATGTCCATGGAGCCCTTCTCGGATACGATGGCTGGGAGGTCCCGGTCAACTTTTTACCTTCGGACTTACTCTGTTTTTCGGAGATTTTTCTTTACCGGGACGAACCAGCAAATCAGGCCAGGTCGCGGTTGAGGCAAGCCGGCTAGAGTTGCCGCGGCGGGTCGGTCCCTCTATGGATCTTTTTTACAAAAATTCTCCAAACTTCTCCAAACTTCTGGGGCTTCTCCCAGATGTCCTTTTAAGGTTCTTTTGGGGTCCACAGCTCACCCCAAGGGTCCAGAAGTTCTGAGATGGTCCTTGGGGGGTGCGGACTACAACTCCCAGAATGCACCTGGCGCAAACTCCTTTTTGGCCACTGGGCAGTGGTCAGCTGGTCGCTTTCTTCAGGAGTTGGTGCAGGGGACTCTGGATAGCAATTTTTCACCTCTAGCAAACAGGGAGTCCCTCCTTGAACCAGTTGAAGCCAGGCAAAGTCCTTCTTGTGGTGAAGCCCAAGTGTGCAGCTGGTGCAGTCCTTCTGAGTGCAGGTTCCAGTTGCAGGCCAGGGGTCCAGCAGGGCAGTCCTTCTTCTCCTTTGGTTCTTCCTTGTTGGAATCTGATGGGGATCTGAGGTGTGGGTGCAGGTCTGCCAGTTTTATCCTTGCTCCTGGGTGAAAAGCAGGGGGTCCTGGTTCTCCAATCAGGTGCAGGGTCATTCCCCCTTTGATGACCACTTCCTGGGAAGTGTGGCAAAAATCAATCCCAATAGGCAACATTCTCTAAAAATCCATCATGGCTGAATCTGATTTTTGGAGGTTACATCTGGCTGAGCCCACCCACTGGTGTGGCTAAAAATCATAAACACACCCCTCTCCTGCCCTCTCCTAATCTAATCAAGGGGGCACCTAGTTGTCTGGGGTTGCAGGATGTGGGGGTGTTGCTGGTTGCTCCAAATGTCCTTCTCTGCCTTTGAAGACCAGTTTGGCAGCCCTCCCCCTTCCTGCCTCACCGTCTGCTGAGGGGAGATTCCCTCCCACAGGCACATTCCTTTGTGTGAAGCCAGGCCACTTCACACCTCATCAAGGCAGCTTGGTCAAGCTGCTCAAGGCTGGCCAATCAGAGCACAGCAGCAAAAACAATGCAGGGCTGAAATTGGTAACTTTTCAGGTAAAGTTTAAAACTCTTTACCTCAACAAGTTATATTAAATCCCACAACTGGAAGTTGTGGGATTTATTACAACACTTAATTTGATACCAAACTCTGGGTATGCATCATTTAAGGAGACTTTAAAAATTAAAATAAAGTCTCCCCATTCTAGCCTATGAAGGCCATTTACTACAATGAGGGAAAAACGAATTTGGCTGTTTTTACCTCACCAGGGCTTATAAAACTATTTTTATAAAGTCCCTGCTTATAGTTACATGGCACCTAGCCCTAGGGGCACATAGGGCACACCTTAGGGGTGACTTATATGTAAAAATAAGGTAGTTTAAGACTTTGGAACTACTTTTAATTCCAAAGTCGAATTTGCATATAACTTTAATTTAAAAGCAGCCAGCAAGGCAGGCCTGCCTTTAAAATGACACTGGGCACCTCAGCAGTGCACCTATGGGTGCACCACCTATGCTGTGGTCCCTAAACCTACATGCCCTACCATATACTAGGGACTTATAGGTAGGTTAACTTAGCCAATTATAATTAGCCTAATTTGCATATTGATTTTACACAGAGCACAGGCCCTGGGACTGGTTAGCAGTACCCAGGGCACCATCAGCGTCAGGAAAACACCAGCAAAAAGTGGAAAATGGGGGCAAAAAGTTAGGGGGCCTCTGCAATCAGCCCTGTTTTCTCACACAAGCCCCCCCCAGCCCACACTCCCAGGAGACTCAGCCCAACCCTGGGAGAGTCTTCCTGGCTTGTTAGGCGAGGAAGACAGTGAAGAAAACTGGCTGTCCCTTCGCAGGGCCTACTCTGCCTTACATCCTCCTGTCATGGTCACTCCCTCTGGGTAGTGAACCCACCCCAACAGTGAAAGGACCCATCTCAAACTGAAACTTCCCTCTAGGGGGTCTTCCTCCTCTCTCTCTGACAACTTGGGTAGTGAGGTGCCCACCTCCCCTACTCCTAACTTTGCTAGGGCAACACCTAGCTTACCCAAAGAGGTCACCCAACACTTGAGCAACCCCACCATGACCAACAGGGTCAGGGGGCCTACTTTGCTATTGGCCCTGGGGTCTGCCTCCCAGGCCAAGTACAGTGCTGCCAGGAAGGCTAGCACCCAGCAGAGGCTACTGACAGCTGTCAGTACCCAGAACCACACCCTAAGCTCTCCACTGACAGGTGGCTGAGCTGCTTTAGGGGCAACTGTGGGGTCCTGGCACCCCTCTTGCTGTCTAGAGTGGGGGGCTACCACCTCCTGTGGCAGACACCCTCCTTCCACTCTCCCTTCTGTCAGTGCAGGGGCAACACCCTGCATCTGGACAGCTGCCTGACTACTCAGGACTTCCTTGGGGTCAGGTGAGGCCTCACCAGTGCCAACTCTGGGCTCCCCCCACTGGGGCAGAAGGCCTTTGGCTCCCTGGAACTCTCTTTAAGAGTGGCCTACCCTTCCTTTTCTTCGTTCCTTTTCTTGGGGACCCCTGTCTCCTAACTGTAGGGACTGACTCCCCAGGACTTTGGGTTGGGGGGGCGCCCTGGGCGACCACCCCATCTGGGACCAGACTCACCTCTGGGAGGTCATTGCCCAGGATACAATCTAGGGGGAGGTCAGCACTGACTACCACCCTAAACCAGTCAAGGATACCCTCCCTCTCTAGGGGCACTATGGCTACAGGTTTGGAGGTGACCTCCCCTGTGGCTATCCTGACTTTCCTTGTCTCTCCTGGGACATACATGTCTGGGGTCACTAACCGGTCACTCACCATAGTGTGACTGGCACAGGTGTCTCTCAGTCCAGTGGTAGGGATCCCATTCACCTGAATGGGGTGGAAGTGCCTACTCCCACCCTCAGGGATCACCAGCTTACCATCTGGTCCTGTCTCCCAGCTCAATGCTAGGAGGACTTCATCATCTGAGGAGTCCTCCTCCATGGCTACACTGGACAGCCCAGTGCTAACCACCTTCTTTGGACAGGCTGCATCTCCTCTGAAGTGACCTGTCTGCTGACAGTCAAAGCAAGCCCTACTGTCCAAGAGCTTTTTTAACCCTGGGTCTCCCTGTCTCTGCTTGTCAGAGTGGGAGTGGGATTTACTCTCCTCCTTCTTAGGGTTCTGGGGTACAGAGGGAGTCTCTGTGGTGGGCTTACCACCTCCCTCCTTAGGTTTTTGGGGACCTGACCCCCCCTTCTTGGAGTCTCCCCCCTGGGACTTGACAACCACCCTGGTTCTCAACCACTCATCAGCTGCCTCCACTAGCTCTCTAGGGTTGGCAAGCTTAGAGTCCACTAGATGCTGGCGTAACCTTTCTTGGGTACAATTGGTCAAGATGTGCTCTCTCATGATCAGATTGTATAACCCCTCATAAGTATTTACTTTGTTACCAATAATCCAGCCCTCTAGTGCCTTAAGCGAGGTGTCTACAAAGTCAACCCAAGACTGGGTACTGACCTTCTGGGTGTCCCTAAACTTCATTCTATACTGCTCTGGGGTCAGACCAAACTTCTTGGTTAAGCACCTCTTCATACTAGGGTACGAATCTGCCTCTTCCCCCCTTAAGGTCAGAAGCCTATCCCTCCCTGAGTTGGGGACCAACTCCCATAAAAGAGAACCCCAGTATTGAGGCCTAACCCTTCTCATTTGGAGTGCCCTCTCAAAGGCCTCCAACCACTTATCTATATCATCCCCCTCTACATAAGCAGGAACCACCCCCTTGGGTAATCTGGGGCAAAAACCCCCACCGAGGGACACCTCAACTTCTCTGTCGCTGCCACCATCTCTTTTCTCTCTCTTTGCCCACTTTTTCTTTTCTAGGGCCAGCTTCTCTGCGTCCAAAACTATGAATGCTAGCTGGGCCTCCAGCTTTCTTTCTCTGAGGGACAGGTTCTCTCCTCCTGAAGGGACCCCCTTCCCCCAACTAGCTTTGGGACTGCCCCTAGTGACTGTCTGTAATGAGGACCGGTCTTCCTCATCCTCACTTAGGCTCAGATGCCCTCCCTCCCCTGAGTGGTGAGAGCTAGCATCCTCCCCTACTTCTCCCTCCTCTGGAGCTTCCTCTGGGTCTACCTCTTGGGCCTCAGCCCATGCTGTCAGGGATTTGATCAGGACATGCTTCCTGAGGTCAGTGGTTGCAGCGAACCCTCTTTCAGTACACAACCCCCTAAGCTGGACTACTGTCATTGTGGGTAGGCTAGCCAGATCAAGCTCCATGGTTCCCTAGTTTTGTGTCAACAAAAACTTTTTGCAAAAATTGGAAACAAGAATTTAGAAAAATCACAAAAATTCAATAATTGAAATTAATCCAAATTAAAAACAATTTTTGCACTAGGACAATTTAAAGGATTTTTCATTTGTTTTACTTAAAACTGTAACGTGATACTGAACACAAAAATGTTGGAAAATGGGCCACTGGTAAGGGCAGGTAGGTACCTACACTTAGCAATAGGCCACTAACCTCCACTAAGGTCCAGTTAGGTCTCAGTAAATTAAACCCAGCTCAACCCTTGGTAGCTTGGCAACGAGCGTCAAGGCTTAACTTAGGAGACAGAGTGTAAAGCATTCAAATATCACAAAACAGTATTTAAATAAAACACAGGAAACAGTTTAAAAATCCAAAACCAATTTATAAAAATAGATTATATTTTTATCTTTAAAATGACACCAAAACAAATAAAATCGGATAAGGGGAACCAAAGATATGAATTTTTAAAGAATTATTTTTTTTTTAGCGCCTAGAAACAAAAAGCGCCAATCGGGTCATCTGGTTGCACCTTGACCGGGGCAAAGTCAAAGTTTCCGGCCGACCGCGATGGAGCCCTGCTCGGCTACAGGGCGCGGGAGGCCTCGGTTAAAATGTTACCTTCACACTTAGTCTTTTTTTCGAAGATTTTCTTCAGCGGGACGAACCTGCCAGTCCAATCCGACCTTCTGGAGCCCTTCTCCAGATACGCGATGCTGGAATCCTCGGTGGAGATTTTTACCTTCGGACTTAGTCGTTTTTTTTAGGTGAAAATCCTTCGACCGGGGTAAACCTGGATCTTGATCCGACGTCCATGGAGCCCTTCTCGGATACGATGGCTGGGAGGTCCCGGTCAACTTTTTACCTTCGGACTTAGTCTCTTTTTCTGAGATTTTTCTTTACCGGGACGAACCAGCAAATCAGGCCGGGTCGCGGTGAGGCAAGCCGGCTAGAGTTGCCGCGGCGGGTCGGTCCCTCTATGGATCTTTTGTACAAAAATTCTCCAAACTTCTGGGGCTTCTCCCAGATGTCCTTTTAAGGTTCTTTTGGGGTCCACAGCTCACCCCAAGGGTCCAGAAGTTCTGAGATGGTCCTTGGGGGGTGCGGAGTACAACTCCCAGAATGCACCTGGCGCAAACTCCTTTTTGGCCACTGGGCAGTGGTCAGCTGGTCGCTTTCTTCAGGAGTTAGTGCAGGGGACTCTGGATAGCAATTTTTCACCTCTAGCAAACAGGGAGTCCCTCCTTGAACCAGTTGAAGCCAGGCAAAGTCCTTCTTGTGGTGAAGCCCAAGTGTGCAGCTGGTGCAGTCCTTCTGAGTGCAGGTTCCAGGTGCAGGCCAGGGGTCCAGCAGGGCAGTCCTTCTTCTCCTTTGGTTCTTCCTTGTTGGAATCTGATGGGGATCTGAGGTGTGGGTGCAGGTCTGCCAGTTTTATCCTTGCTCCTGGGTGAAAAGCAGGGGGGTCCTGGTTCTCCAATCAGGTGCAGGGTCATTCCCCCTTTGATGACCACTTCCTGGGAAGTGTGGCAAAAATCAATCTCAGGAGGCAACATTCTCTAAAAATCCATCATGGGTGAATCTGATTTTTGGAGGTTACATCTGGCTTAGCCCACCCACTGGTGTGGCTAAAAATCATAAACACACACCTCTCCTGCCCTCTCCTAATCTAATCAAGGGGGCACCTAGTTGTCTGGGGTTGCAGGATGTGGGGGTGTTGCTGGTTGCTCCAAATGTCCTTCTCTGCCTTTGAAGACCAGTTTGGCAGCCCTCCCCCTTCCTGCCTCACCATCTGCTGAGGGGAGATTCCCTCCCACAGGCACATTCCTTTGTGTGAAGCCAGGCCACTTCACACCTCATCAAGGCAGCTTGGTCAAGCTGCTCAAGGCTGGCCAATCTGAGCACAGCAGCAAAAACAATGCAGGGCTGAAATTGGTAACTTTTCAGGTAAAGTTTAAAACTTTTTACCTGAACAAGTTATATTAAATCCAACAACTGGAAGTTGTGGGATTTATTACAACAATTAATTTGTTACCAAACTCTGGGTATGCATCATTTAAGGAGACTTTAAAAATTAAAATAAAGTCTCCCCATTCTAGCCTATGAAGGCCATTTACTACAATGAGGGAAAAACGAATTTGACTGTTTTTACCTCACCAGGGCTTATAAAACTATTTTTATAAAGTCCCTGCTTATAGTTACATGGCACCCAGCCCTAGGGGCACATAGGGCACACCTTAGGGGTGACTTATATGTAAAAATAAGGTAATTTAAGACTTTGGAACTACTTTTAATTCCAAAGTCGAATTTGCATATAACTTTAATTTAAAAGCAGCCAGCAAGGCAGGCCTGCCTTTAAAATGACACTGGGCACCTCAGCAGTGCACCTATGGGTGCACCACCTATGCTGTGGTCCCTAAACCTACATGGCCTACCATATACTACGGACTTATAGGTAGGTTAACTTAGCCAATTATAATTAGTCTAATTTGCATATTGATTTTACACAGAGCACAGGACCTGGGACTGGTTAGCAGTACCCAGGGCACCATCAGAGTCAGGAAAACACCAGCAAAAAATGGAAAATGGGGGCAAAAAGTTAGGGGGCCTCTGCAATCAGCCCTGTTTTCTCACACTTTTGTTGGCACACTTTTGTAACTGAGCACCTTATGTGACTGGGTATTTCGATACCTCTACTAACTAGAATTGAATTACTCCTGTGAATATCTACTTTTTTTATACAGTTCATTACACATATTAATCGAGTTAAATCACACCTTTGTTGCCTGGTTCCTCCATTGTTTGATTGAATCACTGTTAACAATTGTATGACTGCTATAGATGATATCTGGATATTTAACTCAAGGCTACCCAATGTACAGTCCCATATTGGGGGGTTAACATATGTAACTGAAATGTACTGATGATTTGTTTCTTCAAATGAATCTTGGGGAGCCCTTGTTGTTTGCAGTTCTGATTCATGTTTTGTTTTTTCCCTCACTCCATCGGTTCCCGCTACCACGGAAGGGCACTTCGAACAGGTGCTGGCAAGGTGAATACAGTCCTTTGCTCAAACTTTCATTCTGCAGTTGCATCAGGTCAAAGGTGTAATATATATCTTGCTCTTGAATAAGATATAATTAAGGCAAGAATCTTTCCCGTTGCTTATATGTTTCCCCTCCTTGCTCAGAGGGTGTCTGTCTCTGAATAACATCTTCAGTTGGAGCAGAGGATGCCAATGTGCATTGCTTCTTCTGCCACTAATGACAGCTGCCACCATGAATGTGGAGGACACGTAGCTCAGGTGCCTGTTTGCTGGCAGATATGGAGTGATAGGCAATCGTAGGCCCTGGATCATTATATTTCCATTCACTGCTGTTTTCTGTTGCTGAATAACAGCTGGGCCAGGGACCAGTCTCGCACAGCCATAGCTTAGTTATTAATCATCTATGGTTAAGACAGGAGGAAAGAGAGACTATGTGAAGAGGTTGGAAAAGTTACCTTGATAGATCTCAGAAATGAGATGCAGAAAGTTATTACAAGTTAGTGATGGCAATCCAAACAATCTTATTTGCAAAAATTCACCATCTGAGATTCCTTCAGTGGATTGATCATTGTTTCTAACTCGGACTTCTAGCAAGCTCTGGAGATTAAGTGAATATGGCATGTTTAGGTGTGTCAAGTAAATTAGAGCTACGACGCATGGAGGTATACAGCGAAGCAGTAGGGTTGGGGTGCATGTTGAGCTTTTCAGTACTAGATGTGATGAGTGAAGTATAAAAGGGACTAGAGATTAGGAGAGCAGTCCCTAGGAGGAGAGTGCATATGTGATATAGATGAAGAATGTGGTTTGAAGAATGTATATCATCTTAGGTAGGTGATCCATCTTCTGTTGTAAATTTCAAACAATTCATCTTTAGGGGTAGATCAACAGTTTATGCTCTGCTTGGTAGTAAGTGGCTGTAGTTATTTATGAGGTGAGTTGTCAAACCTTTTATAAATCATGGCTATGAGAGGTTGAGCCGTTCAGTGGAGATTCATGAGGCATGCATTTCTTGTGGTGTAATTGGACTGGACCAAAGTAGGCAGCATTAAAAAGCAAATGTGCCTTCTGGGGGCCTATGGGTTTGGCCTTTGGAAGTACTTTGGTCTGTATCAGTGTAAAATAAGCTTCGTTCTAGGTAATGATCCAGACTCCCTTGAGATATGCTTCCATTATGTTGTCTAGCTTCATTCATCAAGGTGTAGGTGAGAGATAATGGTGGAATGGGGGAGTTCATGAGGATAAACTAGTGTTGTCTTATTTGGTAGATACTTTAGGTATGGTATCAGTGCTAATGTTTCTAGTCTTGGTAGAAACATTTGGAGCTTTCATGGTGTTAAACTATGTCATGAAGTACCTGAGGTTGTCTTTTGAGGATTCAATCATGACCTTCTCAAGTTCATACATAGTGACGTGCAGCACACATTTATAGTGATGGTAACCAGAGATAGCATATTTTGTTCATGAGGGATGTGTGTGTTATTTGGGACTAAATAAAAAAAATAGGACCATATTTATGGCCCGGTTTGCATCGCTCTTGTACCATGCAAACCTTAAGTCAGATTTCTGAAGCTTCGCAAAGCCACTTTGAATTGCTTCAAATATCTGGGGTAATGCAACACAGCTCAAATCAATGTGTTGCATTACTCTGCACAAGGAAGGCGAACCATGGGCACTGCATCGGTGTTCCCGATCCCATATAAATGCCATCACCAAGCCTGGTAAATCTGTGAATCTGCCAAAAAGATACCCCTCCCCCGGAGAGACGTAACAAAGAGAAATATCTTTATTTCTCCTTTTTATGTGTCCTGCAGGATGCAACACACATAGAAAGAGGAAAATGCCTCTCAAGATTGTTTTTGAGCAGGAAGGTGCCCCTTTCTAAAAAAACAATCCTTCCTACAATACAAGCACGCTTGCACCATGATGCAAGGGTGCCTGCATTGGCGCTAGGCTGCCAAAATGGCACCACCGCAAGGGAAAAGGACAGGAATGAGCAGTTTCTGACAAATATGGCACATTCCTTTCCTTGTGACGCAGAGCAGCAAGGTGACGTGCAGTGCTGCCCCGAGACACAAACGTCATAAATATGCTCTTCAGTGCATCGATCCATAAAGGTATGTCTGTAGGCAAACTATGAACTTTGTCAATGATTAAGGTTTCCAGGCTTGCAGTAGTCCTTGAGTTTGAGAGATATGAGGGTATTTTTGGATAAACCTCACATTTGGGGACAGCATAGAGAGATAAAAATAAACACCCTTGTGCAACACCAGCATGAGCATACAGCAATAAAACATTGGTTACCTGCATGAGCTCTGTGTTGAAGTATTTACCTGTATCTGAAATAGTCGAATCCTTTCAGTAAATGCATAATTCAGTTTGCATTTTATATAATTGAATATTTTTTATTAACTGAGTATCTCAATTTATATTTAAATGTGTCTAAACTTTCCACACTCAGAACCAATGCTGTATGTCTAATGAATGTCCCAGGCTCTGGGTGTTCATGAGCAGCCTGTGCCTTCTGAAATATGAAATTATTTAAGAGCACATGTCTCATTTGTAGAGTTATGTGAGTTATGAATAACGGATCACTTTTAGCTCCTGATGGACTGCGTGGAACTGTGACGTAAGTGTTAGAGAGTAGTGAAGTTAATGCAGGTTTAGAATGTTGAGTTCGCGGTTACATATAGAAGATTAAAGACGAGTAAAACATAGCTCCGTTTGTGGCACAGTCCCTGGTGGGAGCCCAGGCTGGGGAAGACGCTACAACATTGCATGTAAAAATCACTTTTAAGTACAATTTCACCTTCCGGTGCAAATTAATATTCGGTGCAAATTAAGGATGACTATAGTATAAAATTAAGGAGCAAAATCACAGTTGGGTGCAAAATCATCAGAAGCATGGAAACAATTTCAGGAGTAAAAAGGACTTTTAGGAGAAAAAACATTGGGTGCAAATAACCGAGGTACAAAATCACCTGTGCTGCAAAAAGATGAGTGTGCACTTAGATGCAAAAAAACATTCAAAATATGGAGATAATGAGGTGGAAAATGTTGTTCATTAGAATAGCATCTCATTGGTTTACGGAAAATTTACGATCAAAAACATTTCACAAATGCTGTGCATCCTCACCATCCATACACTCGAATGGAAAGGACTCTTTGGGCAAGCGGACTACTGCACCTAACAACCAGTAGCTAATGGTAAGGCAGAACAAATCATCTGACTTCATCAAAAGTGTGAATGTTGTTTTCTTTACGCAGTGGATGAAAGGGCCCAATGGTTTTGCTGTGGATGGTATTTTCTGGCAAATAAATAACCCTGTTTGTTGCCTGATCAAAAAAGTGCGGAAGGTTTTTCAGCATGACTGCAGTTTAGCTCTGGGCACTGGAATACTTTGCTTGCTGTTCATTAAGCAACTTGCTTCTGTCTCTAATGGACAAACTGTGTAGTCTGCAACTTGTTTTCTCTAGAATGCATGGCAGATCTTGTACGTATGTTTTAAGGAAGTGATTCTTAAAGGAAAGCAAAATGTTCCTAAATCATTTTCTGAACTGGAGAACTCTAGTATTGAATGTTCTATCTGGAAGACAGCAAGATGTACTGATGCCCTTGCAGTGAAAAGCACCCAAAGCCCATTTGATGGCACGCAGTGATTGGAAAACACACACTGATTCAGTCTTTCTGCTGTTGTACTCTCTTCCAAAGCACAAAGCCCTTACTAGAGCGAAAGGTCTGGTACAAAGAGTGCCTCATTGCACTGCTCTATTTGAGGCCCTGAATGAGTGTAACCACAATAGGTTTTCCACAGCTTCACCATGGTGCAAGGGTGCCTGCGTTGCCTGCAGGGTTGTTTTTGTGGTGGAAGGGGTACCTTTCTGCACAAAAACAATCCTGGATACCTTCCCACACAAAAAAAATCAAGGGAGGGTTGTTCCTCTTTCTACGTGTGCTACAGAATGCAGCACACATAGAAAGAGGAAAAAATGAGGAGAAATAAATATATTTCTTCTCCTTGCGCCTCTCCTCTGGAGGCATAAGATTTTGGCACATTACCAGGTTTACAAGCTTTTGCAAATCTGTGGATGCATCAAAATCTATGGATGTTGCAAGGGAACACTCTCTGCAATGCCCTAGAAATGCCTCTCTTGTGCAGAGTAAGGCAACACAGAGATTTGCATTGCCTTGTCTTACTCCATATCTGAGTTCATTCAAAGTCATGCAAAGTGGCTTTGCATGACCTCATATGTATTTATATATGAGGTCAAGATTTGTGCCTCCGTTGTGTTACAAGAAGTGACGCAACGGCTGTACAAGGGGTTCATAAAAATGCTTCTGCATCGTTATTATTCTGTTGTCAGTGCTTAACCCCTTCACTGCGGGCGTCGGCCACTGGCCGACACCCGCACTACCTCCCTGGTGCGGGTCACGACCAGTGGCCGACACCAGGGAGGGGGTTAATAAATCCTCGGGTGCGTCGCACCAGAGGATTTATTTTTATTTTTTTGATGTCCCAGGGAGACACGGAAGCTTCCGTGTCTCTCCCCCACCCCCCACCGGCCCCTTTGTGACGTCAGCGCAAGGCGAGGCGTCAGCTGCGAGGCGTACTGACGTAACAAAGTTGATTTCCCCATCAGAGCAGGAAGCAGCCTTGCGGCCGCTTCCTGCTCCGATGGGGAAAACGGCCTTCCCCACGTTCGGGAAGGCCTCAGAAGAAAGGGGAGAGTCTCCCCTTTCTTACGAGGCCTTCCTGAAAGTGTTTCCTGGCCCCCGGTCGCAGCTGTGCTGCGATCGGGGGCCAGGAAACATAACTAGACACCAGGGATTTCACTTGGGGGGGTCAGCCCCCTCGGAAAACGGGCCGCCCCCAACCCTGGGGGCATATTTTTTTTTTAAAAAAGGTAGGTGCCCCCTGGGGGGGAGGGGGGCGATCGCGCCCCCACCAGGGGCAACATTTTCTTTTTTTTTAAATAAAAAATAAAAATAAATGGACAGGGGGTCGCCCGTGGGCAGGGCGACCCCCTGTGGGGGCAACATTTTTTTTTTTTTGTTGTAGGGTTTCCCTGGGGCCCCCAAGGAAACCATACAACAACTAAAAAAAATAGATCTATATATATAGATATATCTATGTAGATATATCTAGGTACATGGATATATCTATAGAAAGATCTCTATATATATATATAGATATATGTATATATATATATATATATAGAGAGAGAGAGAGATCTATCTATAGATATATCTATGTAGATAGATATATATATATATAGAAATAGATCTATATATATCACTTTTGTCAATATGTGTGTGGTTTCCCTGGGGGCTGCGATCGGCCCCCAGGAAAACCACACACATATTGACAAAAGTGATATATATATATATAGATCTATCCTCTCTCTCTCTCTCTATATATATATATATATATATATATATATATAAATTTCAAAAAGTATTCACTGTACTCCACGAGGTATCAATAGTGCAAATTTAATCCAAATAGCAACCACCAACGCGTTTCAACTCCCTCAGGAGTCTTGTTCACAGTAAGTGAGTCCCTTTTCGCTTTTGCTATTTATACCCTCAGGTGATACAAACTAAACAGTGCATTATGGTCCATGTAGTTCCCAATTAAATAGAAATAAAAATACATTTTTTTTTTTTTTCTCTTTCTAAATCTTATACTCTCCTCCAAAATAAAGTAAAATAAAAATATACCGAAAATATATACATTTATAATAAATGGTGCTCTTTCTGTATATTCTCCTTCATGATACCTCTCCTTCCACATTCATATTTGTATTGGCTACTGATTACTTCCCCATTAATTTCTCCACTATAATTGTCTGCACTAGACATGTATATTAGTGTCAACCTTTCAACATTTCCCATATGTAAATTTTTAAATATTTGATATTATACTACTGTTATTACATTATCTTAGTCGCGACATTCCTATGCATCTACAGAAATCTGTTTACTATGTACATAGTGATAAATATCTTTTTTGAAAAGTTCCATTGTCCATATATCTTATATTAATGAATGTCAGTCCTTTCTCGCTCGTACAGTTCCTCGTCCATGTTCAACCCAGCCCAGGGTTAAGTCACGCTCATTGAAAGATATATTGGTAAAAAGTCACTATGAAGCACCAACTATGAGAAATTGGCTAAAGAATGAGACAATTGGCTTTTACAAGTGTAATAAATGCAAAGTATGTCAAATTGCAAGAAACAGTAAAACGTATACTGATCACAGTGGCAAGACCATACACATTTTACAAAGAATCACTTGTGAGAGTCAATATGTAGTTTACATGCTTGAATGTGAATGTGGTCTGCGATACATTGGGAGCACAATCTGCCCTTTGAAGAAAAGGATCTTGGAACATACCAGAGCCATTACTAATCAAGATATGAGCTATGCGATGGCAAAACATTTTTCAAAATCACATACTAACGATTGGAGATCACTACGATTCATGGGCATAGCGCAAATGAGAAGGAGTGAGAGAGGAGGTGATAGAATGAAAAAGCTGAGACAAATGGAGAGCAAATTTATTATTCAGCTCCGCACAAAGATGCCATATGGGTTGAACATGGACGAGGAACTGTACGTACATCTATAATTAAGCAATGAGGAGGTATATATGTTAACAACAATGCAATATGGCTACTGACTTTCAATCATTAAGAACCACTGAACTACCATATGTAATGTAAACAAATGATAGAAATGGAGCGAGAAAGGACTGACATTCATTAATATAAGATATATGGACAATGGAACTTTTCAAAAAAGATATTTATCACTATGTACATAGTAAACAGATTTCTGTAGATGCATAGGAATGTCGCGACTAAGATAATGTAATAACAGTAGTATAATATCAAATATTTAAAAATTTACATATGGGAAATGTTGAAAGGTTGACACTAATATACATGTCTAGCGCAGACAATTATAGTGGAGAAATTAATGGGGAAGTAATCAGTAGCCAATACAAATATGAATGTGGAAGGAGAAGTATCATGAAGGAGAATATACAGAAAGAGCACCATTTATTATAAATGTATATATTTTCGGTATATTTTTATTTTACTTTATTTTTGAGGAGAGTATAAGATTTAGAAAGGAAAAAAAAAAAAAAATTATTTTTATTTCTATTTAATTGGGAACTACGTGGACCATAATGCACTGTTTAGTTTGTATCACCTGAGGGTATAAATAGCAAAAGCGAAAAGGGACTCACTTACTGTGAACAAGACTCCTGAGGGAGTTGAAACGCGTTGGTGGTTGCTATTTGGATTAAATTTGCACTATTGATACCTCGTGGAGTGCAGTGAATACTTTTTGAAATTTACATTTTTACGAGACTGGTCCTCTCTGTCACTGGCACCGACAGTGGAGTGCGCCGCTCAACAATTTTCAGACCATACTTGCTTGAGATATATATATATATATATATATATATATATATATAGATATATATATATATATATATATTTGCCGCCAGTTGTCTTGCAGTTGCAGCTTGCGTCTTCAAAGCAATGCACATGCTTCAACTGACGCTTTTCAACTGTAGCTTTTAGGCAGCAATAAAAAAGTCAAGTAAGTATTGTGACTATGTTTCTGCTACAAAAGGGTCAGACTTGTCTAGTGGCAGTTTTAGTGCCATAAAGAAGCGCAGAAGGTTTATATGCCTACTGCAAAGAGAAATCTGTATTTTATGTAAATAGCTGAGTACATTAATAAAGTCAGCCATTACCTACGCTATAATACAAATTAAATGTACGTGCGGGGTAGAGGGCCGCTATGGAGAGATGAAGGGCACTTTTGCTGGGTGGTAATGAGAGAATCCGAGGAGGAGGGAGTGGGAGCACCAATAATGATTGTTGGACTAGGCGCAGGAGGTGCTAAAGACTGTGACAAATGGTATGTGACAAGGTGTTTTTTGAGTGTCTTGAAAGAACGTGCTGATTGAGGGAAGAAGCGCAGGTAAGGTGGCCTCTACTGTTGCACGTATCTCACACACACCATCTATTTTGCGACTGTCTACGCAGGCTAGTGTTTTAGAGCAACAGTTTAGCCAATAGCAGAGATGGCATCTTGATGGATGACTGCTGCCGGCACTCGGGTTATAGAGCACAGCTCTGACATAGGATCAGAGACTGAGACATCAGATACTGAGACAGCATCTGAGGGATAGGACAATGGCGCAGACTCTGGGAGTGATTTTTCAGTCGGAGGAGTCCCATTCGATAACTCCTCTTCCAGTACATTATGAGGGAGGTGATGAGGACAGTCCTGCTGTCCCTTCGCAAGCAGTTTGTGCAAATGGGTAATAGTGGGTTAGCCCAACCCAGAGAGCAGATGAATGCGGCGGCGAGCAGAGAGAGAGAGAGAGAGAGTGCTCTCTTGGGAGCTCCCCAATTTAGTTCAGCCCCAAATTCCACCGCCCAGATCATATCGTGGAGACATCAAAATTATCTATGGCAAAACAAACTGGTTTTGTAAGGCAGGCACCTGTGTTTTTGGTCCTGGGTTCGGCGGCCATATAGAGAAACACAATAAACCCAAACATTTCTTGAAACTATACATTCGGGGTAGTCCACAGAGGTGTGACTTGTGTGGATTCCCCAACGTTTTCTTACCCAGAATACCCTGCAAAGCTGAAATGTTGAATAAAAACTCAATTTTTCTCGCATTTCTGTCACACAAACTACAGGAATATGCTGGGATCCACAAAATTCCTACCACCCAGTGACTCCTCACCTATCCTAATAAAAACACTACCCCACTTGAGTGCCTACACCTAGTGCCTGCATCAAGAATGGATCACCCCAGGGTCAACAGCTGCCTCATGTAAGGACCAACATTGACCGTTGTGTTATCTATTCCTGTCGCGGGCACCAGGCCTACCCACACAAGTGGGGTACCGTTTTTATCGGGAGGCTTGGGGGAATGCTGGGTGGAAGGAAATTTGTGGCTCCTCTCAGATTCCAGAACTTTCTGTCACCGAAATGAGAGAAAAAAGGTTTTTTTGGCCAACTTTTGATGTTTGCAAAGGATTCTGGGTAACAGAACCTGGTCAGAGCCCCACAAGTCACCCCATCTTGGATTCCCCTGGGTTTTTAGTTTTTTTAAATGCGCTGGTTTGCTAGGTTTCCCCAGGTGCCGGCTGAGCTAGAGGCCAAAATCCACAGGTAGGCACTGTTTTCTATGAAAAAATTTGATGTGTCCACGTTGTGTTTTGGGGCATTTCCTGTCGCGGACGCTAGGCCTACCCACACAAGTGAGGTCTCATTTTTATCTGGAGAGTTGGGGGAACGCTGTTTGGAAGGAAATTTGTGGATCCTCTCAGATTCCAGAACTTTCTGTCACCAAAATATGAGGAAAATGTGTTATTTTAGCCACCTTTTGAGGTTTGCAAAGGATTCTGGGTAACAGAACCTGGTCAGAGCCCCACAAGTCACCTCATCTTGGATTTCCCTGGGTTTCTAGTTTTCAAAAATGCGCTGGTTTGCTAGGTTTCCCCAGGTGCCGGCTGAGCTAGAGGCCAAAATCCACAGGTAGGCACTGTTTTCTATGAAAAAATGTGATGTGTCCACGTTGTGTTTTGGGGCATTTCCTGTCGCGAGCGCTAGGCCTACCCACACAAGTGAGGTATCATTTTTATCGGGAGACTTTGGGGAACGCTGTGTGGAAGGAAATTTGTGGCTCCTCCCAGATTCCAGAACTTTCTGTCACCGAAATGTGAGGAAAACGTGTTATTTTAGCCACATTTTGAGGTTTGCAAAGGATTCTGGGTAACAGAACCTGGTCAGAGCCCCACAAGTCACCCCATCTTGGATTCCCCTAGGTCCCTAGTTTTAAAAAATGCACAGGTTTGGTAAGTTTCCCTATGTGCCAGCTGAGCTAGAGGTCAAAATCTACAGGTAGGCACTTTGCAAAAAACAGCTCTGTTTTCTGTCAATAAATGGGATGTGTCCACGTTGTGTTTTGGGGCATTTCCTGTCGCGGGCGCTAGGCCTACCCACACAAGTGAGGTATCATTTTTATTGGGAGACTTGGGGGAACGCTGGGTGGAAGGAAATTTGTGGCTCCTCTCAGATTCCATAACTTTCTGTCACTGAAATGTGAGGAAAACGTGTTTTTTTAGCCATGTTTTGAGGTTTGCAAAGGATTCTGGGTAACAGAACCTGGTCAGAGCCCCACGAGTCACCCCATCTTGGATTCCCCTAGGTCTCTAGTTTTCAAAAATGCACACGTTTGGTAGGTTTCCCTATGTGCCGGCTGAGCTAGAGGCCAAAATCTACAGGTAGGCACTTTGCAAAAAACAGCTCTGTTTTCTGTAAAAAAATGGGATGTGTCCACATTGTGTTTTGGGGCATTTCCTGTTGCGGGCGCTAGGCCTACCCACACAAGTGAGGTATCATTTTTATCGAGAGACTTGGGGGAACGCTGGTTGGAAGGAAATTTGTGGCTCCTCTCAGATTCCAGAACTTTCTGTCACTGAAATGAGAGGAAAACTTATTTTTTTAGCCAAATTTTGAGGTTTGCAAAGGATTCTGGGTAACAGAACCTGGTCAGAGCCCCACAAGTCACCCCATCTTGGATTCCCCTAGGTCTCTAGTTTTAAAAAATGCACAGAGTTGGTGGGTTTTCCTAGGTGCCGGCTGAGCTAGAGGCCAAAATCCACAGCTAGGCACTTTCCAAAAAAACAGCCCTGTTTTCGGTCAAAAAAATAGGATGTGTACACATTGTGTTTTGGGGCATTTCCTGTTGCGGGCGCTAGGCCTACCCACACAAGTGAGGTATCATTTGTATCGGGAGACTTGGAAGAACATAGAATAGCAAAACAAGTGTTATTGCCCCTTATCTTTCTCTACATTTTTTCCTTCCAAATATAAGAAAGTGTGTAATAAAGACATCTATTTGAGAAATGCCCTGCAATTCACTTGCTAGTATGGGCATCCCGGAATCCAGAGATGTGCAAATAACCACTGCTCCTCAAAACCTTATCCTGAGCCCATTTTGGAAATGCAAAGGTTTTCTTGATACCTATTTTTCCTTCTTCATATTTCAGCAAATGAATTGCTGCATACCTAGTATAGAATGAAAACCAACTGCAGGGAGCAGCTCATTTAATGGCTCTGGGTACCTAGGGTTCTTGATGAACCTACAAGCCCTTTATATCCCCGCAACCAGAAGAGTCCAGCAGACATAACGGTATATTGCTTTCAAAAATCTGACATCGCAGGAAAAAGTTACAGAGTAAAACATAAAGAAAAATGGCTGTTGTTTTCAGCTCAATTTCAATATTGTTTTATTTCAGCTGTTATTTTCTGTAGGAAAACCTTGTAGGATCTACACAAATGACCCCTTGCTGAATTCAGAATTTTGTCTAGTTTTCAGAAATGTTTAGGTTTCCGGGATCCAGCATTGGTTTCATACCCATTCCTGTCACTAACTGGAAGGAGGCTGAAAGCACCAAAAATAGTAAAAATGGGGCATGTCCCAGTAAAATGCCAAATTTGTGTTGAAAAATATGTTTTTCTGATTCAAGTCTGCCCGTTCCCGAAAGGTGGGAAGATGGTGGTTTCAGCACCAGAAACCCTTTGTTGATGGCATTTTCAGGAAGAAAAACACAAGCCTTCTTCTGCAGCCCTTTTTTCCCATTTTTTTGGAAAAAACGAAATTTTCACTATATTTTGGCTAATTTCTTGGTCTCCTCAAGGGGAAACCTCAAACTCTGGGTACCATTAGAATCCCTAGGATGTTGGAAAAAAAGGACATGGATAGCTTATGTGGACAAAAAGTTATGAAGGTCTAAGCGCAAACTACCCCAAATAGCCAAAAAAGGGCTCATCACTTGGGGGGGGGGTTGAGGCCCAGCAGCTAAGAGGTTAAATTGAGCCTGACATTGCTGATGGAGGCCATTGGCACTCATTTATGGAGACCAGCAGGCATCTTTCCTGATCGGACATTTCCCGAGAGCATAACAGAGTAAAATAACACCAGGGTGAAAAAAAGTAAACTAGTCAGATAAACCTTCACTAATGGAGAAAGGAGAAACCTGCAAGAGTGAGATAAAAGGACAGAGATATTAGAATAAAGAGGCATTAGGGGACTGAAGACTACAAAGCATTGGTATTTGACTCACTGACATTCAATAGTGCCGACAACAGATTTCTCAGCAGGACATTCTGCACAGGCACTCAATTTTTGTGTTTTAAAAATTAAGCACTGTCTGTTTTTTTTTTTTTGATTCTTATAAACCTTGTCAAGTTTGGCAGTATGTCACTACGTAGAACATCCAAACATGTGAAAAGGGAAATTTACAGTATAACACATGCTCATATTTTGACAAATATTTGATAGTAATATGGGAATTGATATGGAGTGCAATAAAGCTAGAATTATGGTTTGCATAAGGAATATTACTAACCAAAGAAACCTTACTCTTTTTCATCCTCTGAAGGCATCTATGGTTTACTCACAGATTTGCATAGTTGGCACAGGCGCTTACAACATAATTCTGGGTTGGCTATAACCATGCTGAATAACCAATTACCTTGAAATTGAGTCCCAATCTGATTCATTGTCTATATCACTTAATGTAATGTGGATAGCCTGAAAATTTGGCGAGGAACTGGCACTCTTGGATCCAAGTAGGGAGCAGAACAAACATGCACAAATCCAATGCAGCGGCTGGGGAGCCTTTTTTTCTTTCAGTCAGCATTGTATTATACACTTCAGGCGAGATATACTAACATTTTGCGAAATGGCTAGGCCACTTTTGTGATGCAGCCACAATGCAAAATGTTAGTAGACATTTGCAAAGCAACACAAGTGGTGATTTGCGCTACCTTGCATTTCTTTTTAAAGAAATGTAAAACAAACGCACTGGCTTGTGGTGCATTGCAAAACATTTTGTTAATTGCTAAATATTTCGGGGCAGATTTATGAAAGTGCTGTGCCACGTTTCTTGCGCCAATTTGCGCCCACCTAACGCCACCATGTGTGCGTGTATTTAAAATACAGCGCACCATGGAGCTAGTCAGGGGAACTAGCATCATGGACAATTATGACGCCAATCCTGCAAAGCACCCAGAGGCCCATTGTAACCAATGGGTGCCTCTTTTTAATGACTGCACTTAGCAGGCATGAAAAAGTGCTGCTAAATGTTTTTAAAGGAATCTCATAGATTTGTTTGCTCCATTTTTACGGCTCCCCTAGCGCCAGAAAGCCCCCTTGCATACATTATGCCTGGCACAGGCATAACGTGGCACAAGGGGTTTTGCAAGCATTGCATCGCTTTGTAAATATGGCACAGCGTTTTTGCCCTTCCAGCGCCACATTAGTGTAAAAGAAAATTACACTAATGTGGTGTTGGAATGGTGCAAATCCACCATAAATCTGGGCCTTTTTTCTCGGAGGTGTTCCATGGGTGGAGCATGAGCATATCAATGCACCTACCCCTGGATTTCACGCAATCACAGATTTACAATGGGTTGTAAACGCTTTGATTGCATGAAATTGCTAAGCCTCACAGAGGATGGCATAACAAGGAGAAAAATCTTTTTACCTCCTCGGTATTTCCCAATCTTATGTGTGCTGAATTCTGCCCAGAATCTAGAGGTCCTTAAAGACCTGAAGCTAAAGTGGACCACACTGCATCTGGCAGATCAAACCTGAGTAGTTCTGTTTATTTTTACCCTCTAGCAACGCATTGACTCAAGTGACACATTCATATGTAGTCATCCACTTGATTATCCTCCTTCTGAAGCCATACTTTTGGTTGCAGACTGACTCCTGTGGCTTTTGTGCACAACATCAGTCCAAGGCCTCAGTAAAGTGTGGAATGACTATTCGTGTGCCCTTCAGCGGGATTCTAGACAGAGCTACGGTTGATTCATCTTGAATATTTTTTTTTATGTGAGCATGTCCTTCTTACTTACAACAGCTGTGAACGTGCCTCATTAATTTATGGGCATCATTTCCCTTACTTCTTGAATTGTTTCATCACTGAGGGAAGACCCTGTCAATTCCTTTTCTTGTGTTACTTCAGGCTCTGTAGATTTAATGATGAAACATATGTATTCCTCATCTATGGAACTCGTATCTTCTTATTTTTTGAATGAATGCCCCAACTAATAATCACCAGGTTCTATTCTTTACTGGGTATGTGCGTAATCTTGCAATCACAGCCCATCAGTCTCATTCTCCACCTTTCAATGTGAAGAGGTATCTGGGTGTTAGAATTTCCAAATAGGGTTGTTAGATCTTGATGGGCCCCACTTTTGTAAATGGTTGTTCATGTAAAAAACTGAGTTAATGTTCCCACGCCCAAAGCACTGAAAGATTCTCCTCAGGTTGAACGTGTATTTTGTCTGCGTCAGACAAACTATACTAGCATGTGACACTACAGATCTAGGAGTATCTCGTCCCGGCTTGTGTTGGACCAATGTAGCACCCAAACCTATAGAACTTGTGTCCACTATTGATTCTGTGCACAGATCAGGACCAAAAAATCTTTAATTAGCTGCTGCTATTTCTGCTTTGATCTGCCTGAATGCTTCGTCACAAGTTTGATTCCACATAAACATTTCTTTCCTCCTAAGTACTGTAATAAAGCACTGGTAGTGGCATAGGGCCTGCTTTAGATCTTGAAAGAGGGGTTACTCCGTCACAATGGTGACAAATATCCTGTGACCGAGTAACCCCTCAGCCGAGATCTAATCAGGCCCATAATCTCTCATATAGTGTGAGCAGTATCTAGCCATTCCTGGAAATGATCCTAGCTCGGACACATCTTTTAGACTATCAGGGCCTCATTTACAAGAATCTGACGCATCCAGATCGGTACGTCAGATTTCTTGTGCTTCCCTATGAGCCACTAATGATGCAATGGATGTGCTATATTTACAAAACAGAGCTCCATGGTGCACGCTTTCACAGATGAATCAGAAATTCTGATGCATCTGTTGGCGCTAAACTCACGCGTTGCTGAAGTAGCATTGTAAAAATGACGCTACTCCAGCAATGTAAGGAGGCTACAATTGGAAAAAGCTCTGTGTCAATTTTACACCTTCTCTAAACAGGCGGTAAAATTCAGATGCAGTTAAGTTGCAGAATGACGCAGTGAAATGTAAATTTCACTGCTTTAATTCACCTTGGCTTTTAGCCTAGGGATGCTTGGCCTGCATACATATATTGTGCAGGAATAATGTGACACAGGGCTTTATAAACTGGCACTTTGGGCCCAATGCGTCAGTTTGTAAATCTGGAACAGTGCAGTGCTAGCCCCACCTCTGCGTCAAAAAAGACGGTACAGCTGCGGTGCGAAAGGCTTGTAAATATGGCCCTCAGTGGGTTTTAAAGTTAATACTTTCACTGAATCTGCCCTTTCCGTTCATTAATCGTGTTTGCTGAAGACCACAAATTGGTTTTGAGCCTTTCTTTTGCACCTTGAAGTGTCACAATTTGAAAGAAATTACGAGGGTAATTAAGTTACAAATATATACGCTGACACATTTTCAACAATCTGGGCACATCTGGCAAGTTAACTTCACTTAAAAGAATAAATGTGCATAACAATACTAATAACTTTCCAGATGAGGCAATAACAACTCAAATCGTGCACTAATGGGAAGCACTGATGGGAGTGGGGCCACACAGAACACTAATTTCTAAAGCAGAAAATGAATACTTACATTTTCTGTAAAATGATCTCCACTGACTAACCATCAATTCCTGTGACCTCCCGCATATGAAAGCCATCGACTAGAGTTTCAGAGATCAATGGCAGCTGTGATTTTAGAGTTAGGCGGAAGCATCATCAAACAACTCAAGTTTTCCAAAAATTCTTGTCTGACAATTTTAAAACAGGTAAAACTCTTTGGGTTCTATTCGTAAACTGGATTTTGTAGTACTACAAACATTTCAGGGAGGATACAGTAAACACACAAACATACTGAATGTCAAAAAAATCTGAAAATTCAATATATCATAAAAGATTAATTATTATCCCCTATCTTTTTGCTTTTAAGCAATACAATCCATCTATTAAGATACAGTACCTTATACCGTTTATATATATAATAAAACAGACAGAAAGAAAAGTCTGTATCATCAACTGATTGTTCACATCGGTGTTGAATATCGAATAATACAGCCTTCAAGATTTTGTATTTGCAGTCAATTGTAATAAAAGAGGAGGAAGAAGACTTGCTGTCATACCAGCAAACAATTAGCCCAGATGCATTGTGGTAAATGTAGTACTTGATTAACGCTCAATTCTGTTGAAAGTCTTTAGCATTCACCACTGTTGTACAGCCAGTGCTGTGTATTTCTAGACGTGTTTTCAGGATTGTTGTCTTTCTTTAGTAGAGCGTAACAAGGACACATGTTTCAGGATTGTTGTCCTTCTTCAGTCAAGTTCAGGAAGTGAAATTTGGGGGTACTCGCAGTCTTCCCAGGTTTAGTACCACTCGCAGAGCACACGGGGTGGGAGGGGATGTAACATTAAAAAGTGGTTGGGTGAGTGAAGTGCCCCACCACTTCCCAAAAAGAAAATCAAACACTCACTCCTTTCAGAAGCCCTTAATAAACACCCTCTCCCTCAAAAGCCCAAAATAAAATACCCACGTCCTCCAAAAGCACATAATAAAACAACACCTCCATCCAAAATCCCAATATAAAACTATGTGAAATAAAATAAAAATAAAAGGTACTTACCAACTTCAGCACACTCTTCTAGATGTTCTGCAAACTGCAGTCTGCTGTGGAGCTCCTCTGACTAATCCAGACACTGCTCTCATGCTATTAACCAGCATGAGAGAAGCACTTGGATTGGATGGAGCAGACTGGCTGGATGCTCCTTCATGCCCTGGAGGCCTGTGCTTGGTCTCCACCCAGCTGTCTTAAGCACCTAAAAGCTGGCCAAAGTGACATGCTCACTTTGGAGCATCCAGCCAGCCACTGCTCTTTTCTGGCAGGCTGCCAAACGGCAGCACAGGACCCCCCCCCCCCCATGTCTTTTGCCTCAGGGGCCCTGCAGAGCGCACATCTGGAAAAAAAGTAAAATGGCAATGACATTATTTAATTGCCATTTTATGTTTTTCACCCATGTTTTTCACCCTTTTGGAAAGACTTCCAAAAAGGGATTAGTACTTATATAAGAACCATTTTATGGTCTCAAAGCCAAATTGGAGCAGTAGCCTTCTAGGGGCTTATTGATAGGTTGGAATTGTTGCTCCAGTCAAAATTTAGATGAAATCTACAGACAGGAATAAAATCGCTTTGCATATGGGTGACAAGCAGGAAGTTGGTTGAAGTCTATTTGGCCATGGAGCACAGCTTGTGACTCTGTACCCATTGCTGCAGAAGCTTAAAAGCAAAACTGGCAAAATTAATCATTCATAGGAATTTACTATATTTTATGTCTCCAACAGCAAGACAGAGCCAATTACAGTCTTTACGGGAGAGTGCTAACCTTGTAATGGGGGAACCAGACTCTAATCCTGATCCCTGCGGCTCTAAACTGGAGGCCAGCAAACTAGCCCTTGGCGTCACTCAGGTAGTCCTGACTCCTGGGTGCAGATGAAGATGCAGGGCTCAAACAGCAGAGTTGGCCTCTGAGCATTCAAGGAAGGCTCCAGGCAGCAAAGCAGTCCTTCCATGTACAGCAAAGTAGTTTTGCAGAGTGCACAGGAGGTCATAGCAGCAGGCGCTCCTCTAAGAGTCCTTCCACAGGTCCAGAATAAGTGGGTCTGAGGGTCCTATGTTTATACCTGGTACCCTTCCTTCTGGAAGGTGGGATTACCTTCTTGAAAGGTTCTTTGAAGTGGATAGATTTTTCTGACTCCTCTACTCTAGCTCCAAGCTGGCTGGAATGACAATGTGGATGTGATAAGTCCTTTGTGTGAAAGCAGAGCACAGTGTATGCAGTTGCAAATAAGGCTGTGCTCAGCTGTGAAAAACATATTTTGTATCTTTTCACTATCAGGACATGTAAAACTTAAAAGCAGATGGCCAACCTTTTAATTACAATGAACCATGTTTATGGGCTACTAGAGCCTATTTTAGAGGTTACGTGTATGCAATTAAAGGGAGGGGATTATACTGACTGAGTTAATTAAGTGTTTAAAACTGTATTCAGGCTGCAATGGCAGGTCTGGGACACGTTTTAAGGTGCTACCTAACTGGGTGGCACAATAAGTGAAGCAGGGCCACTAGTAGAATTTAATATACAGGCCCTGGGTATATGGTAGACCACCCTAGAGGACTTAAAAGTAAAGTAAATATGCCAATCAAGTGTAAGCCAACCTAACCATGTTTGAAAGAGGGTGTACAATCACTTTAACACTGGTTAGCAGTGGTAAAGTGCACATTATCCTCGGGCCAACCAAGACAAATGCAGAAAAATGTGTGGGGGAAAAAAGGCAAAAGGTTTGTGCGTGACCCTGCAGAGAGGGCCAGGTTCAACTATGACCATGCATTACAAGGAATAAAATATCATCTTTTCTACTATAAAATGAAATTGAAAGTCATGTCAGAGGTCTATGACCAGGCCTATGACCTTACAAATGAAAGCAGTCTTCGATGGTGACTTGGAATCTGTGCTTAATTTGAGCCAGTGGTTCCTGGTGACACTCACATACACTCACTGTTGAGACAGGCACCCGTTTACTGAGGAGAAATACAAACTGGAAAGATGGAGGAAAAAAAGGCATAAAAGTACAGTAAAAAAGAAAGAAAGCAAGAACCTGTAACAGTGAAGTAAAGGGGCAGGTAGGGTCTTGTGGTGGATTATAGAGGCCTGGGGTGGAGTCAAGACTCTGAAGCTTGGTATTCGGTGTGCCAACATTAAATACCACAGAGTGCGAGCTTCTGAGCAGAGGTTTAGGTACCGGCCCAAGCTGAACACTGCTTGGACTTGCCTTATAAAATAAGTCAGGGAGTATTTTATCTTACCTATAATTAGTAAAAGAATGTATCCTGTCTGTAATTAGTAAAACAATGGCTAGATACCTTACAAATAAAAGAGTGGATTATCTTCTCAAAGTATTTATAAATGAGGCCCTTGGCATTGTAGCCTACATTAATCATTCCTCTGATAAGAAAAAACTTTGATTAAGAATCAAGAAAAACTATTTTTAGGAAGAATATGAGACCCATTCAACGCTGACTATGTAGTTTTGAATAGAACTAGAAAGTTTACTGGAAAAGGCTACAAGCAGCATGATGCAGATGAACTATAGCTATAGGTTGCTAACCATTGCATTAAATGATGCCCAACTGGTCAAAATGATCAGACAGAGGGGTGCACTATATAAAAGTAAATATTCCTTCTTTCTGTTTTTCCTTTTCTTCCATAAAACATTTATGAGAAGTGTGTGAAATTCTAATAATTTCCGTGTAGTTATGCAACATGTTGATACAATTACACGGAATCTATCCAAGACATGCAAATCTGTTATTTAGTTCCAAAATGTAGCAAAGAAATTATCCTTGCATGAGGAAGCATTTCATACAAAAAAATATATATATATTCTGTTGTTCCCTTATGTTTATGGTATAACTCTATCCCGAACGGCATGTAATTACGCGATGTGGAATAATGGCGTAATTTTGGGAAGATCACAAAATTATGCGAATTACACCACAGTAATTTTGATTACACCCAGCTTTTCTTATGAAACGGTAAGCTTTATTTATGAGCCTTTCCTTGTTCAAACTTTTTCTAACAGCAATGCAGTGTGAAATTGAGAGGGCTAAGCTAGAGGGGAAAAAATGCATACATTAAATCAGTGTTTTCCAACGGCGGCGGGCTTTTATCTACAATGGGTGGGGTGGGAAGGGGGTACAATAATAAAAAATAATTTTTTTTAAAAAGGCACTACTTTTTGGACAGACGTCCTCCTTTTGCCGTCCCTCCTTCTCTCCTGGGTCCAACGTGCAACAGGACCCAGGAAACTGCACTAGCCAATCCTGGCGCTGCTTTCTTGCTGGTTGGTGGGAGCGGGCAGGGCGTGCCTCCTCTAACCCAGCTGTCTTAGAGATGTTTAATGTGTACATGTCAGGCTGGCTGTAGCAAGATGGCCAGCCAAAGGGACATGAGCACTTTAAACAAGTGCACAGCTCCCTTCTGCCACTCAGCAGCAATTGTCCCACCCCGTCCAAACGTTCAGTTCAGGACAGGGCACTGAAAAGTAAAATGGTAATAAACAAAGTTTAATACCATTTTATTTTACGGTCCTGGGGGCATTTTTCTTAGCGGGGCAACACTCCTCTGGTCTGATGGAGGGTCTGCCCCAGGTGTTTTTGAAACAAAGGCCTCAAATATAAGTTGAGTGGACAGAAATTACTTGGTGGGCTACTGCTCCACTCAGTTAGAACTAACCCAGTGTTCCTGCTCTCGGATTTCTCAGGTGCAGGAACACAACGTTGTTTTACCAAACAGAAAATCTGCTCAATAAAATCACCTGAGGCTCAGGCTGCAAGTGCTGCCCAGTGCATTCCCCCAGCCCCCATCGCTGCCATGGCATGGGGAGCATGCAACACTACCCGCTGCCAACTCAGAGTTTCTACTCTACCATGATTCCCAGAGGCATAGCTTCAACGGGGTGTTTGGGGTGTTACACCCCCCTAATAAATATACGTTCAGGTAAATAGTTGGGTACAGTTGCTTTCAGTCAGGTATGGTGAGGAATGTCGGATTTAACAAGGACTTTTTACATAAACACAGATGAAAATGCACTCTTCCCCTCCCCTTCCCTGCTCTGAAAGTCTTCGAAAATGTTATTTTGCAAAATATTGTGTTTTCTCTCACTCACTACCCCTTGCAATCTGCATTTGCCTCTCATTCCACTGCCCCTTTGCCCTCTCTCTTGTGCCCTGCGTATCCTATAATGTATTTGAACAATATGTTGCAGGGTGATTGTTGGTATATCGGAAGCTCCCCCTCATCCCCCACTCCCAGTCAGTCTTACTGAGTAAGCTATGCCACTGATGATACCCCGCCTCCACACCTTCCTCCTGCTTCTATTTACCACCTGCTCAATACTGGTGGTAAATTGAAACATATTCTCTCCAGAATGGGGACACTGCATGTGGATGTGGACCTGCTATATCCCGGCCCACATATTATTCTCTATTCCAGGGTTGAGTAATCATGACAGGATTTATATTTGGGGATACCTGCTACAAAACATTATTTGCTGCCTCCTGATAGAAGTCTGAAAACATTTGTAATCTCGGCCTGAACAAAAAACAAGTATTTGATTCATTCTTATTAATCTCACTAATGGTGTGAGCCCCACTTTGAATGTTGTTATACCATAAATGATACAGAACTGTGGGGCCTATTTATAATGCCCTATTGCCACCATGCGCCACATTAACATAACTATTTTTTAAGTTAATGTGGCCCAACGAGGCCGAAATCCCGGCACCGTATTTACAGGATGGCACAATTCACGCATTGCGCCACCCTGTAACCCTTTGCTGTACATGCCTGCATCAGGCATAATGTATGCAAAGGGTCCGTTCCCTCGTTAGGGGAGCCAGGCAAATGGCATCAGGAAATCTATGAGATTTCCTTGCGCCATTTTTTATGGCACTTTTAACGCCTGTTCAAGAGCAGGTGTTAAAAGGCAGCTTCCATTCTTTAGAATGTGGCCTATGTACTCTGCAGGATTTGCGCCTTTATTCGGTGCTACTCCTGCAGAGTACATCAGTTGCTACATGAGAAATGACGCTATTGCCCCCTACCCTGCACCATGGTGCGCCGTATTTTAAATACGGCACACACATGGTGGCGGTAGGGGGGGTACTAAGGGGGCGCAGGGAAGGTGACGCTGCCCTCGGTGCAGAACCACTTTCCATAAATCTGCCTCTGTGTTTCATCTTTCTCTCCTTTGAGTTATTCACACTGTGTGTAGTGCGATTAAACTGACAATCTTTGTCCTGTGCTTTCTACTCTCTCTGAGACCGGCACCCTGTGGTCAGTCTACTGGAACCAACCAAGAAATGAATTTCTGAGATGTCGCCTCTCCTCTTGAGCAATGCAGTCACTTTGGTTGTAGGCAAATCAGTCTGAGATAGGGTTACTTTCATCAGTACAGATGTTTAGGCACAGACACTGCTCAGCATCATTTGCAGAACATATGATACACTACATTTTTAACCAAATATTGTCAATATTTGATTCCATATTTTCATAAACAGCTTCTCTCTGAAACTTAGGGGGAATCACAAATATTTTGCGTTGGGTTAGCCTCACACCAGCACAAAATGTTTAATTCCCAATTCACTTTTCAGTGCAAAACCTGTTTTTCGCTAGAAAGTACCCGTAAAGTAACTCAATGCATCGCTGAGCACTGCTTTACGTTACTTAGCGCCAAGGGAGCATTACATGGGTGGTACCTGTTCATTCTCATGCAACCACCTACGCTTTTTGGTGCAAAACCCTATCCCCTAACATTAGTAGGCAGCGTTTTGCCTCAGAAATGAATGCCTTTTGAAAGCAGGCGCTAAACAGAGAAATGTTTTTATTTCTCTGTGCTTTTCTGACTTTGCAAGTGTGCTGCGCTGTATACCACAAATACAAAGTGGGAACAGCTTTTAAACTTGTGTAGGCATAGTATTTTGTACAGGAAGGGTATTCTTCCAGTACAAAACCTATGCTAAACTAAAGCACACACCCCAGCACTATAGTGCTAAGGTGTGTGAGTAGTGCTCAGCAGCACAAATCTTCCCCGGTGTCAGAGAGTGGGGAGGATAGTGCCATATCTCTGTGATTATGGTGCTCTCCTGCACTTTCCCTGTTAAGCAATGCAGCACAGCATTTTTGGCTGCTGCTCTGCATGGTAAGACAATTTTGAGAATCTGGCCCTTAGACTGAATAAGGACAATACTTTGCAGAAAACGCATGTGACCTCCGCGCCTGTTATTGAATTTTCTCAGGGGTTACATTACAGAAAAAAAAGGCCCAGGTTTATCATGCTTTCCCGCAGCACTACAAGCCACGTTGCTGTGCTGCTCTGCGTGAAAGGGAAAGGGCAGAAATGCACTGCATTTAACATTTTACAGCTCGTTCCTGTCTTTTCCTTGCCCTGGTACACTTTTGGATGCTTACTGCCAGAGCAGGCACCCTTGTGTCATGGTGCAGGCAGGATTGTTGTTGTATAGGAAGAGACACCTTTTTGTCCACAAACAATCCCAGGAGGCATTTTCCTCTTTCTACCTGTGTGATGCATCACAGGTAGAAGAGGAAAAAAAATGGAAGAAAAAATATATTTCTTCTCGTTATGCCTCCCGGGGGAGGCATAGTATTTTGATTTATTCCCAGCCCTAACACTAATGATAAATCTGGGAATGCGCCAAAATCCATTGGTGGATATGTGGGAACACCCACGTTCCATCCATGGAATGCCTCCCTGGGGAAAAGTAATGTACGGCAGCGATTTGCACTGCCTTACATTAAGCCATGCAGGTACACACAAGGTAGCCTTGAGTGACTTGATAAATCTGACTTTAGAGTTGTGTCTCCCTTGCAGCCCCTTGCGTAGGGCGAGGGTGACACAAAACAATGATAAATCCAGACCCTAGTGTTCAGAACAGGATGTTGAGAGATTAGAACATTGACCACTCTATCTACTGACTATGCCAAATTTGCATTGCAATTCTCATTTAGTTTGCCATTTTTTACCAGAAATTGAAATGGTTTGCAAGCAAGGGGCCCTGTTGTCGGAGCAGCTGTGACATTGATCATGTTTTCAATAAAGGTTTAGTTTAGCATTTTGTAAAAAATTAACAAATTAAACTTCAACACAACAATGGAGTGAATGAAGGATACTGTGAAGTAATGTTAAAGGAGTAGTGATACAGAGGATGCTGAAACAGACACAGAAACGTTCCCCCCTTCGTAAGCTACTACCCAACCACTTATACAACTGGTATCATGACTTTAATTTTGGCCCTGGTATCACAACGATTGAGCAAGGTTGTAGGCGCCTAGGCAATGCAATGACAATGTGAGGTCTAGGACTTGACCTGTGCCTGTAGGGGGATACCAAATGTGCCTTCATAGTATACTATGGACCACTGTCATGTCCACTCTGCATCACTTAATTCAGAGATAGCAACATACCATGGGGCATATTTATACTCTGTTTGCACCGGATTTGCGTCATTTTTCTTAATGCAAATCAAGCGCAAACTTAACTCCATATATTAATATTTTGGCCCTAGACAAGTCTAGCACCAAAATATTGGAGTCAAAGTCATTTTTTGCCTGCGGAAACCTACCTTGCGTCAATGAGATGCAAGGTAGGCATTACCGGGCAAAAAATGACCCCATTCCAGGTAAATAGAGGTAAGTATTTTTTTTTTTTTAAGTGCCACAAAGGGGCCTAACTTGGGCCCCCCCTATATAGCACTGTGCCCAATGGCCATGCCTAGAGGACCTTAGTCCCCTGAGCATGCCCATTGGGCTGGGGGCACGACTCCTGTCTTTACTTAAACAGAAATCCTGTCCATGGGGGTTGTGCATCTAACAATGGCGCTAGTCAGGTTAAAGTCATTAATTTAACTCTAACCTGACTAGCGCCATTGTTTCACACTCAACCTCCAGTTTTCCCTATGCCTCCCCTACCCATTTGGTGTCATGTATTGTGACGCTAACCGGGCCTTAGTGCCAGCTTGCGCCATTCCTTAAATTTGCCGCCCGGCTGCCGTCCTGGGATGGCGCTAGGTGGCGCCATACTTTTTGACGCAAACCTGCTCTAACGCAGGTTTGCGCCTAAAAGTATAAATCAAGCCCCATGTTTTGAGAAACTGTAGCGTGACCAGTACTTTATCTCTGTGTCAATGAAGGTGCTGTGGATTGACGCTTCTCATGTAGCTTCCGCTGATATGTGAAACTCAGAATCTTATGCTAACACTCCCTCCATGTGCATGCCAAGAATGTTTGTATTTTCAGTATGTGTGTAGCACATGTGTGGTAGTCGAACTCGGTGGGCCTGAATCACAAAGGTAAACTTACACTTTTGTGTAAGTTTACATGTTTGGAATTCACAAAAATGCATTTTATTCCTAAATTTATGAGTGTGGAGACTCCGCAGGCAGGACAGAGAATTCTACTTATAACAATACTTATTAAAATAGGCAGATCGTTTCATTTTTATGTGCTGAGTTCTCCGCCCTGACTACTGAGTCTCCACACTCGTGCATTTACTATTAAAATGCAGTTTTGTGATTCCCAAACAAACGAAAACCTACACAAAAGTTTAAGTTTACATTTGTAAATCATGCTCTGTGTTGTGAGGGAATTTTCATGATGGTGGTTGTAGGAATTTGAAAAGTAATATTTGTAAATGTTATCCATGTGGACCTGCAAAGTTCTGTAAAACAATATAACTCCTGAGTCTCACTACTGGGGCAAGTGGGAACCATTTTGGATGACATCAGCAGGAGCATATCTCCAGGTGGTGTTTGGGGTGTTAAACCCCCATTACATGTATTTGCTGAGAAATAGTAGGGTACAAGTGATTTCAGTCGGTTATTGTGCTTCCACTCAGACTAAGAGGCCTTTCTCCAGCTCAGGTGTACTTGAATTCATGCCATGATGGCAAAGTCTCTCCCTGTAGGGTGCCTTCATGGGTCTTAACTTTGTAAGGTAGTGAAATCAATACTCATAATCACCACAAAACATACAGTATCCCTAATAAGAGATAAGAACTTTGACCCTAATTTTCATCAAGAAATCTTATGGCTTTACATCTAGGGCTGTTCGGTAGTGCTGAACATGCAGAACATCTATCCACACTACCAAACTGTGCTAAAACCTGATGGTTAAGTTGGGGTTGGAGTCATTGTAGATGTGTTGCGAGCAGTTACTGAGTTCTGCTCCTGAAATTCGTAATAGTTAGAAAATACCACTGGCTCATGGTTTGATGAACTGGGGGGACTTTAAAATGAAATTACAAAGGTAATTGTTGTTGTCAATTTCTGAGCTCCCTCACAGCCCAAATAATCCGATGCATAGTAGGTAAACCAATTCAATTGAGTAACTCCTGGCTGCATTTTAGTAGCTTGGCTGCTGCCGGAAGGCTTTTCACTGAGAACAGCTTGTGAGTATATGGGAAACAGCAAAGCAACTCAATACAACTATTTATTTAGTAATATAAAGGGGGTCATTATGACCCTGGCGGAAGGCGGAGAAGCGGCGGTAAGACCACCAACAGGCTGGCGGTCTTTTTTTGTTGTATTATGACCATGGCGGTTACCGCCATGGTCATCCGCCGGTTCTCCGTTCCGCCCGCCAGGGCGGAGATGACTGCCGGGCTGGAGACCTGGGTCTCCAGCCCGGTGGCCGTCACTATACCACCGGCAGTATTTTGACCCAGCTTACTGCTGTGGATTTCCTGCGGTTTGAGCCACCATGAAATCCATGGCGGTAAGCACTATCAGTGCAAGGGAATTCCTTCCCTGGCACTGATAGGGGTCTCCACCACCCCCCACCCTGACTCCCTCCCCTACACCCCCCACCACCCCTGCCACTTCCCAAAGGTGGCAGGGCCCCCTCCCCACCCCGACCCCCAACATCACATCACCCATACCCACACGACACGCACGCAGGCACCACCTACACACTTACACGCACACACGCCGACATACATGCCTACATCCACACACACAGTCAGACACACACACCCACATACAAACATACACGCACACATCCATACAGACATACACGCACTCATCCCAAAACACGCAACACCCCTGCAAGCATACACGCACTCACACACCCCCTCTACATACACAGACGCACACCCCCATGTACCCACACAACACACAACACCCCCCCGCCCCCTTCTCCTAACGGACGATCGACTTACCTGTTCCGTCGATATTCCGGGAGGGGACGGGAGCCATGGGAGCAGCTCCGCCGACACCACACCGCCAACAGAACACCGCCACGGCAAATCACAGGATGTGATTTGCTGGGCGGTGTTTTGTTGGCGTGGCGGTGGAGTAACCTCCACTTCCCCACCTCCCGCCAGTATAGCTGTTGGCTGCTCTCCATCCGTAAAAGGACGGAGAGCTGCCAACAGTCATAATAGGTCGAGCGGCAAACCGCCACCACTGGTGGTCCCTCGGCGGTCTTGGAAAAAGACCGCCGAGGTTGTAATGACCACCAAAGTGTTGAAACTATGTTAGTTGAAAGAAGAAGAACTTAATAAGTAATTTTCTGCAACAATAAAGGGAGTTAAATACTAGAAACCAGGGTCTTTCTTTTAGGTCAGTTTCAGGTGAGGGGGGCGAGGGTCGCTCCCTTGGGGCGGGGCAAATTTATTTTAGGGCATTTCTGCCCCCCTGGGGGACAGATCGGCCTATTTTAATTAGGCCGATCTGCCCCCGAGAGGGGCAGAAACCACTAGGCACCACTAGGCACCAGGGATTTGTTTTATTTTGTTATTTTTATTTTTTTACAGATGGGGAGTGACCCCTTAGGCAAGAGTCACTCCCATGGAGTGCAAATTTTTTTTAGGCCATTTCTGCCCCCCTTGTGGGCAGATCGGTCTATTTCTATTAGGCCAATCTGCCCCCAGGGGGGACAGAAACCACTTAGGCACCAAGGATTGGTGTTTGTGTATGTGTGTGTTTTGTTTGTGGGGGGCAGCCCCTTGGTCAAGGGTCATTCCCTATGGGGGCACATTAGCGTTGGCCATATCTGCCCACCTTGGGGGCAGATCGACCTATTTTTATTTTCGGAAGGCCATCTGCCCCCAAGGGGGGGCACAAAGCCAACCAGAGACCAGGGAAGATTTTTTTTTTTTAAAGAGGGTGGGTATATGGCCATACCCCTACCCCCAAATAAATGGGGCCAAAGTTGTTCTGTCCACCGGTGGGCAGATGGGGCAATTACCCTTGATTCACTCCCCGGGGAGGCAGAAAGCCTGCTAGATGCCAGGGAATAAAAAAAATAAATTGTGGGGTACTGGCAACCAACCAGAATGGGCATGATTACGCCCCCACCCCAACAGTCTTTTGCTCTCCACCCGCACACTAAAACATCTTATCCCATTGCAAGCAAGAGGACATTTGATTATTTTGGGTTTTGGTTTTCCATTTGGGCCATGAGAGATTATCTAACTCTCAAAATTGTCCCACTTGGAATGGTGAGGGCAACACATTTTGGACTTTGGGATGCTACCATGTAGAAAAATCTACAAGACCTACAAACATCTAAAAACTAAACATCTGGGTGAGTCCAGGGTGGTGTGCTTCACATTCACCCCACACCATTTTCTTACCCACAATGCCCTCCAAACCTCCAACTTTGCTGGAAATCACACATTTTTCCCACATTTTTGTGATGGAACCTTACGGAATCTGTGGGAATCCACAGAATTCCTACCACCCAGCATTGCTCCATCTATACTGATAAACATTCTGCCCCACTTGTCAGCCTAAGATTTTTTTTTTTTTAGAAACTGCCCTTTTGAATATGCTTTGGTCACCCCCTCAATTTCAACTTGTTTTTGGCTATTCCCTGTCACAGGCACTTGGCCCACCTACACAAGTGAGGTATCATTTTTACCAGAAGACTGAGGGGAACATAGGGTGGTAAGAAATTTGTCCCGGTGCAATGATCCCACACAGAAATGTGGGAAATTTTTTATTTTTTGGGCTAAATTTGAGGTTTGCTGAGGATTCTGGGTAAGAAAACACTGGGGGATCCACTCAAATCACACCTCCCTAGACTCTCTCTGGTGTTTTGTTTTCAGAAATGTTTGGGTTTGGTAGGTATCCCTATATGGCTCCTGAGCCCAGGACAAAAAACGCAGGTGCTCCCCGCAAAAACAGGAAGTTTTGTATTTGATAATTTTGATGTGTCCTTATAGTGTTTTGGGGCATTTCCTGTCATGGGCACTAGGCCTACCCACACAAGTGAGTCACCATTTTTATCAGGAGACTTAGGGGAATGCTGAGTGGAAGGAAATGTGTGGCTTCTCCTAGGTTCCAGACCTTTCTACCACCGAAATATGAGGAAAAAATGTTTTTTTTTGCCAAATTTGGAGGTTTGCAAAGGATTCTGGGTACCAGAACCTGGTGAGAGCCCCACAAGTCACCCCATCTTTGATTCCCCTAGGTGTCTAGTTTTCGAAAATGCACAGGTTCGGTAGGTTTCCCTAGGTGCCAGCTGAGCTACAGGCTAGAATTCACAGCTAGGCACTTTGCAAAAAACAGGTCCATTTTGTTAGGGAAAATGTGATGTGTCCATGTTGTGTTATGGGGCATTTCCTGTTGCGGGCACTAGGCCTACCCACACAAGTGAGGTACCATTTTTATCGGGAGACTTGGGGGAATACTGGGTGGAAGGAAATTTGTGGCTCCTCTCAGATTCCAGAAATTTCTGTCACTGAAATATGAGGAAAAAGTTTTTTTTGGCCAAATTTTGAGGTTTGCAAAGGATTCTGGGTAACAGACCATGGTGAGAGCCCCACAATTCACCCCTTCCTGGATGGTGTCTAGCTTGTAAAAATGCACAGGTTTGGAACGTTATCCTAGATGCCAGCTGAGCTAGAGGCCAAAATCCACAGCTAAACACTTTGCAAAAAACACGTCAAATTTCAATGTAAAAAATGTGATGTGCCCATGTTGCGGTTCCTGTCTCGGGCACTAAGCTTACCCACACAAGTGAGGTACCATTTTTACTGTGAGATGTGGGGGAACACAGAATAGAAGAACAAGTGTTATTGCCACTTGTCTTTCTCTACATTTTTTCCTTCCAAACGTAAGACAGTGTGTAAAAACGTTTATTTGAGAAATGCCCTGTAATTCACATGCTAATATGGGGACCCAGAGATGTGCAAATAACCACTGCTTCTCCACACCTTATCTTGTGCCCATTTTTAAAATACAATGGTTTCCTTGATACCTATTCTTCACTCTTTATTTTTCAGCAAATGAATTGCTGCATACCAGGTATACAATGGAAACCCACTGCAAGCTGCAGTTCATTTATTGGCTCTGGGTACCTAGGGTTCTTGATGAACCTACAAGGCCCATATATCCCCGCAACCAGAATAGCCCAGCAAACTTAAAGGTATATTTCTTTTGAAAATCTGACATGGTGGAAAAAGTTACAGAGTGAAGCGTGGTGAAAAATTGCAGTTGTTTTCACCTCAATTTCAATATGTGTTTATTTCAGCTGTTATTTTCTGTAGGGAAACCTTGTAGGATCTACACAAATGACCCCTTGCTGAATTCAAAAATTAGTTCTACTTTTCAGAAATGTTTTGCTTTCCGGATCCAGCATTGGTTTCACACCCATTTCTGTCCCTAACTGGAAGGAGGCTAAAAGCATAAAATGTAATAAAATGGGTATCTACCAGTAAAATGCCAACATTGTCTTGAAATATGTGGTTTTCTGATTGAAGTCTGCCTGTTCCTGAAAGATGGGAAGATGGTGATTTCAGCACCACAAATCCTTTGTTGATGCCATTTTCAGGAGAAAAAAAACAAGCCTTCTTCTGCAGCCCTTTTTCCCCATTTCTTTGAAAAAAAGAAATTTTAGCGGTATTTTGGTTAATTTCTTGGTGTCCTCCAAGGGAACCTGATAATAAGTCCAAAGCACCAGTAGTTCTTCAGTTATGTTTAATAATACACCATCAGCTTTTCAGTCAAGGAACATCTCTGACATCCAAATCTAAACAGAATCTCTATGAGTGTTAAAGTGACAGGAACTTTCCTTTAGAATGGGAAAGAGAGGGGGAAATGAAAATGGATGAGGAAGTAGTAAGATAATATAAACACTGGTTCGACCCATAGGTCAAATAATTACAACAGAACCCACAAACTCTTGGTACCTCTAGAATACCTGTTGGAAAAAAGGACTCAAATTTGGCGTGGGTAGCTTATGTGCACAAACAATTATGAGGGCCTAAGTGCGAACTTCCCTGAAAAGCCAAAAACAAGCTTGACACCTGAGGGGGAAAACACCTGGCAGCGAAGGGGTTAAAGGTATTAAAACGAATAAGGGAGAAAAGGCCTGGCAGCGAAGGGGTTAACGAAAACGGACCACGTTTAAAAAAATAAAATGGAAAACTAGACATAGCTTATTTATAAGCAGGCAGTGTTCCAAAGTGGTTCAATATTAATGTTTTGAGACCAGATTTTGGTTGCAAAATAGTAATACATTCTTCAAAGAATCAATAATCTGGCAGGAAAGCCATTCAGACTGTAAAATAGCTTTATACATGAGGATTTAAGCTCTACTCTTTCTCACTAGCTAAAGCAGGCTCATTTATCAACTTATGTAGGCCCAAAGAGCATACTTATTGGTGGCCCTCGTGGTCTGTGACCTAAAAGACAACCCCCACAACGAACACTGGTGAGAACCCACTGTTGCAATAGTCTTTCATTCAGCCATCCTGGGGGCCACAAAAGCCTATTACTCCCAAAGGCTCTATCTTTAAACTCCATTAGACAATCAACTCCCATTTTATTGTACATTAGAGATTTTGACATGGAAATGGAGAGAATCTTGTTTCTGAAATGCTTATGTGCCTGTGGAATGGCATCCTGGGTCAAAATCTTTCAGTCTGCAGCAGTGACACAAGACAACTTCTGGGCTGTGTGTATAAACTTGCATCAGTTTTGTGTCCCCCAGACTCCCGATCTCTCCATCAGCCTTATTCACTTTCATT